>NC_053157.1:46788772-47132380 GCF_016835505.1 Polypterus senegalus
TCCATAAGGAAAAGTAACAATTTGAAGTTTTGCCTCAAATTTAACCTTTCATTTCAAATTTCGTACTTTCAAAACTGCTTTGGATTAATGCCCAAATTCTGATGGTTATATGCTGTATGTTTATGTATATATTTGTATACACACAAATTTACATATATCAACAGAAAAACAAATATTAGCAGTATATATATATATATATATATATATATATATATATATATATATATATATACTGTATATACATTATCTCTGTTTAGACTTGCAGCTCCATTTCAGAGCACAAGATAGAGAGTCTTTCATGCCTATAAATTCAGGGACCACAGTGCACTAATTACTGCGTAATGGAATAAATACAGTGAAATAGTTTTACTGCAGGTTGGTGACACAAGAAGGTATAATGATAGTGAAGAAAAAATACATCACCATCAAAGTGAAGACTGCTATTAAATGACAAACACACATCTACAAAACCCTTTCACTTTATCTCCCATGCCAGAAAAGATACACTTGTTTAATGTTAATTTACTTCGCATAAGAGTAAAAACAAGGAAGTTCAGTCTAGTTTTCAAATAGTGTGTCATCACTTAGGTTTATCTTACACATTTATTGCTCTAGATGAAAAATGCACAAACACACACATTTATATATTTACTTTATTTAAAACACAAACTATGTATTGATGTTTGAGGACAAATTAATTAATTGAGCAAAGACAATTGCTGCTAATGTCCCCAAATAACTAACAAAGGGACAGGCACACTTTTAATGTGTATTTATTTTTGTATAGTTTTTACAAGGTAACTTTTATAAGCACTAAAGCACACAGAATTGTTTAAATACCCTCATATTTGTTTTCAATGAATAGCATCCATTTCAAATAAGACTTTATACTGAAAGGGAGATCAAATTAAATTTAATATTCTTGTATTGAGACTGACACAGCCAATTAAAGGATAAAAATAGATGGAACAACATATACAGCCTTTAAGAAATTAAGTAAATCTTAGGCGAGATTAAAATATTTTAAACATTACAATAAACCAACTGCAGCTTCAAACCCAGCAACATGATAATTTGTAAATATAATTAAAATTTAACAATGTAAAGAAAATTGATTTTAATTTGTATGGTAAAATGAAAATGGGGGCTTTACATTATAACTGTAGTTCAGGAACCTATCATTTCAAAAATATTTAAATATATTGGAATCATATTGCCAAAGTATTGCACTTGGTGTAAAACAATCATTGTTGCCAGATGAAGCCAGAAATCCCCTTAACATAGTACCTTGTGCTATAACAATGTTACCAATAAAGCAAGTACAAATTGCATATTTTCAAATATGCAGTAGATTGGTTAGGTTCAGAAATGAATATAAGCATACATGGGTCTCAGTGGAGATTTGCAAGTGGTAATCTAGCACAGATTTTAGCAGGCAAAAACTGATACATGATAAAAGATAAAGAATAAAAAACACAAAACAGTAGGTGTCTAAATCAGCATGGCTTAAATGACTAACAAAGAGCCATAATAAAGAGACGATAGTATTTTAAATGCTAACACCACAGCAACCACAGGAAGCAAGCAATGATGAATGATCTATTGACAAGTCACATGAGTATTTTACATTTCTATATATATATATATATTAGTTTTCCTTTAATATATGGCAAATTCAGTCTACATTTTTTAAGGATATACTGATTATTAAGGGCCATCTTTAACATTGTTGTTACATGTGTACAATTTTTTTTTTTTAACAAGTTAAAATGTGCCACAGGAACATGGTAAGCTAACAACAGCTTCCACTGAATGATTCAGACAAAAATCTCTGAAATGTAATGTGCTTATATGTGAATATGAAGGAATGTCTTGGGTGAATTCAGTCAGAATTTAATGAACTAACAAACTGTTTTCTGCCTGAAGGCAACAATGTGCCAGTACTCCCAGAGGAGAGTCAATATACATATTTTTTATAGATAATATATGTAGAGACAATAGCATGGCAGGAAGTTTTTGTTCTACTCAGCCAATATGTTGTAAGCAACACATCCAGCAATCAACCAGAAATTGGAAGGGTCAAGTAACACATAAAAAATGCAATATAAACTAGAGTATTTTTCAATTTCTTTGTAACACCTTGCCTGATGAAGGGGCCTTAGCTACCTCGAAAGCTTGGATTAGTAATTTATTTAGTTAGCGAACAAAAGGTGTCATTTCACCCTACTTTCTCCTGTATCAATCTATGGCTAACAAGGTACTACACTCTACTGATAGAGTACATGGTACATGGTACACACAAAATCTGCACAAACAAAAAATATTTAGATACTGACCAGTACAGTGTTGCAGAATGTTGTCAACAAATATGTTTTTGAAAAGAACAAATGGAGCCATTACTTGGTTTATTCTATAACATACAGAAGCAGGCTCATTGACTGCTGGGTTCATAGCATTCCAATAAGTGAAGCTGACACTAATGCTGGGTAATAGTGACATGACAATGTATTATTTATTCACTTATGTTTTTCAGAAAAAGATGGTAATAATATTTAGTATTGCACTCGTCAGTTTTCATTTCTGTGCACAGGATAAAGGCCAGCTGAGATGTTGCTCAGTCTAAACTATCCCATACTTTCCTTTAAGATCCATTTCTTGAAATATGAAGCAGAGCCAAACTGATCAGAGATTTTTGTCACAGTACTGATTCCGATAAAGATAAATTTCCAATAACCAATATCAGTGGCTGATAAATGGCCCCCCTCCATACTTGACAAAAAAAGCCAAGTATAAGAATATTTCAATAAATATTTTATATTTTAAAACAAAACTGCAAATCCGATTAAGAAAAAGTGTTAACAATTATTAATGAAAATAATCATAAAAATAAATAACAGTACATTTAACAACAATAATATAACTGAAAGAAACTATGTTAGCATGATTAAACAAGACAATACACAAAACTTGTGCAAATTATAGTCAGTGCCATTCATAAAATAATAAAACAAAACTCTATTATTGTCAAGAGCAGCTAACACAAGTAACATGGTCAAAGTAATAATCCCATTTTAGTAAAGGAGGATTATAATGCAGGAAGCACAGCTTTTACGCCATGGACAGCGCTCGTTCTGACCTCATAAATGTTGCCCATAACATTAAACACCTGCACAATGGGCACGGACGATGGTGGTGGACAAGTAAATATCACTTTGAACAGGTTGCTTTAAAATAGTTCAAGTTAAGATTCTACTTCTTGAAGAAGTTGTCAGTTGTCCCGTCTATTCCAGGCTCTTACAAACAGTACTGTACTTCTTCCATTATGCCTTCAGGTTAATTTTGGCTTTCTGTTACTCCAGACATATTATGATGTAATACAGTACTTGTGTATTTTTCATATCTTTTTACACATCACTTTCGCAATCAGCATTTTTATAATTTTTAATTGTAGTTTATTACATTCAAGCGATAATTAAATCAAATAAATTAATAAGTACTGTATAAAATATGTCATTCCACTTTGTGGCTGTATTGTATTTTATCCCTGTAAAGGCAGGGAACAAAGGAAAATGTATGCAAGTTAGGAATAGCAGAAATAAACAAATAATATACAGCAGAATCTTTACATTTGTGGATTTTGTTAGCTGTTTTAATGGTCCGTAACTAAAACGTGAGGTACACTGCCAAAATATTTTCTATAGCATAAAATGCAGCAATACAAAATGCATCTACCCAGTGACATTTTTAAATGAATTCTGCTTGAAAACAATCGAGAACAAAACTACAAATAATTGCATTCTGTGAACTCCTCAGCACCTTTTGGCATTTTTGATCCTTACTTACCATGAGATCTACAACATGCTCTTGTGATGTCATAAAAACATTGCATAGCAGTATGCATTGTTACTTGGTTATATATTTTCAGGTAAGCCCATAATTAATATTATCAGAGTGTACTGTAGGCTAAAGGCCTAAGCTATCTCGCTGAAGCTATTTAGAAATAATTTTGTGCAAGAGTCCATCATATTTAAAAATAATGGAACAACAATTTATGAAAGTTGTTAACATTTTACACACTATATTATAGGTGGGAGTGAGCAATCGGGTATAATATTTTGTTTATGTGAAATGAGATTATTGATCAATTTATCCATTTTAACAAAGGTCAGAACACATCTCTTACAAAAGACTGCACTATAATGTTATTATATATAAGATGAAGTAAAAGAATTAAGTTCCTATGGAGAAATATTTTAAATTTTGCAAAAGTAAACCAAACACCTGAACTGTAATTACATTCCTTATACCAGTTCCCTGAAACTGTCCACAGCTCCCCATCCTTGATCTGCTGATTCACCCCTTACCAGAAAGATACACAATGGTAATAAATTGTTTGCCACTAACTGATGACACCCCCCACCACCACAATTGGAAGATGCTTATTAAAAATCCCTTAAGAGCTACTCTCTAAAAGTATCTGCATTGATGCCCAGAAGTCTCCATCTGTGTGAACAGCCATTCCACGCTGATTAATGGACTTCAAGTATACTGCATTTAAAACAATGAGAGAGAAAAAGATAAACTTGCATTGAAAACTACTTGGCAGGGCCTGGCAACACTAATTGAGCTTTCTCTTTAGCTCTCTGGCAAGGCAGATTGCCGGCTGTATCTCCAGGAGAAAGCTCTTGTATCTGTCTGGCAGCTCTTAGCTGAGCATCTCAAGTACCCTTAATTGTTTATGTTCCTAATGCAGAGCCTCTTGAATGTTTGCATTCATTTTTAATAGCAGGCTTAAGAGCAGGGTCTATCAAAGAATGACAAAGCAATTCCATTCATCAGCTCCTGCTACAGCAATGATGGCCTTTTGATTTATTTGCAAATGACAAGCTTGGCAGGCCCCTGACTTAAGTGCTTTCCTCCCTTTTGAAGCATCATTAAAATTAACACGAAGGAATTCTGCTGCATTTTGCATGATTAAGTACAATACACTGCTCTGCACTGTTTTCTTGGTTGTGAGGTGGTGAATTATTGTTAGGATAGGAGCTTCCTCCAATTTTTTTTGTAAATACTACACAGTAATACATTATTCTTTACTCTTGCATAAAAAAGCCTCACAGAACAAAAACATCTTCCAAATACTGTAATATGGTTGGAACAAAATTAAATTACAATGTACTGTATATATGTTCCTACAACCTTAGTATCTATACACCTGCATAAAAATATTATTTTATACAAGTTAAAAAAACATTTTCCAAATACCCCATTCACTATATAGCTGAACAAATGCTAAACAGAATTTTTTTTTTAAAAAAGGGCTGAAATTTTATCATGGTGCAGAAAAACAGCAATGTATGGTATGTTAGTTCTCGCATACTTCTGTTAAATTTGAATACAATCATGTTGTTTGTTGTTGTCTGTGTAGTCTATTTCTATGGGTTTTACTTATGGATTATTCAACTTTTTAAGAAAAACTCAGAGCAAGCATTCAGCTCTTGGTCTGTTAAAATGGAGATGCTATCATAGGTTACAAGGAAACAAGATTAAGGGGAGGCATCCAGGAAAGTAAGAACCTAACTCCATCCATCCATTCTGCAACTCCACTACTAAGAATTTTTTTTTAGCCAACATTCAGTCACTGGATAACAAACTTGATGACATTAGAGCAACACTGACTAAGAAATGTCGTCAGAAACTACTGTTCTTTCTGTGGATCTTAAACATGGCTAACCACCAAGACATTTAATAATGTAATAGAGCTAGATCTTCGGTCAACCCTGAGAGAGAGAGAGAGAGAAACTGCTATGTAAAAGTAGAGGAACGGGTCTGCATTTTAAAGTAAAAAATGATGGGTGCACAGATGTTAACATCTGAAAAAGCTTCTCACCTAACCCAGATACTTAGCACAATGAAATTCCTACTGGCATGTGTCCTCTATTGAAACATGACAATACGCTTGACATGACTTAATAATTAAGTACTATCCATTCCATCTTAGAAAAGCTCTTCATTGTTTCTACATGGTTGTCAAAATCCCTTCACAAGCTAACATGAACATACTGCTGAGAGATCTATACGTCATCATTAAATAATAAAAATGTTTACAACTGAAGTAATTACTTATTATTGCTAACAATGTTGACAAACCACACTTTTAAGGAATATTTAACTTAAACATCAACATTAGCTCAAATTTGAACATGTTTAAGTTTTATCATCAGCTGTATCATTGTGACCATTGTCACCGAGTGGAAACATTTATATATATATATATATATATATATATAGATGGTAATATTACTTTGGAGAATGTCATTAATTTCTATGCATGTGCCAGTATCCCTGGCATATACAGTGGGAATCTGTCAATTTCATTGGTCATTTCAGCGATCAGTCAGCTTTCCGTTCTAGAACCGAGAGTGAATCTCAAAGCCTCATCACTTGTCAATGACTTATACTATGAATTTAATTGACCATAATTAACCATCAGTCACTGAGGCTGGTGCTAGTGAGAGACTGCTTTCACCAGACTTAAACTTTTTTTTTTTTTTTTTTAAAAAAGCATGCTACCTGTTACTTTAGAAGATACAAACAGCTAAGTAGTTTGAAAATCAGAGTCATGTAAGATTTGTCAAGCTTGAACAGTCACCCCCATGCTTCAAATTCAGTAAGTACTCACACTGGAAAACAATGTGATCATTATATGCTAAGGAAAGTAGGAATTAAGAGCCTTATTTCACCCAATAATGGTTTTTTTTTCCCCGTTCAGTTTAAGCAATTGCAACCAAGCTGAAATTGCACGTACATTTTTAGTTTTAATCAGGTTATTAGTGCTGATGTTTTAACATGAGTGGTGCGGTATCGCAGAGCGCATTCCTGTCACACTATCATGATAAACATCTCTATGTTAAAAGCTCCATCAATAGTAACAATCTTAATATATTTAGAATGCTGCAGTACTGAAACATTTTTAACAGGGTATCAGACATCACCAGGCTGTGCTTAGGAGCTCATCTGCACTCTTAATTCACCATTCCGCTCAGGGTTTATGAAGTGTTAATGTACATAATCTGATTAATACTGAAATAAACTATTGCAATTGACCTGAATGCAACAAACTTCTTTTATCCAATATTGCAGTGCTTAACATAAGAATCATCAGTACTAAAGCGTTAGGACTATCTGATTCACTTCAGACTGTAAACTTGGTATCACTGATATTTTCATAACGAAAACAAGAACTAGAACTTAAAATATTATTTTTCGTTTTACAAGAACTAAAACTGAAATTAAGGCAAACAGAAAAACTAAAAATAAATAAAAATAAAAATTAGTGATATGTGATATGTAGGGGAGAGATGGAGTATATTGGGAGAAGGATGCTAAGGATAGAGCTGCCAGGGAAGAGCAAAGGTTTATGGATGTGGTGAGAGAGGACATGCAGGTGATGGGTGTAACAGAACAAGATGCAGAGGACAGAAAGATATGGAAGAAGATGATCCGCTGTGGCAACCCCTAATCGAAGCAGGTGAAAGAAGTAGTAGTAGTAATATGTGAACAAACTAAAACGAGAACAAAAATTGAGTAAAAAAAGAAAAAAAAAAACAACAATAGCATTTTCATTCAGTCCGGTTCAGTCATGCAGAGGGGTTGTTTGTAGGGCGCCCTGAGCATTCAGTTACGTTGCGCTGTTCACTATGTGGTGATCTTGTAACTTGGTCTTACTGTAGTCACGTGGCGCAACTTTCGTAAAGGACCGTTGTTTGTTTGTTGAACACATTTGTCTCATCAAGTTGAAGCAGTAAACACCTGTGGTTGACGATGGCAAGTTTTGCACAGATGTTTATAGAAAGTGAGTAAGTAATGTGTGGAAATACTTTAATTACAGTGCAGATTATAATAAAAGCAAATGTAGCATGCAAGAAGAAGAGTCTCAGTTTCAGTGCAGGACCAGCTGAATCAGTATTTGGTAGAAGTCCAGCACTTTTCTGGCACCTTGACAGCCCTTAATACAAGGACAAGCGGTCTCACCTGTCTTCATGAAAAGTAAAAGAAAAAAAAAAACCTAATAATGATAACATAATATAAATTTGTCCACTGGTCTGTGATAAAAATTTCTTTTCTGTATGACTTCAATAATTTTGATCATTTTTACAGTCAAAAATATTTTGGCATATTTCCTGATCAAATATAGGGGAGAAACGCGAGGTGCAGAAGCAACTAGATGAGCCTCACCTCACTTTGGGCTGCGCTACCTCTCACACACTGGGTTGATGCATGCAACTGGCACATGCCTGTTGCTGTATCTCTGTATGTCGCCAATATAATTTTTGCACACGTTTATTATACACCCTGACATTCCACAGTCTGGCTAATATCTTTAATGAATGTGTGTGAAATAAACAAATAAAGGTAAGACCATAAACGGTTTTCAACTTTATAAAAAATGGGATCAGACTAAGAAAAAAAAAAAGCTATTTTAAAACGAAATTTTGACCTTAAATAAAATATTCTTTTGTTTTTCCATGTTATCCTTTTGTTGACACCACTCTATACTTTCATTTGTATTGAATAAGTGTGAATTGTGAAATTGCAACGGCAAATTTAGAACACATGGAGGGTGCAGAGCAAATGCGTTCTCCACTCTCTCTCGCCGCTATAAATGTAACGTTCTTTTGTAGCCAAATATGTACTCTACTTATCTGTGTGTAAAGCATACTGATGAGATATGAAACATAACCAGTAGTCAATGTGCATGCTGCCAATTGAATAGTGAATAAGCTACTCTCTTGGGTTCATACATCTGTAAATCTGACTCTGAAGGAGAAAGTGCCTCACCAGCCATTAGCCTAACCATACGTAACTGCTTCAGTACTGCCAGCTGAAATCGTCAACATATAGTCTGCTGGCACCAGTGGCTGAGGACCTTGTCTGTACACCTGCATTACAGGCGCTCATCAACGAATATTTCCACTATGTGGCTATCTGTGTAATGGACATTGTTGCAGCATGAACAAATCTCTTGAAATGTGTGCTTGTTTAAAGCTTAACAGCAATGTGCTTGCACAGACTGGTTTCTTGAGTTGAAACATTTGATCTTGCTGACTATACTCATTAGGCCACTTAATCCGTTTGATCATTGATAGTCAAGCTGTGTTTAAAGGCATTATGAACTGTGAGTGTATTTTGTTGACCGAACCATAACATTGAAATATGTGTAGGCCAGTATTTGTAGTCTTGCAACAGAAAAAAAATAAATAAAATTGTACTAATATTATGTAAAAAAAACTAAACTAAATTAACTAAAATTTAAAAACACAGAACTAAATAAAAATTGACTCCACTGAAAACTAGAAGAAAATAAAAACAAAAATTTATTTTATACAATACTCGGGGGCTCCACCCTCTGCTCGCTTCGCACACCCAACCCCAGGTTTGGTTTAGCGGATATACATTTTAAAGAGATTGTTAGTTTCATGGGAAATGTTACATATGTATTACTTTCACTAAAACTTTTGTAAAAACAATACAGTACTTTATTTCCAGCCCCAGGCGTGATTACATCTCTTTCTCGCAGGACGTATAACGCTGCTCGCATTGTGAAAGGGGTGCAGCTGAACGTATGCTAAGGAGATGCCGTTGAATCATCCGTTATCTTTGTGCTGCTGGCAAGCTGCCTGTTCTGCTTGTCTTGCTGCCCGATCATTTCAAACCTTGTATAGCAGCTGTCCTTTTGCCACATCGCATCTCTGTTGCTCGTGTTGTGATGGGGGGTGGGGCGAGGGTTAGTTTGGCTAAATGCACGCTAAGTAGAAGCATTCTGATCACCTGCAATCATTTTTCTGCTGGCAAGCTGCAGTTTTTGACGATCAGTCTTCCATGCTGCACTCCGCCCTCCCTCAATCAGACCTAACAGTCACTTAAAACAAAAAAGGCTTCAACCTGGGTGGGACGCTACAATATTTTTGAATTTTCCTGCTTTCATATTCTTTACCTTTCTCTGCATGTGTATTGCTCCATCGTTTGTTTGAGCCTTTCGAATTCCACTGCTTTCATAATCTCTTATCTGCCTTTTTTTCTCTCTCTTCTCTGCTTATTCGTTTCATCTATAACACATTGTCCTTATACGTTTTATATGTGCTGAGAGCACAGGATCTGTGTGTGTTACATGCCTTTACACGACTGAGTGTTATTTGATATTGTTTGCATCTCGCGGGTCTTTTAAGTGTCTTCCGAGAACTTCCGAGAAGATCATGTATTGTCGTCCTGCTTTTCCATTTCGAGGATTTTTTTAATAGAGAGAAAATCTAAAACTACAATTAATATCAGAACTGAAATATCACTGTGTGTCTACTTTGTAGTGGCATGGACATCGGACTGGGATTGTTAGATGTAAAATTAACAGCCAATGAATACCCATTAAAGCATTTCGCTGTAAAACTGATAATGAAAACTGCTCTTAACCTATTCATTGTTCCTTTTCACTGTAGGCGATTGCAAAAAAAAAAAAAAATTAAAAAACTTCATTTATATTCCTAAATGTAACTGTACATAATTTATGTTATTTTATTCATGACATTCTTTCTTTATGGCTGGTTTCATAATCTAATTCAGAATATCAAAAATGTGCCTACTTTATGGTGTTTAAAGTTTGATAATTTCTATCCTGTATTATTAATAGCATCTTTAAATTACATTCTCCCAGTTTAGACTCACAGGGAATGTTTCAGGTTTTGTATGTTGCTTATTAAGGGACTGATCTGAGATGTTGCTATAACAAAAGCTCAGTTTGTTAATGTAAGCAATGTTTGTAGAAATGTACTATATACATGAAAAAATGTAATCTCTATTACTACAATTACTATTATCAGAGTTCTAGTGGCAGTATTTCAAAAATTAAGTAGGAATTCCCTTAGAAACACACTTTCAAAGTTTTAAAATGGGTACATGACATAGCATCAGAAAATATCAAAAATAAAGAGTGTGTGCATGTGCTGTGATTTTACTTCTCACAAAGGACAGCTCAAAAATAAAAAAAAAAATACTTGTTGCAGGTTAAAAGTAACAAAACGATATCAGAGCACACGTTATGTTAGGTAGAATGCCCAGAGGGGACTGGGCAGTCTCATGGTCTAGAATCCCTACAGATTTTATTTTTTTTCTCCAGTCTGGAGTTTTTTTTTTTTTGTTTGTTTTTTCTGTCCCCCCTGGCCATTGGACCTTACTCTTATTCTATGTTAATTAATATTGACTTATTTTGTTTTCTTATTGTGTCTTTTATTTTTCTATTCTTTATTATGTAAAGCACTTTGAGCTACTGTTTGTATGAAAATGTGCTATATAAATAAATGTTGTTGTTGTTGATGTGACTCTTGTATATTCTGATTACACTGGTAGCCTTCAACTGTTACATTATCATGAAAAAATTGAGATCTGTCGCATTCATTAATATTGTATGTGGTAGGTTGACAGTTACAACATGAATGATACAGTTTTGACAATTAAAGAAAATAGTTTTGCAAAATTAATAAAAAAAATGTGTACTACTATCATTAAAAATGAATTGCTGAAAATAACTAAATAAATCTAAAAATTAAACAAAAAAATCTTAAAACTAGAAAAAAGCTGGGATAAGATGGAGGCAGAGTACAGCAATCACATCCACATCTCTCCTGAGTGAATTTAATACTCTCTATACCCACGTTGAAAACACTATCTTCCATGCAACTGCCTGCACCCAGTCCAAAAGGAATTTTAAAAGGATTTTTTTTATTTAGAAAGAAAACAAATAATAATAAAAAAAAACTAGAATGAACATTTAGCTGACATTTTCATCTCCATCATCTTTAAAATCTCACTCCGAGACTTTGTGTACTCATAACTAAAAGACAGTTATAAATGTAATAAAGAAAACAAAAATGGATTGTCACTCTCTGTGATGAAATGCTTTGAGACACTCGACGCATTACATGCAACATTCCAAAAGAGTATGTATGGTTTACAGTTTGCATATTGCCGGAACAAGACCACAGATGAGGTCATATCCCTTGCACTTCACCTCATCATGGTAAAGCAAGAAAATAAAAACTATTATGAGAAGTACATACACTATAGCTCAGCATTCAACAATATGCACTATCAAAACTAACCACCAGGCTCTGAAACATGGGACAACCCTAGATTTTGGTTTTTTCCAACTTCCAGTCCCCAGCATGTGTGCTATCAACATCACATTATCCAACAAACTCTATGCTTGCTACTTATAACTGTATGGCCAACCATCACCCAAATTCAGTCAGTAAAATTGACAACATCATCATCATTATAGATCTGAACAACAACGATAAGATAGCATATAGAAAAGACATTTTCCTTCGGACATGAGGATGCCATGGAATCAACCTCCCTCTTAATATCAGAAAAACCAAGGAATTGGTCATAAACATCAGGAAGACATTTTCTCAGATATGTATATGTTGCATTCAGTGTATGATGTATTTATTAGCCTTTTTTTAATTTTAATACTACCACTAATCTGTCAGAGGCTTGCAAGTGACAATTTTACCAGTCAATAAACATGTGTAAACACCACAATAAGCTTATCTTCCAAAGAAAATGAAAAAAGAAAAAACATAGGACAAAAATAAAGCAACTCTTTACAGTTCCACTTTTACATGGCTCCTGTATCACATACGATAGAAACTAGTTAGTAGTTTCTACATTTTAGTTATACTGTAAGGGCATTGAAACTATAAAGCAACACACATAGAATTATGCAAAAAATTAAATACATTAAAACTATATTTTTTTAGACTGTTCAATATATATCCTCCACCTTGATGAGAATTTTGCAGTATTATTAATCTCTCAACCAGCTGCTTTCATAATAGTGCCTGCTAGGTTTTGCACATCCAAAGTTCTTAAAAATTTTCAGATTGAATGACTGATTTTTTTTTTTTTTTAACTAATGGACTGTCATTTCTCTTTCCTATGTTGAGCGGTTTCTACCATATTATGGTCTACCACACTAAGAAAAACATGAGCTTTCTGCCAAATAGGCCTATTTATAGCCATACTACATTTTCTAAATAAAATGAATTGCTTTAAATGCATTAGTAATGAAAATAATTCCACATATTAATTTTGAGAGACATGGATAGTAAGTAGCTAGGCTGATATGATCATAGTTCACAATTTTTTAATTCTAAATTGTACCTCAGATGTGGAGATTTTCCAAATTTGTACTTAGTTATCAAACATATATATTTTCCTTGGAAGTAAATTTCAAGCATTTAAACATACATATTTTCTTGGTGATGTTTGCGTACTTTACTATTTGACTCAGTGTCTTTCAGAATTAGCACTAAAAAGAAGGCAGGCCTTATGAAATGTTCACTAAGGAAATGCATGGCTGTTTAAATCTTTGTGCTATTTAAGTTGAAGGGGAAAATGAGCCCTCTTAATATCAGAGAGTCACATCTGTGGGGTACAGCCTCACTAGATATTTAAAAATTTTCCATAATATGCTCAATCTTCTTATCTAGAAAAACTTTTTTTGCAATATTTGAAATCTTTGTGTCAGGTAATGGGGCATGAAGCCTATATATAGCCTCTTATTCTCTGCCTTTATTTTTCAAATTTGCAAGTTTGCACTTCCTGTTCAAGCGTTTCCTAGCAAAAGCTATGTACTGCCAGCCATTAAAAGGGAATAATGTAGCGAGAATAGTCTGTGTATTCCTTCCATGTTATTGTGGCTTATCCTGTTTCATCTTAAAGCCATTCGGTTCTAAACCTAAGGTTTTGCTGATTAAATAAAGGCAGTTCACTTAATGTGTAAATTTATACTGCTGTACTTTCTCAGATGAAACTGTCAGATAGTATCACAATGATCTGATGCCAATCAAAAAAAGTACAGGCACCATTATCCCATTATTTGATATTTTGTCACCTGAATGGTACTTGAATACATGAATTTGTACTTCTTGCTAATCTAATGGAAAAAGAATAAATATTAGTTAGGCAATGTTGGAGAAGTCTGCATACTTCAGGATTTACCTGCCAAAGACAGCACAGACAACTACATTAGCCTAGAAAAAGTAGGAATTAAAGAATACAGGGACGAGTCAAAATTATGTTAACACTAATGGTACTGCTATATACATATACTTACATACATTTTTGTTGACAATTTATGTGCCACATATGCCAAATGTGTTGAACATGATGGTGAACAGATTGAGATATTCCTGTAAATCATCTTGCACATATGAAGCATGTTTTATGAATAAATTGTTTCAGCCATTCAAATGTTTACATAATTTTGACTCGCCCTGTATATTATCTAGCACGATTTCAAATTTGGAATTCAAGTATATACTGTACTTGTAGGTTCATCATACCTCATTTTTGGCGATGAAACATGGCTGCACTGCAGTGTTCTTTTTCTACATCCAAGGATATGGGCTAGAAGGCACACTGCAGTCTACATTACTGCAGTATATACTCCCACAAGGTCTATTGTGACAAAATTTATATATATTTTTTTAGACACACGGGATCCTAGAATATGATACCAGTTAACATACTGGATCCTGGAACAGTGTGTTATTTTTTGTCCCATCTTTAAACACTCAACACATGGTTTCACATTTTGCTCATACCCACAAAACAGGTCTCCATGATAAACTACTACTAGTAAGTTGCAACAATGTAGGCAAGAGAAGCAGGGGCAAGTGAGATCTAAAGCTTTTGGGGGAAAAGAAATTGGTTCATATGGTTGGAATGCACCAACTGGAGTGTAAAACTGGGTAGATGCTCGACAAAGGGCCTTTTCTGCGAATAGTCCTAGACGAGATGTCAATAGTCAAATATATCTACAGTATTAGAAGACGTAGTGTTGAAGTTCAAGGAGACTACCGAGGCATCTTGCTTATCTATACAATGTTTCGCACCTAATGCACATTTTCAAGGGTGGTGGTACTGCCAGTATCAGAACAAAAATGAAGTAAAAAAATGATCGTTTGAGTTATTTTTTTCAGGGTTGCAATTCCATAGAACATTTAGATTGCTATTCAAAATTAATCAAATACTTTTAAATAAGAGAAAATCTGATTCATATACAATCATATCAATTTGATGCAGGTCAGTATTTCAATTGTTAACATGAATGTCCAATCAAAGGAAGTTTCTGGATTTTCTAGGCAAGTACCAAATTATGCTAAAACACAGCAAGATTCCAGGATTCTAGTAAGCTACAAATATGTTTATGACTCTGGTAAACCACTATCTTAAAATACAACAAAAAGCTCAAAAGTAATGTACATGAGGGCTACCAAGATATTATACTAGGAGTTGCCCATTTTTAAAAATGTTTGCTAACAAAGTGACTCGAAAATAAATGCCACAATCATTAGTGATTTGGTGGCAATACACAGATAATTAACAAAGCAATATTATCAAAATATACAGTCAAGTATTTAAGTGACAATTTTCATTTTTTTTTTTCAAATCACCACTATGGATTTGAAACAAAACAATTAAGATGTGATTGACATATATAATTTTAGTATTAATTCAAGGGGCTTAACAAAAATATTGTGTGTGCCGTTTATAAAAGACAGACATTTTTATACATGGTTCCCCTATTTTCAGGGACTCAAAGGTATTTAGACAAGGTAACAATCATAAATATAATGATCATTTTTCAATAACTGATTGAAAATCCTTTACAGTCAATGACTTGCTGAAGTCTGGAACCCATGGCTATCTCCAAGTGCCAAGTTTCCACCCTATTGATGCTCTGCCCGGCGCTTACTGCCTCTGTCTTCAGTTGCTACTTGTTCATTGTACTTTCTGCCATCAGTTTCATCTTCAGCAAGTGAAATGCAGGTCCAGTTGAGTCGAAGTCAGTGAACAGACTTGGCCATTGATGAATATTCCACTCATTTGTGATGAAATGCACTTGATTTGCTTTCACTGTATATTTTGGTTCATTGTCCACCTGTACTGTGAAGTATTGTCCAATCAGTTTTGCATGAATGAACAAATCTCAGCAGACAGTATAGCCCTATACATTTCAGAATTCATTTTGCTACTTCTGCTAGCAGTCAAATCATCAATATACAATAGCGACCGACTTCCGTTGGCTTTTTGCAGTGCCATAACACTGCATCCACCAAGTTTCACAGATGAGGTAGTATACATCGAATTATGAGCCATTCCTTTTCTTTTCCATACTCTTCTCTTTCCAACATTCTGGTACATGTTGATATTAGTTTCCTTTGTCCATAGAAAATTGTTCCAGAAGTGGACAGGCTTTTAAAAAATGTTTTCTGGCAAAGCATAATCTGCCCTTCCTATGCTTGAGGTTTACCAGCGATTTGCACGTTGTAGTATGTTCTCCATCTTTAATTTTATGAAGTTTTATCTTGAATGTCTACTGTGGAGAGAGTTGGTTTGGCTAAATGTTCTGAAGGGGTTTTTCTTCACCAAGGAAAGAATTCTGCAGCAATCCAGCACAGTTATCTTCTGTGGTTTTCCAAGCCTTCTGGTGTTGCAGAGTTCACCAGTGCATTCCTTCTTTTTAAAAATGTACCAAATAGTTGATTTGACCATTCTGTGTGTTTCTACTCTCTCTCTGATGGGTTTGTTTTGTTTTCTCAGCCTAATGATTACCAGCTTTTACTTGCATGGACAGCTCTTTGGACCTCATATTGAGAGTACACAGCAAAAGCTTCCAAATGCAAAGTCAACACATCGAATTAATTCCAGACCTTTTACTTGCTGAATAGTTGATGAAATAATGAGGGAACTGCTCTTACCTGGCTATGGAACAGTTTCTAAGTGGAACAACTTTTGAACCCCTGAAAACAGGGGGACCATGCAGAAAAATGGCCGTCATTCTGAAACAGCTCATACGCTTTTTGTTAAACGTCTTGAATTAAAGCTGAAAGTCTATACACTTCAATCACATAATGATTGCTTCATTTCAAATTCCATGTGGTTGTGTACAGAGCCAAAATTATGAAAACTGTTTCATTGTCCAAATATTTACAGATCCTGACTGTATTTGCCATTAGGCTTTCTGGCAATTTACTGAAGGGGACTGGGCTGGGAGGTTAATTTTTATTTGATAAAAGAATGTGACAATGCTGTGTTAATTTTTAGTTAAAATAATCATCTACTCTTTTTCCATAATTTCACTCAATTTAAAACATACCTTCATCAAATGACTCTAAGAAAATCCATCAATCCATCCAGTTTCTAAATTCGCTTCATCCTGAGCAGGGTTGTGGGAAAGCTGGAGCCTATCCCAGCAAGCAAAGGGTACAGGGCAGAAACAGTCCCTAGACAGGGTGCTGTGCCAGATAGAGTGAAGACACACACACATGGGGGGGGACTTGCTTTCGCCACTCCATCTAACCTACAGGTCTTTAGACTGTGGGAGGAAATCAGAGTATGCAGAAGAAATCTGAATGGACACAGGTTAATGGACACAGGGAAAACATGCAAAACACCACAAAGGGAGAGCTCAAGACATGAACTACGGTCTCCTTACTAAGAGGAACTAGCGCTACCACTGTGCAGCCAAGTTGCCCTCTTTAAGAAAATATTCTATTCAATTATTTTTGAGTTTACGATGATCAGAAATTTACATTTTTTATCATGAAAACATTGTGTTTGGAAAACTCAGCAAGTGAGACTAAATACACAATGATGGATGTCCATCTATATGACTGTCTTAAACTTTCAAAAGCTGAAGCATATTTTAAAAAGTTTTTAAAATGCATCAGTTAAATTTGTTTTGGACACTAATATTTGAGAAAAAAAATAAACTAATCCAGTACGTACTTGATATTTCAAAAGAATGTTTTGCTCAACTGTAGCTGAGCCAAGAAAAGCAGAAAAATAATCATCAAGTAATCCAAAAATGTAGCACTTCTCCCATAAATAAAAGGTCAAACATTATTTACAGAGTAGAGTATATTGCTTCCAGTAATTACACTACACATTTTAATAGACAACTTAATTTCTCAATCCTTCCCACATTAAAAGTGTGGATCTTGCACTGTATAAAAGTACATATTTCACTACCTTACAAAACCATAATACAGCACAAATAGAGCTATCAAAGACAGACACTTCAAAACCATGAGGGAAAAAAAGGACCATAAAACTGGATGTCAGCTTGCGATTCAGTTAACCCCAATGCCAAAGCCAAATCTACCCAGTCCTGTGCATACTTGGCGATTGCTTCATTGCTTAAAACTTAATTTGTTTCTACTGATGTTTCCATGGTGACAGCAGCTAACCCAGCAAATTATTTTGGTAATTGGATCTCTTATCTTTCAGTAGCTCTCAAATCAAATGATTCTGCTAGAATTGCTGCAGCCAATCAAATTTATGGGCCCCCTGAGTAACAGTTGCCCAAAAAGGGCACATTTATCTCAGTGTTATGGATATATTTGTCACCTGATGGTTAATATAAGAAAGCTCAACCTGCTGCAGATACCATTTTTTGTTGTATACATTATACATCTGCTTCCAAAACATTACCTACCTATAAACGCATAATCTGCTGTATTACTAGGAGTCCATATGGTTAAGTCCTGTTCCCCATAATAAAATACAATTCCTCAAAAGAATATGTCTATCTTACGTTAAGACATTTACAGTGGTTTTCATGTAACACACACTTGCATGTTTAAATTCTTTAGCTGACTGACCTTGAGATACTTAGTCTACCTGTACTCAAAAACTGAATGTCCATAAAGGGTTCTGATTTATTTGTTAAACACTTTAGATTAAACTAAATCACCTTTCATGGTAATTACTAAACATGTGAGCATGAAATAGTCAATGAACATATGTATCTATCTATTTGGCTATATAAATCTGCACTAATGATTAAAAAATACGTATGTTACAGAATATACATTATCAAAATGACAAGTAGTTTCCAACATAATATTTGACATTCTAAATTATACATATCTAAAACAGCAGTAAGTACTGGCTAATTGGGGGGCCTGGTGGGGTGTAAATGTATTTATGTATTAATCTGACCGCAAACATCACAGCCAGCTTTTAAATTACATGTATTAATGGGGATCAGTTTCAGAACATTCAGTCTAAACAGGGTCTAGTTATCAAGCCTAGAAATTCCCACTTTAAAGCCTTCACTTCTAGTGAGGTTAATATTCTGCGTCAATGGGATCAAGGCCACAAAGATAAGCTAGTACAGCATGGCCTTCAGTGGAGCAAGGGCAGATCAACTACCCTGAACAACTTGGCACTGCTCAAGAACTCTCAGCTGTCCCCATTTATAAATTATCAGGCAGTATGGGTTGAAAGCAGCAGCTCAACTGTTATTCAGCAGGCAGTGTAAACAGTCAGCCTGCCCGCTCACAGCTGTGAATGCTGCTGAACCTCAGCCAACTGGCAGAAGTGAAGCTGTCATCAAGATACTGGGAATCAGTCTTGCTCACGTCTTTAGTATGTCAGGAACCTCCTAATTGAAATGCTGCAAGATCTCATCTCCCTTGGCTTCTAAACTGCAAGTCTACTTCTGCTGATTATCCACCATGTAACCTTTGTTTTTAACTTTCCTTACTCTACTTTTTTGACACACTGGGTTGTTGTCAGTAGTTCCAAAACTGAAGCAAGAGAAAGTTTATAACCAAGGTTTGGACAATAAAAAAAAATATGTACAGTATACATATAGATGAATACACAAAAACAGAAACAAAAAAATAAATCCCATGGTAGGGAAAAAAAATGCATTCAACTTTTTTTTTACAAGAACCATTAAAAGTGCTGCTGCTGGAGTATGTGAATCTATCTACCTAAAAAGAGGAAAGTTTCAGAAATGATAGGTTTCTCTATAACATACATATCAAATGATGAATGTAAATTATGTGCCTGACTGACCCATTTTTTTATCCTGTTAAAAGACCACCTTCTCCACTTCTCATTCCAATTAAAAATTTACGAAACAAACCACAATTTCGCCATTGTAATTTGTGACCCTTTGTTTTTATCAGTCTCTCTTAAATCTCTCCTTGTTCTTCTATTATATAGCACTCTTTTTAGTTCTGTTCACTGTTTCCTTCACCTTACATTACTGAGACATTATTTGATTCATTTAACAATTTAAAATTTCATTGCTTTGTAAGCCACTTTTACATAGTGCCTTTGATGATAGACAATATATACATTTAATACTATTGAGACTTGATTTTCTGCATTAAGTGCTGCCTAATGCTAACACACATGAACGATGACATAAAAGCCTAAAAAAGTGGCAAGCACTTGAGGTGTTGTATCAAACTCAAGTATATTTTCAGTTCACTTGACAGTCTTGAACTGGCTACATTTCAGTATGATGTTAATGCCTACAAATCATTTTTTTATTACAACAAATCTCAACCACGATCATGCTCGCTTTGGACAGACAATTCCCTAAATCAATCACTCTTTCCTGAAGAATACTTTCAAAATTAAGTTAAAAATTAAGTTCAGGCCAAGTGGATAAAAAAATTATATAGATTATCTTGCTTCAAATGACATCAGAAAGAAACTTACTCAAAACCTAGGAACTCTTAGCAACTGATATATGAAGGCCAGAACATTTACAGTACACTTAAAAAGGTGGGAGGTAGAAAGACAGTGTGGGCAAGCACATCCAGTGGCTGTGAAAGCACATGAGCTGTGGTTTCAAATGTCTTCTCATTACAGTTACCCAGCTATTGATGCTTTATGGTCCACACAGATAATCACATTGGAATTGATTGCCCAGTTGAGCTACAAGTACATTAACAGCATCTAACGAGCAAAGGCCTGTCTTTGTGCATGGCTTTCTGTTTCTTCCCCCAACACCCCCTTCCCCCACCAGCACTGAACGGCTCCACACAGTAATCCACAAGGACCTTTCATATGGCACACGCAGAAAAAAAAGAAAAAAAAAAAAAAAAGGGCATGTGCTTCTCAACTCCGTTTCCCATCTTTCATTTTAGACACTCCCAAACAGTATTGTAGGGGACAGACAAATATAGAGCAGGTGATTTTTCCCTCCCCTACCCTAACTTGTAAACTACTAAGTAAACCTCCTTTATTCAGTCCCCATCTCATTTTCTTGTTCTATCACAAATATTCAGCATGCATTGCTGTTTGTCTTCGAGATCAAAACAAAATCATTATTCATGCAACACAGAGATCTTAGTAACTGATGGCTGTAATTAAGTCCTTCTTTAATAAAAACACCCATTTCCTTGATATTACACATTTTAATGCACAAAGATTGAAAAGCTACCCAGAATGATTAGATGATTGCTATTTCAAACACAGCTAACTTTTGACTATCCACTAACAGACTAACCTTTCAGAAAAAGAATTATGAAAAAGTCATTCAAATTTCTTACTTTAGATTACTGCCATAACACAACCAGGTGAATTCAGGTGGATTTGATGATACTCATACAAACATATTATAAATACAAAACACAATCATTCCTCAACAGTTTACCAAAAACTGGATGAAAAGAAATACTTGGAAATAATTATCATATCTTTATAAAGGACACACTAAGACCAATATGCTAATTTATTGCATCTTATGTTTTAAAGCAATGCACAATGTCTTTACAGGTGTAACTGTAATCATAATTGGCAGATTTCTTTCAAAACCATGAGCACACTTGCTTTTGGTGTCATAGTGATTTGACCTACTACCATCCTTAAAGTCACCTGGGTATTAGCCAATTATTAAGCACACTGGCATTACCCAAATGTCAGCCAATCAAAACTGATGCAATGCATAACTGACCATTTAGTTCCTACTATGTTAAATTGCAGGTTTCTAAAATATTGCAAAGTATTAACAACATATTTAACTGATAACAACAATACCTATGAAACATTATACAGCTGTGGCAAAAGTCCTGGGCCTACCACGAAGGATATACAAAGCATATCAGCATGTACTTTCTGTAAATCTCCATCTATCCATTTTCAAACCTGTTTAACTAGATCATGGTTGTATAGAGCCAAAGCCACTAAATTGTTTCTGTAAAGATGGTTTATGTGTAGCACCAGGCAAACAAACAGATTGAAAAGTAAAAATCAACTAAACAGTCACAAATCTTTTTGGTGGCTTCCCTGCACCTCATGGTGAAATGTGGCAAAGCATAGCAATACAAGACCAGGTATTTTTCTATATTTTCCATATATTTGAAGATTCTTCAGCACAGACATTCAGATCACATATGCATTATGCACAGTAGCCACAATATTAACCATATCAGATGAAAAACACCAACAAAAAATTAAGCAGACCACTTCATCAGATGCTAACCACTACCTGCAAACCATTTTTTTTTTTTACAAAATACAATTAAATCATAAAAATAAATATAAAAAAATAATATTCACTGCATCTGAATATTTAACCCAACAATTTAATTACATTACATGCATAATTATATACTACAGATATATTAGATTCTTGCAAACAATTATAAATATGGTAGGGTTAAAGCAACAAAACAAACAAAATTCAGAAATAAGCTTGCAACATGTACATAGGAAACTAATATAGTATCTCTATATCCTTTCAATAAATCATGCAATAATTTAATGCCCCTAAATATTAATAATTAAATATGGCAGAATACATACATTAACTCATGACTTTCAGGTAACAATGAAGAGAAAAAACACAGCTCCTGTCAATGCCAATATATCATCTATCATAGTAAGCCTGTCTCTGGGTATCGCAACAAATGGCAGAAAAACCAACTGCCAAGTCTGAACACATAGTCAAAAATGAATTAATACACATAATGAGTAATTTTGTTTTGCAATTAATCCATCCCTTCTCTAAATATATGTATTCTAACACAGGATCATGGTGGACTGGACTGAACTTCCGATATCTTAGATGCAAGTTAGGAACCAGTCCATCACAAGACATGCACAGACACATATTCACACCTGCTTTTGCTTAGATCAGGCTAATTATTTGGGTACAAGAGGACACCAGTGTTACACAGAGAGTGATTGAGCTTAGAGTTGAATGCCAAACAGTGCACCTGTCAGATGACATACTACTAACTACAATATTAAATAATAATGCATGATTATTAACATAATTCTTTTTTTTGTAAAAACTTGATTGCTATGTATGGATTGTAATAAAATTAATAATAAAAAAAATAATAATGCATATATTTATGATGACAATTATACCTTATTAAAATGTGTCAGATCCAAACATTTGAAAGCAAATAAAACTGAAGCAATATACTAGTTAATTATATTACATAAAAACTATGGCAAAAAATTTTACATTTAAGTTTTGATTAAATTAAGTAAATGAGAAAATGAGCAGTACTATAGATGCAGTACTGTATATAGAGAAGTCTGTGGTACATATACACATTTTATATACATGCGCACGCACATACACTATATATTAGAAATAGAAATAGTGATACGGAATGAAGACCTATATAGATAATTACATTTACACACACTCACATCTATTATCTAAGGCTTGTATCCATATCTACACTTAATAAATGATTCAGTAATAACTTTATACCATAATTGAATATTTTTTTAAATATAAATAAATAATGGTATAATGCAAGTATATTTTAATCTTTTTCAAATTTGATGTTAGCAGTTTAATTTTTTTTTTTTTAACACTAAAGAACAATAAGTGACTGCTATTGTGGAATTTCTTCCATATTCAAGTTAGAGGAAATGTTAAAATCACTTTATTTTGTCTACAGGATGGGCTAGTCTTTAAACTCTGCTTGCACAACCAAACATTTCCATTATTTTGGCCAACAATTACTCTATTCAATCTAAAGCATCAGGACCAAAGACACTACACAGAAAAAAAAATTAAAATTAAAAAATAAAATTAAGAAAATAAATATGCAAAAAAATTAAATATTTCTGGTTACAGAAATAAATCAAAACGCAAATGTGATTTCCATAGGGCAAAATGGAGTAGGCAGTTAGGTACATTAGCTGAAAATACAGAAAAGACTTAGCTACTTAGCTTAATAAACAAAATATGCAAACAAATTCCCAAAAGTCAAAAACATTCATGCCAAACGCCACTATGCTCATAACCGACAATCAATAGTCAGGGACTTAATTTTCTCCTTTTTGACATTTCTTACCCTCTTCAAGACAATTTAAAAATTATTTTTTATAGAGCAAAATTTGAATGGTCCATTGTGGTTGAACCTTTAGGAACTTAAATAGTCTTTGCTTATAAATATTTTAATATAATATAGAACCAAAAAACATAACATACTGTTTAACTGATTCTTCAGTATATTTATATACCATCAGTCAAACAAAAGGTACAACACTGGTGGTCACCACTTGATCCATTTTCTTAGCCAGTTTACTTCCATGCAAGGCCTCAAGAAGTCAGAACCCATGCAACATTGAGGACAAAACAGGTATAAATGCATCTTCACTCATTCACAAGACAATACACATACACTAATTGAACTATTCTGCATTTTATGAGGATATGGTGGAGGGAAAAAAAAAGGGGGCTCTGGAAAAACCACACTTAGGATGGATGGGCTGCATGCAAGGAAGTGCAAGTGACCTGAAGCCGATTGTCCTTTGCATTATTATCTCTGCAGTGCTTCAAGAGGTATTTTTGAGAACATCAAATGTGCTGCTTTTGACTTTTCATTGTATGCTTTTCTGTTTTGAACATGTGGTGCTGTGTAGGAGTATGACAGGTAATTGAAGAAATCTCACACATCAGCTCTTGCATGAAATACAAAAAAAAATTAAATGGCTGATGAAACAATAATTGGATATAATACAATTATATTAATAATTTAAAAATTCTTTAATAGATCCAAGGTAGCATGGACTATGGGAGAGTGAATATTCAAGAGAAATTAAAGTTGCATTTTTCGTTTTGGCAGTAACTTTACTATACTACATATGGAGAGGCAAATAAGAGCACGAATAAGTGCAATGAATTGAAAGTAGGAGGAGAGTACTGTCAAGTGAATCAGTAACTCCTCTGTGGAGATGTTTAAATCCAGAGGCACTTCAAGAACAGTTATGTGCAAAATTAATGCTTTTTACCAGATTTGGATTGCACTACCCTCTTTGCTAGACTAATATAATTCAAAATTTTCCAATTCGAAGATGGTGCATTAATTTTTTGTTTAACTCTGTCTAATCAATTTCACACACATGGAAATGCAATTTAAGTAAATGAGCAATTGGGAAAATAAATAAAATACACACATTAACACAACCATCATGCACAAAACTGCAATGAATTTCTAATGCTAAAATTCAACCAAAGTAAAACTAGCTGCCATCTGTCACCAAATAACTTCATTGTCTTCCTCAGCATGAAAAATAGCTAGTACTGTATGCTGTTTAAATTTCAGAGAGCAAACTGCATGTAAAAGCATTATGTTTGATTGACACGCAAAAAAGCTCCCTGGATTGGATTCCATAACTAATCAGAAACCCAGATTCTTATCCGCTTGCCCTTCAAAACCTGATATTACTAAAGCTTATAATTTGCTTTCAACCCTTTGATCTATGTAATGCACAAAAGAAATCCAGATTTAAAGAGAGAGAATGTGTGTGTAAGAGACAGAGAGAAAGAGATTTTAAACCCCTTGTCTTATTAGAAGATTTTAAGACATATTATTTAGACAGAAATAACTGTACCATGAATAAACTTAATTCTGAGACATTACTAAAGAAAACACAAATTATATAAATTAATAAATGCATCAATGTCAAAACACCGTAACATGGGAAAAAAGTTGAGAAAAAGTGAATATTTCAGAATTTTTATTTTGGAACAAATACTCAAGTAAGTAAAGAAATGTTCTGGCAAGTTTGAGCAAGGCAAGTGCAGTTCAAAAATAAATAGATAAAAACATCAAAAAAATAAATAAGTTAAATGGAAACATAATAAAGATAAGTGTTAAATAATACTGTTGTACTTTATATCCAAGGCAAATGTTTAATACAATTAATTTGCATTTAATTTCAGTCTACTGTAAGTATTCTACTTTTGGCCCAAACAGGACAGAAATAACTTCCTCAAATGAACATTCAAAATGTACTCCCTATGGCATCTCTTCCACATGTCTTTGTGCATGCACAGATTTGCAAGGGCAAGCACAACTAACTAAAAAGCAAGAATACATTCAATGTAGCCATGTGTCCAGCAACATCTTCTGGAGTGTATTGCAAAAGCAGAAAATTTGCCAGTTGGCTTAGTAGGTCACTTTCACACAGAAAACATGATATAGAAAACTCAGTAGAATAAATCAAACTTATTTTAAAAGGATAGCATCGATTTTAAACTCTGACAAGTTGCCACACAACATCTCAAACTTAAACATTTAATTGTGGAAATGGGATACCAGTAGGGTACGTAGTAATCTTGAAAATTACTTCATCTTGTGTGTAAACTCTGATAATTTTTGTAATTTTCCCCCACTTTTATTCATAAATATGAACTCATAAAACCAATATAAAGCTGCATATGGCAATGTAAAAGGAGGTCTGATTGTGGCAAATGATCTTCTTTCTCTTTTAAAATAAAAATTCAAAAACCAAAGCCTAGTAATTCTAGACAAATAAGATTATATAATCAGTAAGTCAAATTAATCTTCGTTCCTTTGGCTTCATAATCAAAAGCTACAGCAAAAAAGGCAAATGTGTTGGGGAACTAAATGAATCTACCAGAATTCGTTAAGCTTTATGTATGTATGGCAAGACAACAATAAAAACAAGTGCTAGTCAAGATCCACACCTCCCTTTTCTCAATATTTCATGCACAGACAGCTTTCTCCATCCTCACCTTACTGCAGAGAACATATCGTATTGTAATGTTCCAAAAGGTGACATTTCAATATCCTATTCTGTCAGGCTCAGATTAATTTTTCTGCAGAAAATTCATCTGCTGAAATGTACAGCTGACCTCTACACATAGTAGGATGGATCCCAGGAGACAGGGTTGTAGGCAAACTATTACTAAATGGCTCTAGGCCATCAAGGAATGACAAATCAGTAGAAAGATGGGTCAGCAGAATAATTACTGTCCCCACAGCTGTCACATAAAAGGGTGAAATCTAAACATTCGGCGTTGGTAGTTTATAGGATCTATCAAAGGGTTTTAGCAGTGGTGAATCTTCTTTGGCTGCTTGCCATTCAACAAAAGATAATCTTACACCTAAACAATCCCAGCTTTAGACACAGGAAGCTTTATCTCCTGAATTATTCCAGGCGGCACCAGTCACCAGTCACAGCTGATGAAACTAAAAGAGCGTAGCTGTAATGCTTGATGACAGCAGCCCTTCAGAGAAACAGCAAGTCTATTAATGTCTGATGGTTTCATAAGCTTTACACAAATACTACAAACACAAGGGAGACCAAAAAAGGTCATTAATCAATTAAGTACTCAGACACATCACCCTTAACTCGAGAATCATTCCACATCGTCAAATACAGTATCTGCACTTTTTGAGGCTAAATATCAATTTGGAAATCACAATACATAACCAACAGAAGACATGATATTGAACAAAAACTGCAACAATTACATTAAAAATGTGTTAGTTACTTTACTGGAACATGGAAAAGGCTTACAGAGTTCTTCACTGTGCTTTCAACTTGGGGGGAAAAAAGCAAACACAAAGTTTGTACCATATCTTATAAATATAACAGCACATATTATATAATTATGTGAGGGGTTTGAGATACTACTAAAATTGTCATTAGCGAACAAATACCAGAACACTACGAAAAGGATCCTCAAACACTTTCCTATTTATCAGTATGACTGTGTTCAAACAAAACCTACATTCACACCAAATATTTACATACACATATTTGTCTTTGTATAAATGTTTTGTTTCATTGCATATTAGTTTGTGTCACTGTGATTCAAAGATCAAAGACATCAGTTTAAGCTTTGTAATTTTTCAGCACCCAAAGCTGCTCCAAAAAGTGGGCTTAACTCATCCAAAGTAGTACCCAAGCATTGAACAGAAACATAAATAAAGAAAACCTTAGGCAAATAACATCTTTTAGTTTGAGGTGATAACTATGAAACCTGGGAGCTGTAAGCTGCATTTTTATACAGAGTAGTACTGCATTTAACGGTTGAATTTATAATGTATGTTAAGCATAAGCTAAGCTGTAAACTCCAAAACATAATAAAATTTTGAGCTTTCTTATTCAAGGTTTCATTTACAAATATTAGACTGTTGAACTATGTGCCTTAAAGTTTGATAAACAGAGAAAATGTTAAGTACAGATAAATTACACAATTTGAGTGTATGCACATTTAATTTTTGTTGACAGTTCAAAACTGCTTCCCATAATTTCTGAAAGATCTCCGCCCCATTAAATATTTTACATTTTCTCACAAAATTAGAATTTTTTCAGTTGAAAGCTTGCTTCCAACATTGCTTATCAAAAAATGGTATAAACGTTCAGTTTGGATTGCAAAAAGAATGCACAGAAAAATAAAGAAAGCATTACGTGAAACCTTATATTAAGCAAACATTATCAGCAGATATTTACATGGTGAAAATATCTAAATCAAAATCAAGTGCATTTGGTTCAAGTTAATAGAAAGTATTCTAAGTGGCAGTGAAGAAATAAAGTAGTTGAAAATTAACATTAATATTAGAAAAATAAAAGTAGAATGATATAGTTATTGCTAGAAAGCAAAGAAACAAGCACCACTGCTGCACATATTCAGAGTTCTGGATTTAAATCCAACCCCCATCATTGTTTCCATGGAGTTTGGACACGTTTTTGACCAGGCATTTCAGTTTCCTTTCATACCCCAAAGATCTGCAGGTAAAGCAGGCTTGTGACTCCACCTTACCCCAGTGTGACTGCATGCATAAGTATATTTAACAATGAACTGTCAGCTTCTCCAGCTTTGCTTCTCATCTCAATTCTGCTGTAATGAGCCAGAGACTATTGCAGACTTGCTGTGGATGAAGCAGTTCCAGAAAAGGAACGGATACAAGTTTTGGATGCAGTTATAAACCATTTTAATACCAATTGGAATACACTTCTAAATTTAACTGTATTATTAACTTTGGAAGTTTCCTTTCCCAGGTATATAGATTTAACATGGAATATACAATTTCCAACGTGAAAGGTAATTAAAGATGAGCAATGAAAAATAAAGATAACAGTTGATTTTTCTATTTCAGCATGGTGCATAGATGTCTTTATTACTTGGCTGAATGGAAACTAACTACTTATAACAGTCCTTTCTTAAAAACATTTTAAAAATTATAATATTATATAACTAAATAGGCACAACACCACATTTCTAAAGCTGTAAAGTAATATGCCTTTCCTACTCTGCATGTTGTTGATTATAATTTCAGGCTCTGTGGTTGTATAGACTTTCCATAGCTTGCCACATTCTTTCATTCATTCATTTTCCTAATCTGGTTGACCCAACAGTTGGAAGATGTGCTCGGATTATAAAAACAATGCCTTTGAAGAAAGTGTTTATTTGAAATAAGCTGAAGAAAACATTTGCATGTTACGCACAGGAGTACAAGTGAACAAGTTACAATTAATACAATTGGTGGAGAATTCAACTTTCTTCCTGAACATCCATCTATCATCCAACCCACTATATCCTAACTACAGGGTCACAGAGGTCTGCTGGAGCCAATCCCAGCCAACACAGGGCGCAAGGCAGGAAAAAAACCCCTGGCAGAGCGCCAGCCCACCTCAGTCTTCCTGAACATCCAATTCCTAAATATGATTTAAACAACCCTTTAACTTTAAGAATACACAGAGTAATGTTCATGTCCATTTTCACTTTTTATGACTTAGGTTTATGGCACCCCACGTTTGAGAATCAATAGAATTTTTAAAGTTTTTAAATGTGCCATGTAAATTAAAGGAGGAGGAAAAAAACTCTAGTGGCCAGTAGCAGTTTCTCTTAATGCAGAAATATTGGAACATATTTTGTACAGATAACTTTGGATATATCAGTTTAACACAAACTCCTAAAGTCGCATTCAAATTAATATTTTTTAATAAGAAGTTGCTATTAAAATGAATTCTAAGGCTGGCAACTATGGCTAAAATGCAACTTGACAAAAAAAAAAAAAAAAAAAGAGAGAAAGAAATACAGTGATAGTCACAACATGGGTGATAAATTCAACCAGACAGATGAGCTGGTAGAGCTATTTATTTTTCAAAAAGGTTTCCTTCTTTTAATTCCTCGAGAATCAGGCCCCTTGCTTCACGTCCAATAAAAGATCTGTAACATCCCATCAGCAGAACAGACCTCAGATGACCTTTGATCTGGCCTTTGCCAAAGAACCATTCTCTCCTTCTAGGCCTGAACCACAAAAGAAATTATTCTAAGGCACTTCGGTTTACCTAAACAGCTGTATGGGTTTTGCCATCACATTTAAGAAAAACACTTACTATAAACTTCATCATACCAGTGTTAGCTACAGAAAATCTAAATGTTGGTCTTACTTACTAATTGAATGTCTGGCAGTTACATTACGTTTAGTAATAATCTGATTACTGCTATTTTATGTTTAAAATCCTGAAAATGTAAATCCTAATGTTTCTAGATAGTTATTATTATATGTAGAAAGCAAAGCACTCGCACATGAATGGATCAAATTTCATATTTTGCTCAAAAATGATGTTCTTTTTGTTTAGATCACTTGAACTTATATATATATATATATATATATATATATATATATATATATATATATATATATATATATATATATACACACACACACACACAAATGTCATTTTATTTAGCTCCTCCATATAACACCATATATGATGACTCTAAATTTAAATAGAGTATCTTGACTTTTTCTTTCATTTTCTATCCAGTCATATTTTTAATGCTTCTGTCAGCTGCAGACAAATGATATCATGCGGATAATATTTCCTGAAGGCAATCACAGAAGTCATTTCTGAAGCATCTTGATAAATTATCCAGCTTTACAGAAAGTTCAGTATTTTGCAGGCAGTAAAATTTACCATCTTCTCCACGTGTTCAGGGTTTTATGATAGGCCATTTATAAATGAACAAAACAATATAAAGCAATCCTTTTTAATAAAAAAAAAAAAAGAAAGAAAAAACTTTACGCAGAACTACCAGCAAAAACATGTAATACTTTCATGGTGCTAACCAAGAGAAACACTAAATTATAGCATATGTAATATGTACATACTCTTAAGTACCTAGCCATCTCTCTAAAATATTTATACTATCCATTCAAACCTGCCCTTTGCTTTTCTGTATCATAGGGAATCTCTAAAAATCTATATGCAAATAAATAAATAAATAATAATATGTACAATGTGCAAGTTTAGGAAGGCATAGCCCCTCGACGATACCTTTCATCTGCAAGATGCAGCAATGTATGGGAAAGAACACTCTGAATATGATACCACCATGAATAAAGAAGCAATTCCTGATCTAAAGCTTTTTAGAAAGAGCCCAGCAAATCCACAGGAGGCCTTCACACTGACTGAGCACAGACTCAGCCCAGGAGACAAGCATGCCACAGAGAGAAAAGGAAGGAGGGGGGAGTTTCACAGCAGAGCATTTTCTAGTAACAAAGACATTGTCAAAATGACATTTTCTTTACAATGAATGCTAGCATTTGCTTATAAGCCATAAAAAGAATAATTTCAGCCTGCCAGGAGCCTAGCTAATGCCCAGTTTCCCCCCAGAGAGAGTTCCTGTCAAACGTAATAAGAGCTGCAAAGGCCCTCTCTACAACATAATGAGCACTTAGGACGCACTGGTGATCAGTCAGCGAAAAGGCATCAATTTGAGCCTGGCTACACCCTTGGGCCCAGACGTCACCAGTTTTAATAAGAATTATGATTATTTTATGCTGCACGCCTCCAGGATCTGCGACACTGACTGCATAGTCTGAAAGGCAGGGCTACATTTATTTCTTATCAAGGAGAAGATAGGTTGTATTATTATTGTGCAACCCCCTTTTCCTTTGATCCAGTATAATCAATTTTACAAGAAATGGAGCACTATTTCCCATGACATATGGATACATTTTTGTCAAAAACTATATTTACTTGATCTGAATCTCTTTTCATCATAGCAAAGATTGTAAATACCTTTTGATCAAATGACAGCTGTCGCTTATCAAATCAAACTCAACTAGAATGTATATGGATTTAAGAAAAACCAAAATGATTCTCCAATACAAGACATTGCTTATTATCTACTGCACAGATACAATCAAGTATAAAAGACTAAAGTCTGAGACGCTACATAAATTCTACAGTTCAATGACATTTCTGACAGGAACTTATCTAGGACTAACAGAGAACGTTGTTAGGTATAATCAACTTGGCAACCATACCTCACCCAAGTATAATCTCAGATGATGAAGCCCCAACTACCATAAAAGCATTAACAAATGTTTAAACACTTTTTTTTTTTTTTTAACTGAAAGCTATGAATGGTGCAATATAAAATAAAGACTGAATAACTGTGAAGTACTATAAGGCACAATGTTGCATTGATTATGACAAGTAATTCAAACAATCTCATTTATGCAATTTGTGAATCATATGACCTATGTACATACACTGCTTTTCAGATCAATTATACAGGTTAAACCAATGTAATTCTATTCTAGCCAAGGTAAGTCCTCTTGCAAATGACATAGGGGGTTTCAAACTATACCGATTGAAAAATACAGGTTGAAGTACTGTTGAGAATGTGCCCCAGTAAATTCAAATGTAGGACTGTTTTAAGCCAATGCTCAGTGCAAAATGTGTATCCAGTTAGTATTCTTAAATTACTATACATTTCAAGATAAAGGTTTTACTTTTACAACTAAAATTCATAATACATGAGGTTTGACAAAAACACTAGGTAGATTTAATCTTTAAATAACAGGAAGCTCGCTCATTTTCACTGTTCCCTTAATTTCTTGTTTCAGATATGCTTCAATAATTCCATAAATCCATTGTACAATGAAACACAGATAATGTGTGTAATTTTCTATATATTGTACACAATCAAATTACACACTTCAAAAAGTAAAAGTGAAAGGACTACAAATCCAAATTAAGGCTCAATCCCATTGGTACCTAGCAGGGTAATTGCATAGAGTGTACTAAACAAGGTAAAGCACTTTCTTTATGGCTTCAGGTACACAGACTATCAGTACATTTGAGGGTGGAGAAAGCCTTTTGAGTAATAGGGATGAACCATGCCTGAAAACGGTTTTAATCTCCTTTCAGTAGGTGGTAAAACTGGAGTGATCAAAGCATTAATGTTACATCCTGAAAACACACAGGAACATTTATACGATACAAGGGTAAAAGACAGAATGTAACATTCGCTGTCTGGCTAAACTCGAAACAAGTATTAGCTTCAGAAATGCATTCAAGGGACAGAAAAAGTTTGTAAAATTCAGTACACCGGAGGACACAAGAAACCTTCATTTCAACTGAGAAAATAAAACTTTTGTTTAAGTTGGCTTTGTTTTTCTAAATTTAGAATGTGGAATCAAATTTTAAAGACCAGACACTGTATACCATTACAATGCTGCATATTAATATTGAGATAAGTCATATTCTGCTTCTGATGATTTAGAATTGTCTCCTTATTGCTGTTAAATGGTTCTTCACAAAAAAAAAAAAATTCTTGCATAAAGATGCAGGTGCATACAGTAATGCATCAGAATTAACAGCAGCTGATTTATGCTTGTCTCTGTTTTTCATTAACTGACTGCTTATCTAGAATGATTTACACATCCACTTCTAATCAGCAAGCCAAAAGAAAAAGAAAGCAGTCCTGTGTTATAGAATTAAAGGACAACAAGGCATTTTTTACTGAACTTATAAAAGATGTACAGATGATAAGCAATGCTGAACCATGTGATATGGAAAAAGAAATAATGAAAAAAATCAAAAGATGTGAACAAATGTTTTGTATGTACAAACACTGAGGTGTAAACCTGTGGATGCTCGGGGCCTGTGTTGAACTGCACTGTCTACTTTAAATGCAATGAGCACCAAAATGAATGTACTTAAATTGCTCTCTGCGACTTGCATTCTTACCATAATAAAACAGGAGCAAAAAAGTATAATACACACACTTTATACCACATATTAATTTCACAAAAATTACTTGAAGTCTAAATATTTTAGTATTATTTTGGGTGGGCTGAGAATGTCACCTAATCTAAAACATACTAATACAATTTCACCAAAACATTCAAACACTTTCTCCCCATTTCTCAAACTGAAAGGTGATGTGATGACAAGCCACATGAGGCAGACAAAACTCAATTTTTGCAGCAAAAGTGAAAGCTCTTTATAAGATTTATGGGAGTTCATTGTAATTTTTTTGATATTAATACCTTATTACTTCCACAATTAAAGCTCAATTCAAAGTTGGCTAAATGAACCAATTCAACTTTTGGACCTATTTGACTTCAGAATATTTATCAACACTCTCCCAATTGACCATCAACAGAAGTGCAAGAGACAACAGATCGCTTTGTACACTAACACTATAAACATATAGTTACAATTATAATTAGAAATGAAAAATACCTAAACACTTTACTTAAGAAAAAAAGTTTAAAAAAAGCAAAATGCCATTAAATATACTACCTAAAGGTTAATTTTTTTGCTTACATTGGCCTCTTCCTTCTGCTAATAATTCACTAATTCTCTTTTAACATTTCAAAAATGTTACACTCTTTACATTGAGACCTGTTGCTTAAACTAAAACAAAACAGAAAATTAATATGTTGAGCTCTGCTTATTTTTAAATAAAAAGTGTTTACTGACAAGGAGGAACTCTGCTTACTTTTTAAAAAAAACAACAACATTTACTGAAGAATACAGATGAAAGTAAAAAAGACATCTTACCTGTTTATGCATTTCAATATTAAGCCCATAAGACATTTCATAGTACTGTGAAAACAGAAGACATATCAATTAACATACCGAGTAATGTATGCAAATGTGCAGATTACAGGAGATATGTCCCATCACATCTTAATGAACAAAAATAATTGTCTAATTAAAGTTGATTCCTTGTTAGTAGACAGTTGTACAACGCTAAATCAACAAAGAGGGGTACTCGTCATATCAAGTGCAGGTCACTTACCATAACGTAGTGTCTCTGCATTTCTGTTTTCTCGCTTGCCAGTTTTTCACACTCCAGTTTTAAACTGCAAAAAGGACCCATCATTTAGCTACCAATCTATAACAATCTGCAACAGTTAACATGTTAATTGCATGAGCTTTATCAACCCTGGCGTATTTTAAAAATATTGTTTCAAAATATGAAATAGATAAATAAGAAGTATACTTAAGATGTTTGTATAAAGTGATTTGTTCCAAAAATAAAAGCAAACTTGGGAGATCAACAGTAGCCAGATGCATAAAGCATCTTTTTAAAGCCAAACTACTCAGTGTTTTTCATTTTTTTTAAATCCACCCTTGGAGTCATGCAGATTTAAAAACAATGCTTTAATATTTTTCCCACCCATGTGAAAGCAGTTAGTAAAATGTACATTACACTTTGAGAGCTGAAGCACATGATTAAGGCCAGCTTTCAGCAATCAATTCATGACATTGCCATCCATCTCTTTGAAACGTTTAAAATGTACAAAGAATACTGAAAAGAACATTTAAAACTTTCATATACCATAATTATGTGCATTTAAAGTGTGAATTTAAGTATAAGACTTTATTAGCAAAATAACATCATTCACATAATTATCAGTGTAAACAAACATGCAGCACACAGACCTTAATTATACCAATTATATACATTTACACCTATGTAAACAAACTTATGAAACCCAGTGTAGGCCATGTACTAAACTGTATACTACAGAAAACAAACGGGGCTCGTTCTGAATGGTAACGTTCATTAAAAGGTACATAACATTAAATACTGTCACTGAAAAAACTTTTTATAGGAGTACCAGACAACCAGAATGTAGTTTGTGTTTTGCTTTTGTTTTTAAATCTAAATGGTTACTTTTACAAATGTCTAGTTGACAAAATCAATTTCTGCATTCCAAAAATATAAAAATACACATTAGTCAGTTGCAGTTCCACATCTGAGGAACACAGTATGCAAAGCACTTAAATATTTTATAAGACAGTAAACAACATCTATGAAAATTTACGAAGCCCCGAAGTATTAGTTAGAAGGACTTATAGTATTTGCCTGTTTTTAAATAACTTGCATTTTCTATCTTTTTTTACCAATAATTCACACATAGAAAAGGATCATGTGAAATGATGTCTGACATTATACGTTTTAGATTCCAAAAAGGACACTTGCCTGGCTTTGGAATATCACAGCATTATTATGCATCATTTGCCTATTAATTTCATAATATACTTAAAGACGGTGGAGATCACACAACTCCGATCGACAAACACACCTTTTACTGTACACAGATTATCTTGACGCGACGGGGGGAGGGAGGGGGTTGTTAGACAAGAAAAACCGTCGGCACTGATTTGATAACCTCTCTTATTCAAAGAGACTCCAAACGCCACCCTCTGGTTTGCGAGCTTAACCGCAATTTACCTACCGCAGGCAAGTCAACACAGTGCCTGCGCCCAAATAACAAGAGGGAAGCAGATCGGTGGGGTGCAGGGTGCCACCGCGCAATGATCTAAATGACACAGATCAGTATTTTTACGCACCTGTGATACTGAGCTTGGAGAAACTGGAATTCTTCTTTTATCCGATCCAGAGACTCAGGAATGGTGAATTTGAAAGGCTGTCCCGCTGCCTGATGCGGCGTCTTTAACAGAGCAGAAGGGTGGGGGAAAGGAAAAAGACACAATATAAAAGAAACGCGCTGACTTGCACACATCTACAAAATGGAAACGCCATTGACTACTCTGTTCAAGGGTTCAATTCCCAGGCCTCCCTTAACCCTCACCACCTCCCAACCCCCCTCCCAAAAAAATAACACTCATCTGGACAAGAACAAGAATCAAAGTATACACGAAACGGATAACCTATAGGCGGCATGGCACATAATACAGATTAAAGGGAAAAAGGAAATTGGCACAGCCGATGCGGCACAATAAAGTAGCTTCTCTTCTTTGTGCCAGTAACGCAACCGCTCACACAATCCGAAAAGCGAAACCAGAAGAGAAGCAACGAGGCACTAAGCACCCGAGCGCTTCCCTTTGTGTGTTGCTGTAAACTTACGGGATGTCTGCTTTGAGGAAACATTCCTTCTCCAGTGGCGGACTGGCTCCCAGAAGCACTGTTCAGCTGCCTCCCCACCTTTTATCTCACGGCAGGTTTGGGAGAGAAACTCGGTCAAAAAATCTCAGGATTTAGGACAGCACCATCATTAATTCCGAAAGACCAAGAGACAGAAGAGAAATCCAAGCTTCGACCAATCTCAAGAATATGGTTAAAACAAAAAAGCACACCGCCCCGCGTACAAGCCACAAACGAATCCTTATGTACGGGGAACTGGCGCTTCTTATTCGGTGTAGATCACAAGAAAGAGCAATGCGCTCAGTCGGTCTATCCTTCCGAAGGGTCCAGCAAAGGAAATTAAAAACAAATAGCCAAAAGTATGTGGAAGCGCCCCTGTTCAGTGACTTCAAACTCTCGTCGACTCTGATGTAGGGGTCCCAGCAGCTATATCCACCGAAATTAATGCCGAAAAAGGGAAGCTGTGTTTTGCATGAGTCCACAATGGTGATCTTGAGACTAGAACAAATACATGACCTCAAGCCGAGGAAAGGGTACAGAATAGCATGCTAAACCAAGATAAACAAAAAGGATAGTCTAAAATACAAAGAGGGATAAAACCATTTGTCGAGTATATCCCCTTGAAAAAATCACGAATCAAAAAAACAAGTTTAAAAAATAAAGATAGTTGGGGGAGGAAAAAAAAAACCTTACTAGGAATAACAACGTAGCTTCCTACCCTACACTATCCCACTGCTTACATTAACACGCGGTTTCACACTCCCAGAACTAACCAGATCTACGCCCGCCCCTGGAAACTAACATTAGCCAATCATGGTTCACTGCACACGTGGGGCCCTGACGTATTACTAGTAATTTCTCCAATAGCGACGCGAGTTGAAAATGCACGTCGGCCTGCTCCACTGAGCTACGGAGGCCCGGTCCAATGAAAACAAGGATACTGCCGAGAGTGGAATGAAGTATGAGCAGGTCGGTCTACGGGAGACTGACAATCCTCGTCTGTCAATCAAAGTAACGTGGGGCCTCAATGCGCTCTTAAAGCGACAGACTGTTTTTGTACCGTGTGTTCTGGGTGACAAAATTACAAGCGTAGGGCTCTGTTGTACCTACAGATTTTTTACATTTGTTTTACAGGTCATAAATTCAATTCTGTATACATGATATAAGCATTATTAGATTTTTAAAACAATTCCATTGATTTGAGATGGTCTTGATTTTTATTTTTTTTACTACAGAAATTCTAAATGCTGGTTTTCTGAAAGGAAGCGAATGGAGACCCGCTCGCACACATACCCAGCCTCCGACATACTGTTTCAATTTAGATTTGATAGTCTTGTTCCATGATAGCACGGTGACTCAGTAGCAAGTGTTGCCTCCTTGAAGTGGCAGCATTTGTCAAAGTTTTACATTCTGCCTTTAATTGCTTCTTTTCTTTCTCTCTGAGTACTACAGTTTTAGTCTTTCTTTCCAAAGAAAAGCATGTTATGTTAATTGGTAGCTTGTGGGTGTTATGAGTATTTCTTGCAATGGACTGGCCATAACAGGCTCTCACCTCTAATTGGATATGATAATGGATGACTCCCTCCTGACTGTATAAGGAAAGCTGGTTCAGAAAATGAATGGACACAGGAATTGTCTTTTAGCATGCTGTGATCAAACTACATATTTGATGTAGGTCATAGGTGAAACTACACCTTTACTTTACATGATACACTTAGATACAATAAATCTTTGTATGCATTATTCAACAAATTTTAGGCATATTGCATGTATTACATACCTTCTCTGTCTGTTAGCCAGCGATTTTACATTTACATTTACTTGCTTAGTAGATGCTTCTATCCAAAGTGACTTACAAAAGAGGTCAACATAATTGAGTAATCATCAGTCTGTGGGACTGTTTAGGAACAAGTTTCACAGGATTTGATTACAAAATTGATCATCACAAATGAAGAAGTCAGAACAAAATACAAGCTAGTTACAATTCGTAAATTACAAAACATAACAGACAGATGTTCACCCAACATAACATCTCTTAAACACATTGAGGTCAGAATTTTGATTGGAGGTGGGCAGCTACACACAAAAAGAGCTGGGATTGAGATTTGATGCCAGCAGAGGTGGCATCACCAGATGCCTTTCACCAGCAGACCAGAGTGTCTGAAAAAGAGCATAAGATCTTTTTTGATTTTATTGTAATTTTGTTATTTTAACCTCAAGGCCAGCCATTATCATTTTTTCATAGTGTCTTTCCTTTAAAATAATGGCATAAAGTGGCTGACAAATGCTTAATGTAAACGTAGAATTTCAAGTGTAACAATGCAGGAAAATTGTATTTTTCTTTTGTCAAGAAATCCCTATGGACCTAATGCCGCTGGCATACACGAAAACATAATTTAAATGATACAAATAAACAGTTTTGCCAAAATGTAGTAGTTATAATAAAACACATTGCAATACATCATTTTCATCAATCGAAACTCAATATTTGAAACAGCATTTTATCATTACATAACAGTATCCTATAGGTGCATCCATACCCTTGCTGTTATGCAAAATGCTCTAAAGGCAAAATAAAAAAATCCAGTAAATTGAATAATTCTCCTTTATTAAAACTTCCCATAAGTTGCAGTATTTTATATATGTATTATCAGTCAAGCGTCTTTAAAGCTGTCATGATCAATTCCTCTTGAAATCTTCGGAATTACAACAAAGAATCCCTATATTTGCTTTCTTCAATAAATTAATCCAGTGAAATAGGCAAACCCTTGAGGTACGAAGGTCAAGAGCCTAACTGGAGATTGCATTGCCTGGATAAGAATAATCAGGCAGGATCAGAAAGAAATGACCTGTACAAACAAGCTAATGCTGCTTAGGGCAGATATGTGACCAGTAGCCTTTTGCTGTTGTAAATCATCGACCATATGAAGAGGAGCCAATGCCAGGTGTACATGGGAGCCCTTGGAATCAGGAATTTAGGGTTAAGTATTTTTTATGCCTTAATTTTAATGCCTTATATTAATTCAAAACCATACACTGCGAAGGGAAAGAAAATGAGCATTGTGAACTGCTTCATGTAATCAGGCATTACAACTTGACTTCTTTATTTTTTTTCTAATGTCTGTTAAAGAGTGGTTGTTAGACAGTATTGAAGTATGAGGAATGCTTACACATATAAACACAGACATTCACAATTAGACACATCAATAATATATTGATTGAATTTTTCTCCCTGGCAAAATGATTTTCATTATTCTTGTCAAATGCAAAGCACTTCATTGCCTGTAATGATGAACACCTGCTTCTAGTTTTTTTGTGGGGGTGGAGTTTAAGTTTGCACTTGTCGCCACCTGGTGGAGGAATATGGCACAATAATTGTACTTCAGTATTTTATTCCTAAAGGAATAGTCAACACTTGAAGAAAAAAATTAAAAAAAAATCATTCTGAAGCTTTTATCCAGATTCTCAACTGCAAAACAGTCAAACTCCCCTCCTTGAGGGATGGAAGGTTGGATGGCTTTCTTGTTTTTATTTCAAGCAGTACTTGGCTTAATTACTGTAATTATTTTTTTTTTCTTTTCAGATCACACGTCTTCTGTTACATTGTAAATAATGCTGATTTAAAAAGATAAAATGGATCTAGTTATCCACCAGTATATTTCAGCACTAAGAACCATTCCTGTTATTGACTAATACCCAGCAATAATACATATCTATCTAGAGTGAAGTAGGGCTTTCGGAAAAAACAGCAGATAAATGAATACTAAGTAAAGACATATTGCTGTTTTAAGTATGTATTCTCTGTAGAATAATTTAAAGCCACCAGAAATCAATCTTCAATCATTCTTTATTTTATATAACACCTTATAGAGTGACTATTTGTAAAATATAATTCACAAGACCACAAGACAGAAAGAGTGGGTTGGACTGGCATCACATGCAGAGTTAATTCCCACCTTGCCTTTGATACTGCCAGGACAGGCTTAGTTCTCCCGTGACCATGGAATATGTTATGAATGTGCAAAAATGAATGGGTGTGAAATGGCAAAATAAATCAAGCAGCAACTTCATTTTACATAAGAGTTTTCAAAAAAGCTCTATTATGTGTGTGGAATGAAACATATTACATAGTTGACATTTTTGAATATTAGTTATTGAAAAAGCTTCTTAGACAGGGTTAGGTGGACAGTTCCAGAGAGAAGGTGCTACAAAGCTAAGCCACCTTTCTTGTTCCAAAATATACAGGTAGATGACTACTTACCATTTATACAAAAGTGTTTGTCAAGATGCAGCAGAAGAAATTTGACCTAAAAAGAAAACAATTAAAGTAATTAGGCTAAGTGCTTCTTGAAATAAAAATAAGAAAACCATTCACCCTTCCAACCCTGCAGGAAGGGATTTTGACAACCTTACTGTTGAAGGTCTGGACAAAAGCCCAAGAATGTGCTTTTTTCATGTGTTGACTATCCATTTAAGAGTAAAACAATGATGTTCAATTACCTTGTAGCATGCCACCACCAGGTGGTGACATGTGGAAGGTCTAAACTCCACCCTGTCACACCCATCCATAAAAAGCCTAGTTTGTGGTGTTTGCCCAGAAGTGTGTAACAAAAGATTGCCAAAAGAGTTTCAGATGGTAAGTCATATAGAATTGGTGTGTGTCCTTGGGCATGGTTAAGATTCCACATAGCCTGATACTAACATGAATTTCCTCTATGTACTTTTTTTTTTAAATATAGTTTTTATTCAGAAACTGTAATGATCTTTAAAGGGGTTGTTGTGGTTTTACTATGGTGTATACAAAGACACTTATACTTCTCACACACGGCACCTATAAAGAATACAACTAGCTTTCAAAGCCCCTCATATAGTAAGATACTTTATTACTTGTGTACTTTAGACAACACCTTATGCAATTATAGAGGGCATATTGCTTTTGTATAATGCCATGACATTACTTGCACATACGCTAACTCAGTTAAATTAGAAAGCCCTATACAGTTACTCAGATAATGTTTTATTTATATTTCTGAAAGATATGTGAACAGCCCTACACTTGCATAAATCTGCTTCAGTTCCTGGACTACCTGGCATATTTACTCTTTTCAGCATCTTTATGATTTTGGTGTTGATATGCAGAGTTGTATCTCTGTGTCCTCCATGGGAAATAGAACATCTACCTCCACATGTTTGGCATATTAGTTTGTTTCCCTCAGAGCCAAATTTATCTTTTTCAGGAACTTAAGTTCTCTCTCATGTTCTTTGTTAAAGAACCACAAACGCATAGTTATTTGGCTGGATGAAGCTTCAGGCTAAAGCAAGTCTTCTCAGAACTAAATGCCTTAATATCTCACTTGCACAGTGTGCAGGTTGTAAGGTTTGCTAATATTGTGTGATTTGAAAAGAATTGATATGACTGGTGATTTTTAATGCATTGAAGGATGTATGCTTCAAAGTGGTCTTTTTACAACTTACATACTGCTCTGTAGATGAACTAAGATCTAAGAGCCACATTTAAAATAAGGGGCACATGAGGATTTAAAAAAATAAAACAATGCCAAAATCAGGAAAGAAATACATGACTGTCCAGGAAATACAGGGTATCTGGTAGCCCTGCCTTCCTCAGATTTTGACTGGCAAGGTTCTTTATATGAATTTTATTACTGATTCCAGGTTTTCTAAGTTTTTTTTATACTATACATTGTCCTCGTATAGGAACTTAAATCACACATTAAAATGAAGTAGATTTTTTCTATTAATTTCTATCAAAAAAGAAGTATATTTTTAAGCTTTTAGTATGATCTCAAGGACTGGCAAACACTAATGAAGTTTAATCTGATTTTCAAGCTTCTGAGTGATTTTTCAAATAAGCACAAAAAAAACGGAAAAGTTCTTGAAATTTGTAAAGTTATTACACACATGGTATGAGATATGTTCCAAACTGATCTAAGTGGCTTGTAGGCTCCCAATGGTTTGTTGACATGTAAAAAAAATTCAAGCTTTGTCGACTTGAGTTTATCAGGTGTGAGAGGTCTTGTGAGCTGATTCTGAGTTTCACTTCTCATTAGCTTGTTTAGTCTTTTGTAAAGTTGGCAAACGCCATGTGTGGGAAGGAGAACAAATTGGCCAAGAATTTAGCAAAAGACCATTCATTGTATAATATTTCTTTCAAGGAATGTCATGATTATGTCTTTGAAGAGGAAATATTGAGGAACTTTAACCAGCATCTGCAAATACTGAATTTTGTAACAAATTAGCTTAACATTTGCCTTTTTTGTTTCTTTTTTTTTCTTTTGTATTCACAGAAATTTGCTGCATGAAAAACTACTACTTCTTCCTGTGAATCCTCCCTTTACAGTATCTGATTTCATGGATACTGTGAAGTCTCATCTGTTGGTCTCACCATGCAATTGTGCTAGATTGTTCAAAGTCCTCCAGCAGTTCATGGGCCTGTCAAATCACATAGTGTATGCTTGCTTCAAATCAGTTAGCAACACAAATGAGTGATTCAGTGTGAAAGGGCCCCTAGTTGCCCAGTGTGGCAACACGGAAGAAAATCACATAGTGTACCACTGCCCTTTGAGAAACCTCAAATGTATAGTAAAAGACTAATGCTAAGAGACACACCGTGTGCCTAAAGATTATTGTGAGAATCACAAGACCAATAGATGCTTTTTTAGACAAAGTTGTAGTTAAGAATAGCAAAGAGCGAAAACCAGGGGATCAAAATCAAAAAGACAACCGATAATTAAAAGGGCAAAATGTAAATCAGGAGTCAAAGTCAGAAACCAGAAAACAAAACTAGCGGGAGAAACTACTCGAAATAATAAATGAAATACCACAAAACAAGAATAAATAAATATAGTATTCATTGAGGGATAATGTACTGCAAACCTTGTTATGTCAACGATGATCGGGATCATGTGACATAGCTTGACCATGCCACAAAAACAAGACAGTAATCAAAATTAATATTGTCAAACTAGGTCAAAATGATAAAATATACCACAAAAATAGAAAGCATGTGTTAAAAAATTTATGAAATTGACCAAACAATGTATATACAGTACATTGATTCTATAACAACTGAGCTTCTGACCTCTTGTTGATCATCCCTTGAGATAGCAAATTAACCTGCTGAAATAAAAAAAAACATTATTGTGGCCTGATAAGCTACAGTCATGTTTTTAAGTGCTGCATAGTTACTGCAATACTCAGTACCACAGGACTGCTGTTTAATTCTGCTGTTAATTTACTGCTACGAGTCACTAATGTTCAACTACAGTAGTACTAATTTTTACAGAAACTAGGAAAAAACATCAGTGGCTTTATTTTTCAAAATCCAATTTTGTTCAAATGTTATGTGAAAGTATTGTAGGGTGAGTAGATTTTATCTTTTGTACATTCACAAAAAATAGTAACACATTTAAGAATTAATGGTGTGTGAAAACAAATCCACCAATCCTTATATCCATTTCCTGAAACCATATATTCCCCTTCAAGTTGACAGCGACCTGGTGGGCTTAAAGTTGCCAATTAACTTAATCATTTATTTATTTTTTCTCTTAAATTTGGGGTATGGTCTAATAATGTATGCTCTATATACAAAGAATGTTCAAAATGTTTTGAGCCTATTAAGGGCACTAGTAAAACCAAACAAGTTTTAATCTTCAACACAATGTATGTAAACTCTAATACACTTGCTGTAATGTTCGTGAAGCTTTTCTATGCCTCTGAAAAAAAATGCTTTATATCAATTGTGCAACCATTCTTCTGGAACTCACTTGATGTCTTCATCATTTGGCATAGTGTGTCTCATGGAACTAGATCTTCAGGTGGGGAGCAGATGTCAGTCACAATGGGCCAGATTTTAGGAATAGGGTGGGTGTGGCACCTCTATGATTTTACAATTTTGCAGAGCAGACTTGGCAATTCATGCAGCGTCCATAGAAACATTGCGATGAAGCAGAAAGGCAATTGGCTGAGTGTGGTTTTTATGGCATTTAATTGACATGGACCACACTTTCCACTCATTCGAGAAACATCACAATTCCATTGTTTCAACTGCTGTTTAGACTCTGGGCCCTAGTGATATAGCCAAGTTTCACCTTCAGTTATGAAATGTTTCTTATTTCTCTTCTGGTCTTGATTCATTAACTCAAGGTTCTCCTAGGAACATTTGATATGATGAATATTCCGAAGTAATCCCTATGTACTCCCTATAACACCTGCTGTCTCATGCACCTTTATTCTTCCATTTATGGTTAACTTCACGCAGAGAAAAAGAAGGGGCCTGAGTTGCCTCAAAAGCTTGCATATTGTAATCTTTTTAGTTAGCCAATAAAAGGTGTTTTTTTTGCTTGGCTTTTCTCTACATTCATAATGGTTAACACGGTACAACACCCTAGTACTACTGGTTAACTTTATGTAATCAATGGTGAGGGCTGATCAGATCTTGGACAATCTTTGAGGATTTTTTGCAGCCCATCTCTTAACTGTGTCATATGAAGGGGGAAAGGTCCTTGTACACTTTGACTAGGTGAGAATGAATTTCCAAAATTCTGTAGTGATAGAATAGTGACTTCAAAGGTGGAATAACTGAATGATGTTTGATGTTGTGGTTAGTTGTGAATCAAGAAATACATAGTTTCTTACAAGCAGTTTATAGCCACAAATTCTAGACAATTCTAGATCAAATATTTTATTATAGTGGAGATAATCTTTGGCCACTCAGAACATTTAAGTGTTTGCAAAATATAATGAAGCGTATGCATAAAAAACATGAATGATGTTCTTTCCCAGATCGCACTTTTTCTGATTAATTGTTAATAAAATGCAGGCAGGCACTGTAAAATGTTGCAGCGTTATAAAGGACATCGTACATCCATGCATGCAGGAAAAAAGCTTATATTCAGTGGGCTGTTCCTTCATGTTGGGGAGTTGCTGTGGAGATAAGTGCAGGAATTTAAGAATACTTCCAAAACAATAAATCAATTGCATGTTAAAATGCTATTAGTGTAGTGTAGTGTCCTGCGAGGACATGCATACTGGTTCTGAAGACATTTTAAATGTAAATATGATGTACCATAAATTATGCAAATCTGTTCATGGAGAAGGATAAATGTGATTTTATATCGGTGTATTAATGTCTTAAAGGTAATGTCTCAAGTTTGGACCTTTATGTGAACTATGTGTAAAAAGTGAGCGTAATACTTTAGGAATAATGCCCAGAGTGCTGTGTGGTTCAACTTGTACCCTGCCACTCAGAATTGGATTAAGTGCATTTGACAAGGTATGTACATTTAAAGCCAGCAATTTGAAGCAGGAAGAAAGATAAAAAAAATACCTGCTATCGAGTGCATTTGAGTAATAGAGCATTAAACATTTCGACAGATAAAGAGGTGCTCTTGTATATAATTAATTATTAATCCATGTATTATTTATTTAAAAAATAGGTTTCAGTCTGAAAAGTATATACAAATACATTATGCCGATATCTATCAAAATCAAATCATGATATCCATCCATCCATTTTCCAACCCGCTTATTCCAAACACAGGGTCACAGGGGTCTGCTGGAGCCAATACCAGCCAACACAGGGTGCAAGGCAGAAACCAATCCCGGGCAAGGCGCCAACCCACCACAGCAAATCATGATATATCCAGCTTAATTACTGCCTTCAACAGTTAATACCAACATATGGGGATGGGTACAACTTTTAGACTTGTTAAGAAAGACTGCACAGGTATTCTTTTATTTACATGGTCTCACCTCATGTGTTTTCTTATGATACATTTACATTTTACTTATATTATTTTATAAAAAATAAAAAAATTCCATTTGATAAAACTAACTCCATGGGGAAATTACTAGCTACGTGCATTTGTCATCCATGCTTTTATCTGTAGGTTTTGTCCGAAGCACAATTGTCATACCAGTTTGTATTTTGATCCTACTTGGAACAGCAGTGATAAGTATTGTCAGAGGGCATTTTAGTCAGATGTCATTTGGGTGTTGTAAGGAATCCCCTGAACCCGGAACCCGGAAATGGTGCATAAATGATCACTCTATGACACTGCTCATTGAGTGTAAAACTTAGATAAAGTTTTACTTGTAAAGAGACAGAGTAACCAGAAATGTTTAAGGAAAACATGACACTTTTTGCTAGGTGTTTTCAGGTGGGTAAAGTCATTTTACCTAGTTAGCAAGACTGACATTTTGTGTTGACATAAATCATAAGAAACTATGTATTTATTTATTGTTTTGTCCATAAAGTTATGACAGTTACTAAGACAATTCTTTCGGTGTGAAAATAAAACAGGGCAATGAATATTTTGGTGTTGAGATGTAAACTTGTTACATAAATTGTCCTACATTTATTTTTTATAGTATGGATGTGAAATCTGTTTTAATATAGTCATTATTTAGCAAATAGCTTTTATGTAACCTACATCTAAAAAAATCAAGGACTAGCAATCTAAAGAAATCAGGTATGTGATCCTGTATTGTAGGAACTATTCATCCACTATCAAGCTTGACCTGAGACTGTAAGATTTTAATTGATTACTTGCTGGCAAAGATTCAGAAAACCATTGAGGGACATAGAAAAAACATTTAATGGAATATTGGCCAGAGATACCGGAAATGTGAAATTCAACACTTACAACAATATGTACTTTTCCATAAGTACTTCACTCAAGTTTAGAAGAAACTAAAAAATATACACTTCAATGAAAATGCAACAAATATATTATAGGTGTAAAAATTAAGTGTTTTTCAGACATAAGGAAAAAATAAATAATTTTTAGACTATGTATATTGTAAACAAATTTAACACATCACGAAAAGCAGCAACATTTTTAATAAATAATTCCCTTTTGACATGTCAATTTGCTATATGATCACTGTGCAGATTTCACTAGATCCTGAAAGCAGAAGGGTGTTTTGGGTATTTTAGATTTATTTGTGATGTAAAGACCTTTTTTTTCCCTGATCAAAGTTGAGGGAGCTAAATGTAAAGTAATCTAAATGACTTAAAAACTCCCTCACATATTCTTATTCATCTGCAACTGGATAAAGCAATCAGTCTAATGTTTCAATATGCTGTCATGGATTAGAGCATAGGGTAAATAATCAACCTGGTCCTTGTATTCATCAGGTACACTGGACATGATGAAATTTACCGATTTCCTCAAGAACCAGAAATATAGAAGATTCACATAAACTATTTTTAACAAGAGAAATTCAAATTTGTATTGTCAGCTAAATAATAAATTGAGAGACTAAGTCAACAGTGACAATAATTTGCCTTATTTCTCTTTGTATGGTTATCTCAGCCTCTGTCTTTATTCTTCTAAATTTTACCATCCATCCAGTAGTGAAAAGTCAAGGAAAATGACACCTCTTATAGGCTTCTCTAAAAAGATTACAATATGCAAGCTTTCGAGGCAACTCAGGCCTCTTCTTCAGGCAAGTTGTAATACAGAAACTGGAGTTCCCTGTGCTTAAATAGACACCAGGACAGAGACAGCATTGGAAAACCTTTAAGTGAGAAATCTTAAATATAACAAGAAGATGTCGCTGTCCATGTGTGCCAGTTTCTTCCACCGGGTCTTCAATTGCATGTAGTAGCGGTACATTTTGGTGTCTTGTATGTCTGTTGTACAAGGGTGTTGTACCGTGTTAGCCATTATGACAACACCCTAGTACTACCATCCAGCCATGAAAAGAGATTCTTCTCTCTCTCACTCAGATAGTAAAATGCATTTGCTTCATCTATGGGAGTATACAGTGGAGAGGAGATCTTCCACTGATTTGATTTCAGGATGGAACCAAAGGTTTTTTGGAAATGTTCAATTTCATTTTAATGTTTCAGGTTGCTCAGAGTATGTATACTTTAATCTAAAACACAATTTGTGGCACCAGAATTTCTAAGCAAAGTTTCTCCTGAATTATAACAGTGGTGACAAATTATGACCATATGCCCAGCACAAGTAAATCATAGAAGACAATAATGAAAGAAAATTAAGTGTTGTAGTTTAAATTATATCAACTGCTCAATGCAATAAAGAATAGAGATATATAAAACTTGAATGTGAATGTTGAGACTGTAGGTCAAAGTGTATTTATTAAATATAACATCCATTTGGATAGTGAGCAAGTTAAGTTTAAAAACTTTCACTTGATTCTTGGTTGTACACATTTACAAAAAAAAAAAAATACAAATATACCATATGTGATAATATGCCAAATGCAGATTGTCAATTCTGATAAAACTGTAGCTCTTAAAGTCATAAACATGTGGATATGTTGAAGCAGTAGAATACTTAGGACAATTGAGCAACCAGACTCAAAATGCAGTAAAACATTGTAAAATAAAGGAATCAATAATATAAAAAACATGAGAATGGGCTTATGTTGTGTGCAATAAACAGCAACTGCTAAATGAGCTGAAAAGCATAAAGAAATAATGAAGTGACAAGGTCAGAATACTGCAGTACGCCTCCACATCACAGCCGCTTGTGACACCATGGAAGATGATATAGCAAAATAACAGTATGTTGCTTAAGAAAACTGCACAATGTCCATACATTTTAATTTGTCTGTACCTTTTCTGTTTACATGTCTTCTTTTAAATGGTACTATACACTAATGTACAATTGCCTTTGAATAGTATTCATTATATGGGATGCTATATAAAATAAATATATGTATTTTTGATAAGACCGTTTTAAACAGGTTTTTTTTTAATTCCAAGGTTATGCTTATGAGATTTGGTTTTGTGTCTCATCTTTCTGTCTTACATGACCTTTCTTCCAAACTAAAAGCTCTTCCTACACACTAATTACAGTTTTGTCCTTGTGCACTTCTTTTAACCTGGCCAATATTTATCCTTGATTCTTCAACATCATTACTGCTTTAGCCTTGGTGACCTTCAACTCCCAAACCAGAGATAATACTGGCAGCTCCAGAGGACACAATTCATCATGAAGGCCTACTTCATGGACAGATACTACTGATTGCGTAGGGCATCTGATAATAAATCTACCTCTGACAAGAATGGTGTAGGCAGTGAGTGCAAACAGCCACAATGTCAACTTGTCCATGCCTAGAGTCTCAAAGTAAATAAAGTGATTTATCTGTTATCTATGAAAATGACACCAAATTGTAATTCCTTTTATATAACGACAGAGAAATAAGAAACTACATTGCATATTCAGAACTAACATTATGTCTTTAAAAGTGAGTGTAATTTATTGCTTTTTTTCTTTTTATACCATAGTCACAATACATTATAAGTCCTATTTACGAGCCGAAAAAAAGTATGACGGACAGCAACTTAATAATCAGTACATTATATCAAAATATATACCTACTGTATACATTTCTATCAGCTCAGACTTCATATAAAGTCATATACAAAATAAGTGCATCATATGGAAACGGTTGACTTTTTTTGACATATTTGGCAAACAGTAGACAGTCAAACAGTGCCTACAGATAAACGTGATACACTGGAATGAAAAAAAAACACAACTTTTAAATAATTTATTCCACAAAAATATCAATAGATGTGATGATCAACTGGGGAAGAAGAAAGTAGACCCTTGGTCTCAGAAGCTGGAGTTGCCCTGTTAAGCAGAAATGACTTCTTGTGGGCATTTTGCATAACTACCCACCTGTCTCTGTGACATTTGTGTCCACTTCTTCATGCAAAATTCCTTCAGTTGCAAGATGTTTGTGAGTTTTCTTGCATATACTGCCTGTTTTAAATGCCCCCACAACATTTCAATGGGTTTTAAATCAGGGCTTTGACCAGGCCAGTCCATAACTTTCTATTTCTTCTTTTTGAACCATTGCTTGGTAGATTTGCTAATGTGCTTTGGAATGTTATTGTACTGAAAGGTCCAATTCCTGTTCAAGATCAACTTTTGGACAGATGGCCTCACATTCTCTTCAAGCATACTTTGATTTAGATGCAGAATTCAAAGCTGACTCAGTGATGCAAGCTGCCCAGGCCCTGAGGCAGAAAAGCAACTTCATACCAGAACACTTCCATAACCATGCTTCATAGTTAATATGAAGTTCTTCTCCTGAAAGATTGTCTTCACTTTCAAACATGACTACTATTACTGTGGCCTAACAACACTAGCTTTGATTCATCTGTTCAAAGAACATTGTTCCAGAAGGCCTGATCTTTGCCTTTATGTTCAATGGTAAACTAGTCTTGTTTTTGGACAGCACAGGCTTTTTTTCTGGCATGTAAGTCAAATTTGCACAGTCTCTTTGTAATTGTAGATGTATATACTTTAATACCAATTTTTCAAGAGTTACCTGCAGATCCTGCAATTACATTTTGGAGTTCTCATAGACTTCTTTTAGTATCAAACAGTCAAATCTTACTGTAGACTAAATTTTACTGGGCCAACAGTCCTGGACACATTATCAATTGTTTAAAATCTACCTCACTTGTAGATGATTTTCCTTACAGTTTAATGATTGATATTCAAATAATTTGCTATTCCTTTTAAAATCCCTTGCCAGATTCATGGACATTCACAACCTTCTTTCTGAAGGCCTTAGAGGGCTCTTTTGATCTTGGTGTGACACCACACACGTCAATAGCAAAGAGAACACCAAACTCTAAATAGCTGCTGTTAAAATAAGACAGAATCCACCAGCATATTCCCTAAGGAGGTTCTAATCATTCATTAATCTGGAACACCTCCTTCTAATTTTATGGGTTTGAAGTGGTGATAAATGTAGGGATGTACTTACTTTTTCCATGTGACAAATCTGCACTCTTTGTTAATTTAGCTTTTAAGAGTGAATGCATCATGTCAAATGTATGTGTCATTTGTTAAAGTATATCACCTTTATCTGTACGCACTATTTGCAGAAAGATCTAATGTTTGCCTTTCCAAATATGTTGAAAAAGTCAACAATTTCCTTTGGGTGTACTTGCTTTTTCACAAGACTTAATTGCGGAGTCAATGGAGACTCGATCGTGGCGCTCGAGCAACTGAGTGAGGAGTCTGAGTGTCTGGGCTTGTGAGTGTCCTGGATAAAAACTAAGATCCAGGCCTTTAATAACCTCTTGAGCACAGCCATCAGCAGTGTGTCTGTTTGTGGAGAGAATGTTGACCTTGTTGAGAGGTTTACTTACCTTGGCAGTGACATTCATGTCTCTGGTGACTCTTCCTCTGAAGTCAGTAGATTGATTGGTCATGAGGTCGCTGGAAAGAGGTGTGTGGTGCTCCCAATATCTATGCAAAAGGACGAAGGCCCAAGTCTTTAGAGTCCTGGTGCTTCCTGTCTTGCTATATGATTGCGAGACATGGACGCTATCCAGTGACCTGAGACGAAGACTGGACTCCTTTGATACTGTGTCTCTCTGGAAAATCCTTGGGTACCGTTGGTTTGACTTTGTGTCGAATGAGCGGTTGCTCATGGAGTCCCGAATGAGGCACATTACCTGCATTGTGAGGGAGCATCAGCTACGGCACTATGGCCATGCGGCACGTTTCCCCTAGGGTGATCTGGCTCGTAAGATCCTCATTGTTGGGGACCCGAGTGGCTGGACCAGGCCAAGGGGTCGCCCACGTAACACCTGGCTACGGAAGATAGAGGGTCATTTCCGGAGGGCAGGACTGGACCGTGCATCTGCCTGGGGGGGTTGCAAACCGGGATCCTGAATTGTTTTGTCGTGTAGTGGGTGTGGCAACGCAATGTACCATTGCATGCTCCACAACTTGACTTGACTTGCATTGAACACATATTGCAGTGCATTTGCATTCGTGAGATTTTTTCTTCAGGGAGTGTTTCTTCTTAGAAATCACCTTAGTCAATGGGTGGGCCTCTCTGGCAGTGTCTTAAATTGGTTTGAATCCTACCTGACAGGGAGAAAATATTTTGTTAGTTGTGGGAATTACAACTCGAAGACACATGATATCCAATATGGTGTTCCACAAGGCTCTGTCCTGGGTCCGCTGTTATTCTCAATCTGCATGCTTCCGTTAGGTCAGATTATCTCAGGGCACAACGTGAGCTACCACAGCTATGCTGATGACACACAGCTGTACTTATCAATAGCTCCTGATGACCCTGATTCTATTGATTCACTAACAGAATGTCTGACTAGTATCTCAGAATGGATGAATAGTAATTTTCTCAAGTTAAATAAAGAGAAAACTGAAATTTTAGTGATCAGCAATAATGGATACAATGAGGCTATTAGAAATAAACTGGATACATTAGGATTAAAAGTCAAGACGGAGGTAAAAAGCTTAGGGGTGATTGTTGACTGTAATCTGAATTTTAAATCACATATTAATCAGATCATTAGGACAGCATTTTTCACTTAAGAAACATAAGTAAAGTTAGACCTCTTATATCACTGAAAGATGCTGAGAAATTAGTTCACGCGTTTGTTTTCAGTCGACTAGATTACTGTAATGCACTCCTCTCTGGACTACCCAAAAAAGATATAAATCGTTTGCAACTAGTGCAGAATGCAGCTGCTAGAATCCTAACTAGGAAAAGAAAATCAGAACACATCTCTCTAGTTTTAATGTCACTACACTGGTTACCTGTGTCATTCAGAATTGACTTTAAAATTCTGCTTATGGTTTATAAAGCCTTAAATAATCTCGCCCCATCTTATATATCGGAATGTCTGACACCTTATATTCCAAATCGTAACCTCAGATCCTCAAATGAGTGTCTCCTTAGAATTCCAAGAACAAAACTTAAAAGAAGTGGTGAGGCGGCCTTCTGCTGTTATGCACCTAAAATCTGGAATAGCCTGCCAATAGGAATTCGCCAGGCTGATACAGTAGAGCACTTTAAAACACTGCTGAAAACACATTACTTTAACATGGCCTTTTTATAACTTCATTTTAATCTTAATTTAACTTAATCCTGATACTCTGTATGTTCAATTCATCATAATAACTATTCATGGTGGCTCTAAAATCGGTACTGACCCCTACTCTCTTTTCTGTTTCTTTTTCCGGTTTCTTTGTGGTGGTGGCCTGCGCCACCTCCACCTACTCAAAGCTTCATGATGCTCCAACAATGATGGATGGATTAAAAGGAAGAAGTCTACGTGACTATCATCATCATCAAGCCCTTCCGTGAGAATCCTAAATCCAAAGAGGACTGTTTCATTTATGTTAGGTAGAATGCCCAGAGGGGACTGGGCGGTATCATGGTCTGGAATCCCTACAGATTTTATTTTTTCTCCAGCCGTCTGGAGTTTTTTTGTTTTGTCTGTCCCCCCTGGCCATTGAACCTTACTCTTATTCGATGTTAATGTTGATTTATTTTGTTTTATAATTGTGTCTTTCATTTTTCTATTCTTTAATATGTAAAGCACTTTGAGCTACTGTTTGTATGAAAATGTGCTATATAAATAAATGTTGTTGTTGTTGTTGTTGCTCCCTCATGTATCTGAGCACACCTAAACTCAGTCATTTCAAGCTATACTCATCTTTTGCTAACCACCAGAGGGCATCTCAGTGTTCAAAAGACTCGTTTCCTGAAAGGGAGGCTACTGTCCACCACATTATACATTTTCACCATTGGAAACTAATAATCTACATTTGGTCATTAACTACGTTTTGCTTTTTTCAGGCTACATGAATAAAAAGAGATCAGAACAATGCCTAGCACAAACTTTTAAACATTGTATTAACCTGAATCTATGACAAGGTTCTCAGCTGACCACCATTTCACCATAAGCCAACATATATGCCATTCACTGCCTTTAAAAGAAGTAAAGTTCACAAAGTTTAAAGTATGAATCATTTTCAATTTAGTCCAGGTCATTTATTGATCCTTAATTTGGAAGCAGCAGGGAGAACTTTTTCTGAATTATTAGTCAATAAAATGTGTTTTTATATAGTGATTCAGAAATATAATGAACAGGATAAAAAAACTGACATTAATAAAGCTTAATTAAATTAAATTAATATAGTAAAACACATTTTGGCTGCATACTAAAAATCTTAGAAGAACTATTCAAGGTATAAGCGGAAAATCATTCACATTTACTGTATTGTAGCATTGCGCTGTGCTTACCACCACCAATCCAATTTTTTTTCTTTTTTGCTCATTTTTCTGCTTTTTTAGGTTGCTTGTTATCCTGATAAGGACCAATCACTTTAGCCATACTAGATGGTGATCACGTGACTGTGTCAGACCAACCCTTTTTATAGACTCCCTGCAGCTGACACTGAAGTTGTTCATTTGAGTTTGGAATGCCTGCTCATAATGCTGCCGACTCAATGCTCAGTTGATGAAAATGTGTTTTAGACATGATCAGTTGGTGGCCCGCAAAGGTAACCACTGAGATGTGCAACAGTATTTAGGCTGAGGGTGGAGATCAGTGAAGTCATATTAAATCATTGCTTAAATAATGCTTTATTCAGAAAAACCCAAAGCCAGTATGATTATAAAAGGACAAAGCACAAATAAGCTGGTGATAAAGATTAATCTCAAAAGTTCTGGAATGGACAAGAGGAGAAACTCACATGTCAAAGTAGACATGCTTTTACAAAATAGTTGCTTATGATTAACTATCTTCAAAGGTTTCCCATTAAAGCGACTGTAGACTTGCAAAGTATCATGCAAGTGTTCCTTTAATTTATGTGTGCAAGCTTGAGTTTACCACAAATAAAGAAGTGAAGCTGAGTTGCCAGTGCTGACCACAAAAAATAATTTAAATCACCTATCTCTTATTTACCTATAGAACGTATTGTGAAATGTAACCCAACATGAACAATTTTTTCATAAATATTTGTTTTTATTGGCTTTATTCTTCCATGCAGCAGGATCTCTTATCGCTAAACCAAAGACAAGGGGCCAGTGAATCAGATAAACATTTATAAAAGGGGAGAACAAGTCATAATATCTAATAAAGTCGGCAAACACAAATTCTTAAAGTGACACTTTAATTCTTTTGCAAGATGTGTCTTTCCTTTTTTCATTTAGAGTTCAGATGAGTTGCATTCTAAACCCCCTCCGACGTAAATGACATACTGACTACCATTTTGACAATGGAAATTCAGTAGCATTACAGAGGAAATATCCCTGGAAGCCATCAAGACACTAGTATAAAATACCATCATGAAAAATGCAAGAAAACTAACCTAAAATATACACAGTAAGTAATTACAAGTAACTGAAACATGGTACATATATTGCAGACATGGCAAAATGTTTTCAGACACCTAAAGATACAAATACTGTGCTTATTCAAACTCTTTGCCAATTAGTCTTTATGTACCTCATATCCCAAATCTACAATGTAGTTCAAATCATGCTGACAAAAATCTAACATTCTCAAATATCATCTTGCAATTAACTTCTGGGCAATTGTGAATCTCTTCTAGGGTCAGGGGATACCAAATAAAGCACTTGAGGCCACCTGAACAAAGTACCTACTGCTGGTGTCTGGTTCTCATGCACTTTTCAGCCCTTGACTTACATATAAAAGAGGCAAGATATCCATAACTGCTCTTGGGTTTCTTGCCCTTTACACAAATAACACAGAGGTCCAATATTTCATTACTGGGAATCCAACAATTTGCTTGGAGCTTGCAAATAGTATTCAGTTCTGGGGCACTAGCTATAAAACATGTGCACTTCTCTATAACAAACTCTGTCCTAAGGCAATTTAAATGTACAAATGCACAATACAACTGCTGACATATTATTTTTTTGAGATGGAGTACAGTTAACCGACTTGCTCAGGGGCACACCATAGGTCAAAGGTGTGAAATGCATCAGCAACCTTGTGCTTTCCAGTCCAGTTCTTTAGCTAATATGGCAGATTGTCTGCCTATATGCCGTAGGGCTACTGCCACTCAGCAGCAACTAATTATGCTCACTGGTGTTTGGAACTCTTATTGTCTCACCAATGTGAGTTCTCTTTATGTTCTTTTGCTATTTACCATGTTGTGCCCCTTCTATGCTAACTCTGTTACTGACATGTCTATGACACCTGGAAAATTCAAATTTTTTCCAAATTAATGAGAATAATCAAGCAGCCCATGGGAGCTGATAAAAGAGATGACACTTAACAACAAAATAATTGATGTTTATAAACCTAATATAGTGCCTGTCTTAAAGATTTTTAAGTTTGACAAGGCTTGGTTCTAACATGGAACCATCATTCTAATATAGCTGTGTCTGCTTAGTTCAAGAAAAAGTATACAGCAACATATGACATCCAAAAGTACCAGTGTTAGTCATGATATGGCATAAAACTGAAAGAGTTTCAGTATTTGTACATTTAGTGTCAAGTTTTCATTTGTTATTTATATCAGAGTTTAACTCCTTTCCATCTTAACATAATTTGCATTTCAAACAGGTCTTCTAAATTACTTTAACATTACATGTAAAATGTTATCCCTTGACCGTATATTTAATAAATATTTTAACGGTATTTGCCTACAAAAAGCACTGGTGTAGCATACCTGTTTATTTTATATTACAAGGTACCCCCTTGTACCGACTCAGCCTGCTTCTTTAATTTTTTTATTTGTGGTGGGTTGGCAAAGCTGGCACCAGCACCACTCTGTTAGTTCCACCAAACTGCCAAGCTGTCCATTCTGCATGTCTTTATTCTGGCACAGTAGTTATGTTTAATTTATTAACTGTAAGGAAGAAAACTTCTGTAAGCTATTTCATTTTTAGAATGACATTTGAAAACTTTTTTAAGTACATTTTTGAGTATCAAAGTACTTAGTCAATTATGAGTGAAGCAGGTTATTTTAGTGCTTTTTTTGAAAATGTCACTGTTATTTTGACAATGCAGTCTTAATGTCAGAAGCATATTCTCATTATTGTTTGTTTCTTGCTTTATTCATCAGAAATAGGGCATAATATTAGTTTTTTGGTACAATTATTCACATTTTTACATTTATTAAGTCAATTCTATTTTTTGTCTCACTCATAAGTAATTCAAAATGTAATAATTGTTTATCTTTTTTTTGATTGACAGGTAGCACATAATGATGAAAGCACTGTCTATAATGCCCCTCTGGCATCTGCGCTGCTCATTTTTATGACATTTAACATTTTGAATTTAAGATTCCTTAAGGGTAGACAGCTGCAGTCCATACATCTTCCCTGTCAAACTCTTTAAACAGTAATAGTGTGTATTTAATTTTTTGTTTTTTTTTTCCATTTAATGATGAAAAAAAGTTTTCTTCGTAGTGTTTAATAAGACGGTAATAAGAAGGGAATGCATATTACTCTTAGCTTTTGTAATTTTGTTAAATTCAGTGATATAAAATAGAAAATAACTTAACATAGCATTATCAATTCAATTAAAGCCTCATAGGAGGCTAAAGCTTTCAAGAGCAAAGAATCATCCTGGACATTCGTCTTCTCCATTACAGGACCCATGCATGTTGACACCCACACTCATGCACACACTGTGTTAATTTAGAATCCCCACATCTTTGGAGATATAGGTGCAAAATCAGACTATCCAAAGGAAAAATCATGCAGACATTGGAAGAACATAAGTACTGTGGTCATCTGAGGAATTGAAGGGTCAGACAACGGAAGAATTTTTTGGTGTCAACACAACCCTTCTCATTTACTCTCAGTCCTTTCAACTAAAACAACGCTCAATGACCGAAAGAATCAAAACTAAACAGCTGCCATGTAACGGGATTAGCTACTACTAATCTGGCTCTGCCATTGGGTTTGTTGATATGTAGCTCCTTTGCTCAGGTCATCTTACTATTAAGTGATGGCACTTTCCAGATGGTTGTCATTTTGAAAACCAGGGATGGGAAGGGGCGGAGTCAGTTGCCTTAACTGGGCGGTTTCTCGGATGAAAACGACAAGACAGTTAGTGGCAGCACCCCTTTTTGGCTCAGGGTGGTATCACATACCTGGGAAGAGCTTGAATGGTGACCCTCAGGTGCATATGCATGACAGTACATACTCTATTAGAATATCCATCCATCCATTTTCTAACCTGCTGAATCCGAATACAGGGTCATGGGGGTCTGCTGGAGCCAATCCCAGCCAACAAAGGGTGCAAGGCAGAAACAAATCCCGGGCAGGGCTCCAACCCACCGCATGTGACACTGTGCTTCCTGAAAACAAAAAGTCTTACAGTATAACCTATAAATAAAAAACTGACACATTTTGAAAAAATGTGAAAAAAAAATTGAGGAAATGCTCTAACATAAATTGCCACACCTAGTCTCTTTCAAATACTCATATTGTACACTGTTGTAGAAACATGGAATTGGCCAAGCAGATATACAATATGTTATCTTTATCCAGCCCCTTGGATCACTTCTGGCCATGCCTTATTACTGCATACTAACACAAAGGCTAAAACCTCCCTGACCAGCCCCCATTGTAACTGCATCTCTCAACCCTTGATGAACACCATTAAAGTTCATGATCGTTAAAGAAACGTCACAGCCGCCCATTCCTTTAAAAAGAAAGTTGTCTCTTGTTTTAAGAATTACTTGCTAATTATTAAATGGATTTTCAACACTATTTCTATCCAGCACTGTTGTCTTGCCTAATACACTTCCAGGCATCAGAAATGAACTGGTCATGACAACTAACAGGACAGCTTCCAATGTCATTGTGAGCCAAGCTGTCAGGCCTGACATAAATGACTGAGCAAGAGAGATGTGACCAGTAGCCAACACTCTGTCCCAAGGCCTTTTCTGACCTATTTGGTGCCCCAGGCAAGACAATCTGTCTCCCCACCCCCGCTTCACACCACCTTACACAGACACATTCACACAATATGCTACTAACACAGATTGATCGCTTGTTTAATTGAAAAGAAATAAATGTAAGTAGATTAATAAAATAATAATAATTATATAACAATAGAACTCTTGCATTTAAATTGTGTATGTACCAAAACATATAAAACTTATATAGAACAATAAAATAACAAAATACTACTTTGCATGTATATAACTTGTTCAATAGACTCTACAAACTTCATATAGAAAAAGAAAGTACAATAAATAAGTAATATTAAAAACACACTGCTGGTAAATGGAGGGTCTTTACATTGCAAATAAAAGTCCTCTTAAAATCAGACATGCCTTGCCTTCTTGTAGCAAAGTAATTTATAGCATCATCATAAGATATACTCCTAGACACATCTCTAATAATGGTAATGCTCATCATTGCAAGGCCTTTGAGATGGTCTTGTGACATTGTAGACCTCAAATATTTTTTATAAGCTTTAGGTTTGAGAAGCTTCTCTCTGCAGTAGCTACAGTTATAGGAATAATAGCTTCCATTCTGAGGTACAGTATATCCACATATTTGGATGCATTTTATCTAAATTAGTTTCTTGCAAGAAAGATAACAGTTTCGATGTGGCCATGTTAGTTGGTTGATGTTAGCATCAAGTACTAAACCAGATAATGTGACAGAAGACTTCCCTAACAATTTTTTCCCTAGTTTGACGTAGCCAATGATCTAAACTGTTTCCTGTTTTATTAACAAGAATTCTAACTTTCCAATATTTGTGGATTGAACATTAGCTAACAAGTAGAGAATAGAAGTTTTAGTTACTACTAAAAAAAATCTTTGTCAATATGTTAAATCCTTACACATTTTTAACATTTGTGACAGTTCTGCTAAGTACAGCAGGGCATAGTTGACAAGAGAGAGGACACTGCAAGTGCAGAAGTAACAGAAAGTCAGGGAAGCAGTGCAACATCTGCATACCTTGCACTTTTATGTCAGTTAGTATGCGACTTTACTTACACATTAATGGAGAATGTCATGTGTATATGTAGGGATAGTTGGTGTCTGGCCAATTGTGACTGACTCGTCTGGACCAAAGTCGAGCGTCTATTATTAATGCCAGTCCATTCATGATGTACAAGATAATATCTGCTTAGTGCAGGGGTCCTTAAACTTCATAATCTAAAAACCCAAATAAGAAAATGAAGACCATACTAGGACCCAAGAAAAGGATTATTACCATAATGATAGCAGAGCCATAAATAGATTAATAACAGTGGACATATAATAAAAAAAAGTTTTTTCCTTTTTCATTGAAGCATACATCTGATATTAATAAAAGACAAAAGCACACATATAGTTAATACAATTGTAATTATCATTTAAAACAGTGAATAGATTACTACAGCATATCACTACCTGTATAAATGATTAATGTAAGTTTCAGTAAAGCTGAGGGAAATAAATTTTTTTAACAGGTGCAGCACAAAGACATTTTTGAAAGGATAGTATGAATTATCACTTAATTTAGTCACTTGACTTATGGTGCCATCGAGGCGTGATGAGTTGCATGTCACTCCTTCGAGACACCTAGGTTAGATAAGAAATTGTCAAAAAATTAATTGATCGATGCAGTTTATTTACATTTTCTTAAATAACATTTTATCAATGAATGGTAAAAACACAAATTAATTAACCATAGTTTGTACAGCTCCTAAAATATTTCAGGTACATTTTAGCCAATTGACTTTATTATATCTTTCACTGCCTTTATGGTAGTTTGATCAAAACCCATTAAAACATTCTAATGTCATATCTTCAATTCAGACATGTGAAGGCTTTTAGTAAAGTGCTCTAACTTTACAAAAAGCAAAAATATTTCCAAATGTCACCTGTTTACGCAGTTGCTATACATTCTGAACACTACCGCACCCTTCTGGTTAAATTTGATCCACCATAACCTATTTTTGCTTATACTCTCCATTTAGGGTAGTTATTTTTATTTACAACCCATAAAAAGTCCTAAATATCATCTGTTTTAAAATTTAGGTGGTTAATCAAAATAAAATAAGTATGTGGTGAAACAAATCTGGGTGGCGCGGTGGTAGCGCTGCTGCCTCACAGTTAGGAGACCTGGGTTCACTTCCCAGGTCCTCCCTGCGTGGAATTTGCATGTTCTCCCAGTGTCTGCGTGGGTTTCCTCCGGGTCCAAAGACATGTAGGTTAGGTGCATTGGCAATTCTAAATTGTGCTTGGTGTGTAGGTGTGTGTGCCCTGCGGCGGGCTGGCTCCCTGCCCGGGATTTGTTCCTGTGTTGGCTAGGATTTGAAGACCCTGTAAGGGCACATGCAATGTTCTTGGGAGGCCTCATTTAACATGCAGTATGTAAAAACCGTAGAGACAAATCCGAGAAAAATAGTTAGACTCACTTCAAGACTATAAAGAAAATCCAAAAAAATACAGTACAGTAAAGTACAAAAAAACAGAAATTAAGAGAAAGCATGAGAAAAATTGGTATTATAAATACTGGTTGTTAGTTTAAAGTGAGTCCTTCAGTAAGGACAAGGAGCCACAGATGGAAATTGGTTAAGAGTAAAATTCCAGCTACACACTCTTTTTTTTCATACATACAAATTAGAAAGTTTGTTTAAAGATATCTACCCAGTAAAGTCTGCACGTTGGTAGAGTTACACCTTCAAAATTTGTACTTTGAAAACTTTTACTTTAGTGTTGCATGTAAGTGGCCGACAAGTAATCAGTGTTTCTTCTTTTAAATTCTTGTTAAATTGCTCTATAATAAAATCCTTACTAAACTGTTGCTTGCATTTTCTGTCAGCTAAGTAGTGATATTCCTTTTGCTGCATGCCCATGAACCACCATAAAATAACACTAATTATATAAAGCTTTTTATTTTCATTTGAACATGTGTTTTTTTTTCATTTTGTTACAGCTGGCAATTGATTGAAACTAATAATTACTTCAAAGAGTTGGTAAATCAAATTATATTTTGCCATGCAGCATGGCTACACTTAATACATCTTTCAAAACATTCAAAAAAGAGACATATATTCACAAGGCCAAAGAGCGCTAGGTTTTTAAATTTGCATAATGACCTTCAGTTGCAATTTTAGAATACTATGTCTTGAATTATTACTGAACAACCAAACGGAAGTATCTTGAATTAAAGATGGTCATGCTTTAAAAGTCCTGTTGTATATGTTTTCACTTAAAAGAAATCTTTTCATATAAATAAATGTCAGCAACTGCTTTTTGTATAGTAAGGCTGAATTTAAGAGATATCTTAGCATTCCCATGACAAAAATCTTTTTACGTTAGAGTTATGGGTTATGATGATTAAAATTAACTGCCATCCTTCAACAAGATTGTATTTTATTGGCCATACAGTAACTATATACTAAATACTGGCATAACCTTTTCTGACATTTCTAATGTATATATTAAATTATAGCTTTATAGGGCCATTTTTGTTACATGTACAGAGCACAGTGAAAATCTTGCTTGTGCTAATCAATATAAAACATGTCGTTCTCTGGTACCTTTAATACCTTAGCTTGAAATTCTCGTAGTACATTTATTAACCTAGCACTTTACCAAAAAACAGGCAAAATCTTCAACACTGAAAAGATCTCTTGCTTGCAACTATATCAGCCTACTTGCACTAACATACTGCATGTTGTAAAAAAGGAATAATCATTTAACAGCGATCTATCTATCCAATCCATCCATTTTCGTAACCCTCTTATCCAGGGCAGGGTTACAGCAATTATGGTCCTAAATATAATAAATATTACAAGTTTACCTTGCCATTTACATTTTGATTATATTATATTTGAATACTACATCTGTGAGTCGAGATTTTCAGCAATGAACATCATTAAAAGTAAAAGTCAATACATGCCCACAGAGGAGCATATCAACCAGTGCATTTGCCTTATTCTGACCTCCCAAAAGCTCTCCTTCAGCAAAGTCCTCCAAAGTCCTGCATTATTAACACCACAATTTAAAATTGTTGTCCAACAGTCATCATACATATGTACTATTCTTATACTCCACTTTACTTCTTTTTGATTTCTTATTGGTGCTTAGCCAGAACAACCTTCTGTGCCTTTTCTTAAAATATGCATTTGCTAACTCCATCCTGTAGACATTCTTCAGTTTGTTTATAAAAGGCTTTGAACTTAAGAACAATATAGACTTTATACACTGCATAATAGAGCATCTTGACAACATAAAGTATCCCGACAAGATCCCAGCAACTGCTGTAAGAAGACTGTTTATTGATTTTTATGAAATCGCTTTAATGTTTTCTTTCCCTGTATATTTATTTTTTCATAGTCTCTCCAAACACCATTTTCCTTTTTTAGAATAATTCTGTACATGAAAAACATTCAGTAGAGCATGCAATTTTTATTTTTCTGCTATCCCTTTCTAAATTTCATAAACATTTAAGAACGTTTCAATATTGATTAAAACAAAATCTGTATTGATTCTAACTACAACAGTTGAAAATAGAATTCTTTAGTTTATGGTTAAATGTTTTATAAACCATTCTTTGAAATGTTTACATTACACCTGCATTACAACACACTTTCAAAATAACTCAGAAAAACAATGAGAACAGCAAAATGCAGCTATTTTGTGAGTCATGTATGCTAAGTCAAGGTCAAATATGGTTAAAAATCCATAAATGGGCTACAGACAAATAATACATAAAAATATTTTCTTTATAAAAATTTAAACTAAAAGACCCTGGATTAGGTAGAACAATCTATCCTTCTCAAGTCAAGTATAATGTACAGTATATGCATATACGCTTTAAATGTTATTGTTGTAAATACAATGATGCAGTGGTAGCACTGCTACTTCACAGTAAGAAGATCATGGGTTCACATCCTGAGTTCTTCCTGGAAAGAAAGCGTTTTGAGTAGTGAGAAAGATGCTATATGACTGTAAAGAATTATTATTATTGGTGTTGTTGTCATTATTATTAATGAAAAATGGAATGAAGTTGGTATAATTATATGGAATCAATATTTTGATGTTTTATTCAATTTTACTCATTCATTCCCAATTTGCTTTTTCCAAGATATAGTCATAGAAACACTGTGACATTAATGTTTGAAATCAATCAATCAATCAATCAACATTTATTTATATAGCACATATTCATACAAAAAAATGTAGCTCAAAGTGCTTTACAAAATGAATAGAAAAATAGAAGACACAATAAAAAATAAACATAAGTCAACATTAATTAACATAGAATAAGAGTAAGGTCCGATGGCCAGGGTGGACAGAAAAAACAAAAAAAAACTCCAAAGGCTGGAGAAAAAAATAAAATCTGTAGGGGTTCCAGACCAAGAGACCGCCCAGTCCCCTCTGGGCAATCTACCTAACATAAGTCAAACAGTCCTCTTTGTATTTAGGGTTTTCATGGAAGGACCTGATGATGATGGTCACGTAGACTTCTGGCTTTCAGTCCATCAATGTTGGTGCATCATGATGCTTTGAGTAGGTGGTGGTGGCGCAGGCCGCCACCACAAAGAAACCGGAAAAAGAAACAGAAAAGAGAGTAGGGGTCAGTACGGATTTTGGAGCCACTGTGAATAGTTATTATGAAGAATTGAACATACAGAGTATCAGTATTAAGTTAAAGTGAAGTTATAAAAAGGCCATATTAAAGTAATGTGTAGGAAATGTAGGCACAGATAAAAGAGGGGTGGCTCTCTCACATGCTGGTCACATACATTGGGCCAGCTTACATTGGGCAATTTTAAAGGGAAACTATCTTGCACTAACTTGTAAATATAAGCAATTTAAACATTTTTAAAGAAAATATCTGTTTTATTTTACAAATGTAACAGACATAACAACTGAAAAATGAAATCATCATACAGTACATTATACATTATGAATATTCAGTCCAAGACACTGCCCTGTTTTGCCCACATTCTTCCACAATAAAGATGTATAAATTAATTAGCTACTCTAAATTAGCCTGATATGAATGAGTGCATGTGTGAGAGTATCCTCTACATTAGACTAGGACTGCTTCCAAACATTTTGTGTGCGCTAGGGGGTCACTGTTGCCCCTTTAACCCCAACAGACAGACGCTCAGGACACAAACTAAAAGCACCAATAAGTATTTTAATACTTTCTCTTCTTGAAAACAGTGCCCAAAGCACCACTGCCACAATAAACAGGCAATTAAGTACAATAAACAAGTCAATTCTCTCACTTTCTATCTCCTCCACAGCTCCCAGCAAGCGTTGTCTACTACCTCCCGACTCCCATCAGTTGTTTATATAGTCTTTGACCTGGAAGTGCTTGTGTTCTTCTGACCACGTGACTGGCTAGCACTTCCAGATCTAATGAAGAACTGGTTTTTATCATCACCCTGTAAGTACTTCGGGGCTTCCATTCTCGTGACTACCTCGTAGTTACAGGCTATAGGGAAAGGGAGAGTCCCCAGGTCCTTTGACATCTCCCTCTGGTGGCACCAATGGCACCCAACAGGGCTGAGAAGCCAAACTCCAAGTCCAAGGATGCCCTGGAGGGAATCCGAGCACCGCTATACTCCAAGGGAGCTGCCATCTAGTGTTTTGGCTGAGCTGCCGGCCACCCCTCACAATGTCCTTACAAGAATGAAATGCACGTAGAATATATTTTTATTAAAATAATAATATTAATATATTTTAACATATATTATAACATTGAGAGAGAGGTTGGGAGCATGTTGCCACACTTGCCACATGCCGAGCCACCTGGATTGGGGCCCAAGTGCAGTGGGTGACACCTCAGTGCCACACTGGAACAGTGTGGGTTTTTACGGTGGCTGGAGTGCCAATCCTGCCTCCAACTCTCAAGGTTTCCCTGTAAGTTGGAGGACCTACTTGCAGGGCTGGATGCAGATTAACGTCATACCCAGGACAAAGCAATTGCAGGTTAAGGGCCTTGCTCAAGGGCCCAACGGAGCAGAGTCATTTCTGACGTTTACTGGATTCAAGCCATTATTGTCGCAGATCCCTAGCTTTAGAGCCACCACTCTGTCCCCATTTTGACATACTTTAAGGATAAATAAATTACAATATCTTGCAGCATACTGAAAAGTATTGTAAAATGTGTTTTTGAAATTCAGATATATCCTACACAATACCACATTGTGATGCAGCACAAATTATAAACCCAGTATTAACTTAATGACCTGCAATATTCTGTCCCCTTACAATCTTGGCTTGTAAATTGTAACTAAAATCAGGTGATTTCAAATAAATTATATGATAAAGCTTCTTAATGCTTTAACATTGTTGCTTTTGATTTACTGAGTAATAATTTAAATTGTACAATAGCTGGTTGATTTGTGTTATGATATGCTACCTGAGAATATGCATCTTTTCACAAATATAATATAACTCTAATATTTCAGGTCTATTCATAGATAAAATCTAAGTCTGACAGAAGATTTATTCATCTCCAGAATTTAATATTGAAGAGCTACAAATTTCACAAAGTTGCTGCCAAGAAAAAAGTATGCAAGTGAGATAATCAAATAGAAAGCGTGACTTTGTAGGGTCAGAGCAGACTCCAAAATAAGGCCAGAAGAGTCTAAAATACTGGAAAAGTCTGTGTTTTATTAGCAGAATGAGCAGAATGAAATATACAAGAGTATCCAACAGAAGGAGTAAGACATAAACATACAGTATACAACCCACTAAACACTACTGACATATTGAGTCTAGCTTTCTGCTACCATGGCTTGAAGTGGACCAGTATGTACCGGTAGAGTACCAGCACTTCTCAGTTTGTAGCAGTTGTGTACCAGCAGTGCTTTTGAGCAAACAGTCTTGCATCATGCATTTCCAAAACTTGCTGTTCCACTGACTTATTGAATAACAAGCCATTCAAAACTCAAAGGGGATCCTGCTCTTCAAACAAATGTTACAGGATTGCAAAGCTCAAAGGTCATGCTTATCTTTTGTGTATCTTTGTGTATCTTTTGTGCAACTAGTCCACTACTCAGTCTAGTTGTGGCTCTTCCAATCTCCCAAGACTTTCTTCCTTCTTTCTTCACTACATCAAGAAAACCCTAACCCTAATTCCCGTTTGACTACAAAAAGAGCAAAAGGGTGTCACTGAATTTCATTAAACTTTTACTTTCAGCTCCGATTCCGCCTTGTAAAACTCCCTGTTCTAAGTAGTAGGAGCTTCCCTGGCAGCACCAGGTACCACTGCAAACTTGCATATTCATTTTTCCTTAAAGGTCCAGGCATTAGTGCAGAAGCCTGAGTAACATCAGCAACAACATTTTACACAAGTGGCAACTATTGATATGGTGAAATATTAACATACTTTCTTCAACATTCAATTACAAAATTCCTGCCTTGAAGTACATTTTCACCACATGGGATATAACAAAATCCATTGCTGATCACACTGCATTATTTTTTTTTGTAATTTACTATCTAATCTTAGTAATTGTAGTACACAAAGGAACAACTAAGGTGTTTCTTGAAAATCACAGAAATTATTTTAGTGTGGAACAAATTGCAGCCTATATGCTGATGCAGTTCCCTACTTGAAACTACTTTTGGTGAATTACAGGGTGTTCGAAATAAAGCGGCTTTATTGGGAAGACTGTATTTAATTGTTTCTACCTAAAAAAAAAAAACAAATAAATTAATGATACTCTCAGATACATGGGTCTGGACACCCAATATATTGTTTGTCTCATGTGCAATGTTTGCTACAATATCCATCCATCCATTATCCAACCCGCTATATCCTAACTACAGGGCCACGGGGGTCTGCTGGAGTCAATCCCAACCAACGCGGGGCGCAAGGCAGGAAACAAATCCCATGCAGGGCACCAGCCAACCTCAGGGCACACATACACACACACACACTAGGGACAATTTAGGATTGACAATACACCTAACCTGTATGTCTTTGGACTGTGGGAGAAAACCGGAGCACCCGGAGGAAACCCATGTAAAGACAGAGAGAACATGCAAACTCCACGTAGGGAGTCTCCAGGTCTCTTAACTGCGAGGCAGCAGCACTACCCACTGTGCCACCTTGTTACAATATATTTTATTAAAATATACATCCATCCATCCATCCATCCATTTTCCAACCCATTATATTCTAACACAGAGTCATGGGGGTCTGCTGGAGCCAATCCCAGGCAACAAAGGGCACAAGGCAGGAAAAAATCCTGGACAGGGCGCCAACCCACCACAGATATTTTACATTATACTGAAAATTATGTCTGCATAATTGCAATATGATGTATTTTATTTTTGTAGGGTGGCACCCATCTAATGGTCCAAACTGACACATAAGGTGCTAGCTACCCGAATTCCTGAACTAGACGAGTGGGTTAGAAAATGGATCAGTTGATATTTTGCACTGATATTGTCACATTACTCTATATTTAACACACTTATGATGATGAAAAAGATGGATGCGTTTAGGAAAATATGACATTGCACTGATCTGAGACTATTACCGTCATCTGGCCTTTGTTCCTTGCTGCAAAAAAAAAAACAATCATCTTCATTGTGTACAGCATAAAGGGAGCTTTGTATTCTGTCATTTGGGGTAAGATGCTTTTACTAGAGACCTTCAAATTTTCTCTTCTCGTCTAAGTTGGTGTAATGCATCTGCTGTTTCATGCCACAAATGAGTGTGATGTAATGCAATGTGTGAACCTGTGATTATGGATCCGCCACTCATTAGCAATCTTCCATCTACAGATCTTTTTGTTCTTCAAGTCTGTGATCACAAACACAATTATCTAAAGCAGCTTTATCTATGACACCTTTAATTGTTTGTTCTTTTCTTTATAGATTGTAGAACGCATTTAGCACCGCTTTAGCCTGGCCAATACTGAGCTAGTTCCTGTTCTGTAACTCTTACCAACAACAGAGACTTGGATACACTGCAACCCTGAACTACAAAAAATGGGTAACGAAAATGGATAGGTTTGATGTGTGCTGGGATTCCAAAATAACAAAATGTAGGTCCTATTAATCTAGTTCTTTTTCACTAGTGAAAAGTGTGGCATATATTCTGCTGTAGTTGATGCAGATCTTAGTAAGTAAATATTACTGATATCTCAATGTTATAATGTATTCTGCATTTTAAAAATATAAATAGACCAGCAGATATTTGCATAAAATTAAAATACCTGTTTTCTATTTGCTGGTACACTTATATGCTAATAAAACACAAATGGGAGTTTTTTTTTATCTTAATGTTTAACATGAAAATGTAATACTAAAACTAAATGTATGTCATTTCACTATTTTTTATCATCTTCTCTTCTTTCTTTCCTCCCATACGCTTACTCACCCACTTAAGTCAATTAAAGGTAACAGTAATTAGCTGCATTATGAATAATGGACTCTGCATGCTTCAAACATGTCAAACTTTTAATTGCTTCTAAGAGTATAAAATTATTGTGAAGGAGTGTCCTGCTGGCAAGAGGCTGACATAAACTCCTCTCAGATAAAGGAGAGAGAAAAAGAGGGAGAACAGGGAACAAGAGAGATGTTCAAGTTTTGCCACCACTAGGATATGAAAGACAAGGAAGGGATGGCAAAAGGTGGCAGTACACAGACACCGGGGGGGAAAACAAAAGTCAGGCTGCTTGTTGTAAGGCGAACCCCTAGAACAGAACTGTTCTCTCCATCCACTATAAGGCCCACAATACCAAGAGGAAATGACAGTTGAGAAACAGCAGTGCCCTTTAAGGAGAGTGAAAAATTCAAAGGTGCAAGAACTGATGCTGCAGGTGGTTCCACAGATTGACTTAGCATAATGTTTAAAGCCAAGGCTAGTCTACAATAAGGAGTCTGTAGCAAGAGGTTTTAAAGCGATCAAAAGAACCTGATGTAGTTGGAAGTCAAAAATCTTCTTGCTTGCTTGGAAAAGGGGGTTTCCCTTTAACTCAAATGGGTAAGCTGGTGCTTTCAGACTCAAAGGTCCCAGGTTCACAGCTAGTCCCTTCTTGCAAGGATATAAAACAGACATAAAGCAGACTGGGGTGGTGTCTTGAATGATTTCTCACCAGCAGAGATGACTTTTGAAAAGACTCCAGTGTGAGGGGAAAGGAGATACAAAAGGATACAAAAGGAAATGCTTGTGCATGTGAAAGTTGGTGACACTGGCCTAACAGGCACCCAAACCCAAGACCCAAAGGGCTCCTTCATCATACCCCTACAATCCAGCCTCAAAAATGTACATTTCATGTTTGAAAATAGAAACAAATATTTTGTGCTTGTTTATACTAAACAAAACAGTGAGATATTGATACATCACAAATCATGACGTTTTAGACCAGTGAATGCAATTAAACTTGAAATCTGGATATGTCAGCTAGTAGACAATGAAGAGTGATAAAAAAAATAAAATATCTAAGCAGCTCTCAGAATTAGCAGCTAGCACAATAAGCCACTGCAAAACTACCAAACATAACATCCATGGTTGCAGTAGAACCCCCATTTAGTATTTTTAAATTGACCGATGGAAAATAATTAGTATAGTAATAATTAGTACAGTTCTGAGTGGGATGTGTTTAGGGTTTTATTTTTTATAGTTTCTCTGTGGTTAATAGAATGATGCCTAATTATAGTCCAGTTTGAGCATGCCCTGATTTGTTTTAATTTATTGTTGTCCTTTATGCTGTTTCAGATTATTTCTCCTTTTCACGAACACCTCCATGTTGTCGATAGAAACTGTACTGTTGCTAAACCACCTGAGCTTGACACCTGATTCCAACACAATGCAGACAACATTGTATTCAATTACTGAAACCAAAAAAAAAGTTGTGTTTATGTTGTAACAAGAAGAGACTCGAGGCAGGGCAAGGTTTGGGGCAGCCACCCGTTTAATGCGGTTTCCTGGCTGCAAAAGCAAATGATTCATGTAGACAAGTTTACACGACAGAGTCCAAAACAGAACTGCCTCCCAGAGCAAAGGCGGGAGGCTTTATAGGACGTTGGGCGGAAGTGACGTTGTCCTCGGGGCCGGGACCGGAAGTGATGTGTCCCGCTTCAAGGTGGTGGCTCCTGGTGGGATTTCCCAGGAAAGACCTGTAGGGAACTTAGAAAGAGCGTCAGCGTACACGGGGCAGATGTATAATCAGTCCTCTCTAAGCCCTTCAGCTGCCTCCTATGCACACGTGTGTGACAATGTGTAGCTCAATTCCCATTTTTTCACTCATATTTGATGCAGATCTGTTCTGTTTAGAAAAGTGTGGTCATCAAAAATCAATAAAGAATCAAAACTTTTCAGAAAGGCACTACTTTTTAAATGATGTCTGTTTTGCATCCAACCCTCCATATCACACTCTCTCCAGTCCTGTCTCCACTTGTGTCCACAGGTTTCTTTGTACAAGTCCAACGGCATTCAAACCAACAGGTACTGTACATGTTTCCATTTTCTATTTCTCTTCCCTGACATTGTAAACGGAAACATTCAAAGATGCCCTGCATTGAAACAATGTGAAGTAGTGCAGCAAAAGGCATCTGTCTATTAGGTCACATCTAACTGAAAAAAATTGCTTCTATTCACTACGTACATGAAGGGCAAATTCAGAATTGATATCTGTACACACTGACATCAGATGTGGATTAAATGTATCTGAATAGTCAAAACAAAATCAGATACAATGCAAAATCATGATGGAGTCACTTTAGCTGCAGCAAGAAGACTTAAACTATTTCCTTTAGTTCATATAAGCTTTTTTATTGTGCACAACAGCATCCAAAGTGTTGTTAAATGCAGGTAAATGCTAAATATAGGAACATTTAATTGGGGTTTCGCTGTAAACGCTTTTTGATGGTTGGGTCCCTATCCCCATGATTGCGGCACAAATTTGTTAGTGTTCAATAATACCAGGAAAGTCACATCCAGAGGGAAAGTTTATCTTTTGTCAAGTTTTTTTTTTTTCTTTTGGTACTGTGGTTTTCTCATTGTTGTTTAATTCTTTAAGAAAGGTACCTTTATAGGTGTGTTTGTATAAAATTGTAAAAGCACATACTGTGATCACCATGTCTGCTTGTCCTTCTACACGAAACAACTTGGTTCTCATTGGACTGATTTTATAGAAATTTGCCACACTTATTCCTTAATGAAATTTGTAAGAAAAGTTTGATTTTGTTGAAATATCTGGAATATAGAATACTGTACAAAGTTTTGAACTTTCAAATCCTCCCATTGAAAAGCATTGGCGAAATTGCAGGCCTGTTCCCCTTTACAGAGAGAAACATTCTGTGCAACTTGACTTACATCTTAGTATACTGTTTCAAATTTACCTTCAGTGAAGTCACTCCAACTTGGTTACTTTGTATATTTTTCTCTTTCACATATTTGACAGCTTCTCCTAGTGGAAAACATGATCTCCAATACAAGTTAGTCAAACAGTGGGAGAATCACACACAAGCTTCTTGTTCACTAGCTCACTTCTCTTTCTGCTTGAGGTAAATTAAAAATGTAAAAAAAATAGTCTCTTATCTAGACATAAAGGTGAAAACAATCTTTTGCAATATTAAGCACAGAGTCAACAAATATGTACTCCATATTTCCATTACTCTGAAAATAATGTTAAAGCTGCATTATCTGCACATTATAATGCTTTGGTTTTTCTCTGACACTTTTTATTGGCAAAGCTCCTGACCAACAAAAGAACATCAAACGATGCAGTTTGTAAATCACTTGAATTAGGATCTTCTGTCTATGAAAGCAATTGGGTCACCACAAGCTTATTAACAGCATAACATTGTGAAGTCCTAGGTCCTCCCTGTGTGGAGCTTGCATGATGTCATGATGTCTGCTTAGGTCTCTTTCAGGTGCATTGGTTTCCTTCCAATGTCCAAAGACATGTGAGATATCTAAATTTGCAACACTAGAATGGCCCAAATGTATGGGTGTGGGTGTTCATTCCTCCAGTGGACTGTACCATGTCCAGGTTGCACCCTATGCTAGCTGAGATGGACTCCAGCTCCCTCCAGCAACCCTGGTCTGAATTAAGCTGGTTAGAAAATTACATGATATATTTAGTGTTGCCTACGAACGAATGTAATTGAACTCTATTATTACTGGTATTTTTAAAATTTACTCACTATTACAAAAATATTTAATGAAATAAATGTTTGATGAAGTAACTGAAAAATATATAAAATGCTTGAACTTATAAATCCATATAAGTCCAGGGGTCTCATTTATCAAGCGTGCGTAAAACAAGGTCTAAATTAGTGCGTATACCAACAGCCGTAAGCACAAAAAAAGTTGGAAGTTATCAAACGTGAGTACACACAGCTGTACGAAATGACTGATGATGAATCGCACTCCTTCTAAATTGTGTGCGTGTGCATAGTAATTTAAATTTGCATACAGAAACGCCCTCAAATTACCTTATTTGGCAAACAACCTTCCTTATAAAAACCCAATGCCACCAGGGCACTATAGATCCCGTGAAGAGAGGAAAGAAAAAAAACTTCACAGACAATGAAGTGGAAGTGCTTTTAAATGAGGTACAACGTAATAAGACAGTTTTGTTTGCTGCTTTTTCAGGCGGAATGTCAAAGAAAAAAAAAGACTTGGCGTGGGGGCAGGTTGCTAATGCGGTAAATGCCGTCTCACCTGTATGTAGAACTACTGCAGAAATCAAGAAAAAGTGGTTTGATTTGAAAGTGCCCTCTAAAAAAAGAATTGCAGCCCACAAAAGAGACCTCGGTGCCATGGGAGGAGGCCAGAGTCTTATTTCAGTGTCACCACTGGATGACAAGATAGCGTCAATTTTTGGTGAAACGTCAATGAGCGGAGTAATCCCCGATGGTGACACTGAAAGAGCAGTCCCATCAACTGCAGGAGAGGCCGAGCCATCCGAAAATTGTTAGAAGGTTTTCAAATGTTTGTGTTGCGATATATTATTCATAGATAAATAACACTCACATTGCAAATGATTTGGATTGTTCATTTAACATTTATTTTATAGATCTGCCAGTTTTGCCAGGTCCTGCTCCGCCTGCCACTTCAGCACATCCGATGCGTTTCGAGGCACGAGTCCTGACTGATGCGGTTCTGAAAACACAGGAGGAATTAGTGAGAGGCATTGCAAGCGTAAAAGAGGAACTGCACCAAATCAATGTGAACTTGAGGAACATTAGTGATTCACTAAATGCATCATGCAAGTTTAATAAAAGCTCCAATTGATCTCACAATTTTCTCACAATTACTCCTTATTGTGAAACAGATTTAGAACCGTTGGATTATCCCTGCTCTTAGTTGCACGGCCACAGCATTTGGCATGGGGTCAAAACCTTCACAGGTGTGGGGATCGATCTGTTCTTAACTCAATTTTTCTTTTTGTAAAATCTTGATTGCTTTGTATGGATTGTAATAAAATTAATAAAAATTAAAAAAAAAAAAAAAAAAAACCTTCTGCCATGTGGCGATTTTCTTGTATCGGCATCTCATCCAGTGGTATACCGTTTTTAATGGCAATATTATGCAGCACACTGCATGCTTTAACTATATAGCACACCTAAAGCAAATTGATAAATATTGTAGTTATAAAATATAATTAAAACTTAATTTAAATATTTAAACATTCAAAACCTTGTCGGGTTTGTATTGCAATATGCCTCCTCTGCCTGACAGACACAGCCATCGAGCCTTCAGCAAGCCTGTTGCACGTTCTACTGTGCTTCTTGTGCGCTCATGTGCTCGGTTGTAATTCAGCTCCTTTTGGGATACAGGGTTTGCCACTGGGGTCATCAGCCAGGATTTAAGGGCATATCCTCGATCCCCTGCAATGATGTAGATTAACATAAAATACAGTACAGTAGATGGTGTTGAGAAGTAATCTAATCTTTACATACTTACCAATAAGCCAGCCTTTTCCAGCAGCGCTTTGCTGAAGAAGAAGTCCCACGATGCTGTTCTGCACAATGAAGGAATCGTGTGTCCCTCCCGGGCTGTTCGTAATGACATTTAGCAGGTTCAAGTGTGCATCACAGATTACCTGCATGTTAATGGAGTGATAGCCTTTTCTATTTACAAATACAAATTCATCAACAGTAGGAGCTTTCAGGGCAACATGTGTGCAGTCAACTGCCCCTATTACACTTGGAAATCCTGCGATGTTATAGAAATCGGTCATAATTTTTGTCCTTTCCGCTGCGGTATTTGGAAACGTAATGTACTGTGATGTAAGTGATATAATTGCATGTAAAACGTGTGGCATAATTCGGCTCACGGTGGGTTGGGAAATACCAGACCTGTCACCAACTTCCCTTTTAAATGTGCCTGTGACTAAAAAGCCGATAGTAGAAAGAACCTGAGTGTGCACGGGGACTGCACTGGTGCGCTTTGTCGGCCTCTCCAAAAGTTGCGAGAACTGCTCACACAAATCAAGAAAAATTGCCCTTGGCAAACAAAAACGACTAATGAGTCACTCATCACTCTCAGCGAGTAAGTCTGTGCAGTCCCTGAAAATGCGATCTCTGCGCAAAAGTGCTTGTTGCAGATCTTCAAGAAGCGCAAGGTCTGCCATTGTAGTCAATGGATTTCCAAAAACAGTTCTTCAGTTGTGGATTTTATATTATTTACAGTTCCAGATAACTCAGAATCACCTGTTGTATTCAATTCATCAATTTGTCAACACTGACATTTAAGTGGTGAAGTATAAGGGCACTGGGTTTATATGTGATTACAGTTCTCTACCACTAAGGGATTCTGCTTACGCACAGTCAGGAGTTCTTCTAAATGTGCCCACATTTTCACGCACACGTAAAAAATTAATGAATCACATTCTATTAGTGGAAATGTGCGTACGCATGATTTACACATAAAACCGTGTGTATGCACGCTTGATAAATGAGACCCCAGGAACTTACAAGAATGTAATGCCACATGTACATTTTCTAATTTTTTGATTTATTTTGCAGGGAGTTACCACACGGTTACTTTCTTTTCACAGTTTATTATTTGTTTTAATTTTATTTAACAATTTCATCATTAAATGTATGTGAATAGTTAGAACTAGTTTATAAATCAAAAAATGTCCCATGTACTTCAGCAGACATAAATTGCACACACGCATATGCACCAGGTTTTAAGAATTTGATAATATCTGTATTATTTCATTTTACATGATTTGTTTAACTACTCCCTCATTATTTTTGTTGTTTATACAGTTTATCATTATTTTGGTGATGTAATTGCATTGCCATTTTTTTTTTTGTTTTTAATGGGTGGTCCAGATATCCAAACTATGAATTCTCAAGGGAAACACTTTGTAAAAAGATATGGTTGTTTGCTATTTACAAATAAATAAATATTAGGATATTGTTTGGGTTTTAGTAACATTTTACAGCATACTAATTAACAAGAAACAATGTTTTTCAGCTACATTGCCGTCAGCTGTGTCATTATTTTCTCTTTCTGTTTTATATTCAAAATATATTGGCGTGGCGGCCCTGTGCAGGTGCACAGTTTGCACATGCCTAAGGCCGTGCCTGCTGCACGCTGCTGCAGCCTAGCACTTCAGTTGTGACGTTGCAGCTCATTAACTTTGGTCAAGGCTCGAGGCTATACCAGCAGATAACGTTTCCGGTACCGTAATGCCATGGGAAAACGCGCTTTTGTCAGAAGGCAAAAGTAAGAAAAGTCGATAAGTAACGCCGAAGATGCAGAATGATTCGATCACAAACGACAGTAATCATTTTGTACAAGTTCAGTGCTAACTAGGATCTATCATGTGGGCCGCACAGATTTCAAAAAAATTAAAGGAACACTTTTTAATCAGAGTATGGCAACAAGTCAGATAAAACTTCTGGGATATTGATCTGGTCAGTTAAGTAGGAGAGGGGGTTGTTAATCAGTTTCAGCTGCATTGGTATTAATAAAATTAACAACAGGTGCACTTTTTCCCACCTCATCTGTTTTTTCACTTGTTTTGCATTTGGCTATGGTCAGTGTCACTACTGGTAGCATGAGGAGATACCTGGACCCTACAGAGGTTGCACAGCTAGTTCAGCTTCTGCAGGATGGCACATCGATACATGCCATTGCCAGAAGTTTTGATGTGTCTCCCAGCACAGTCTCAAGGGCACGGAGGAGATTCCAAGAGGCAGGCAGTTACTCTAGGAGAGCTGGACAGGACTGTAGAAGGTCCCTAACCTATCAGCAGGACCGGTATCTGTCTCCTTTCGGTAAGGAGGAACAGGATGAGCAATGCCAGAGCCCTACAAAATAAACTCCAGCAGGCCACTGGTATGAATGTCTCTGACCACATAATCAGAAACAGACTTGATGAGAGTGGCCTGAGAGCCCGACATCCTCTAGACAACGCCTGGCCTCATGTGGAGAGAGTATGCAGGCAGTTCCTGGAGGTTGATGGGATTGATACCATTGAATGGCCCCCACTCTCGCCTGTCCTAAATCCAATAGAAGACCTCTGGGACATTATGTTTTGGTCCATCCACCACCGCCAGGTTGCACCTCAGATTGTCCTGGAGCTCAGTGATGTCTTGGTTCAGGTCTGGGAGGAGATCCCCCAGGACACCATCCGTCGTCTCATTAGCAGCATGCCCCCCCACCATGACGTTGTCAGACATGTATACAAGCACGTGGGGGCCATACAAATTACTGAGTATGATTCTGAGTTGCTGCATTGAACTTTTGGCACAATGGACTAGCCTGCCGCATCATTTTTTCACTTGGATTTTTGGAGTGTCTTTGAATTCAGCCCTCTGTAGGTTGATCATTTTCATTTCCATCAACTAATGTGGCATCCTTTTGTTCCTAACACATTACCCAGTCCATATCCCATTGAGATCTGATGTGTTTTCAAAGTGTTCATTAATTTTTTTAAGCAGTTTATTTTCATACACATACAGAATGTATATCATGGATTGAAGAATAAAGCAAATTACTGTAGTTATGGAAATGATTAGCAATTTTTTAAAATATAAAGAAATTAGTCGAGAGAAAAGTCAGTAAAGGCTAAAGAAATACAACCCCAATTCTAAATTAAGTTGGGACACTGTGTAAAATATAAATAAAAACAGAATGCATTGATTTGCAAATCTCATACCCATATTTTATTCATAATAGAACAAAGAAAACATATCAAATGTTGAAAGTGAGACATTTTGCTATTTCATGAAAAATATGACCTCATTTGGAATTTGATGGCAGCGATACGTCTCAAAAAAGTTGGGAATGGGCAACCAAAGGATGGAAAAGTAAGCGGCCCTAAAAAGTAACACCTGGAGGAACATTATGCAACTAATTAGGTTAATTGGCAACAGGTTAGTGACATGATTGGGTATAAAAAGAGCATCTTAGAGTAAGGAGGGATGGCCAGAGGTTCAACAGTCAGCAAAAAACTGTGGATCAATTTCAGAATAATGTTCTTGGATGTAAAATTGTGAAAACTTTGAATATTTCATCATCTACAGTACATAATATTATCAAACGACTCAGAGAACCTGGAGAAATCTCTGTGCAGAAAGGATAAGGTTGAAAAGTAATATTGGAATCCCATGATCTTCTGGCCCTCAGGTGGCAATGCATTGAAAACAGGCAAGATTCTGTCATGGAATCAGGCCCGGCCTTAGGCATAGGCGAAGTAGGCGATCGCCTAGGGCCCCAGCGTCCGGGGGGCCCAGGATCCACGGCGGCCAGGCCCCCGGCCCGCCCCTCCCCTCGCATGTTTAAATCACGTGGGCCAGTGGGGGCATGTCCGCGCGGGCATCTGTCTATAAAAGCGGAGCGGTTTGAGTCAAGATCTCTATGGGTCGAACGTTCACATTAGTGAATCAGCCCTCATCATCATTCGTCGAAGAAGAAAGAAGAAGTCAAGATCTCATAAATCCTTCCACCTCGTCAGTGTCAGCAGGTGGCATGGGAGCGGGAAGGCAGAACCGCAATCTGAGTTGCGAGAACGAATGAAACCCCTGTCTGTCAGTATGTCCTCGAAGCGTAAATACGAATCTGGAGCAGCTAAGCGAAAGAAAAAAGCCGATACTAATGCTTTCATTGCGTCTCAGAGAGGAGCTTTGCTCAATTTTGTGAGAGTTGGTGCTAGTAACAGCGTTAGTCGCAGTATGGAGAGCAATGAAGGCCCAGGCTGAGGCCCCCACAGAGAGAGTGCGTCATCGGTAGAATCAGATTCAGAAACTGCTGAAACACAAACACTTAGCCTCAGGCTTTGTGACACTGATGATGATGCAGAAATGAAAACTCAATCTGGTACCGTAACCATTAGACGCGACTCTGAAAACGAGCGGGATTATGAAGATTCTGAACGAGAAGCTGAACTTTCTCGGGTTCCCGAGTTGCAAGGCCGAGCGATTGCAGGCGCGGATGATGATCAAGGAAATGCAGCTCCTAACAGTAAGAGTAACAATGACACATCCGGTGTTTCTGAGTGGTGGAAAGATCCAGGGTTTTGGCCAGAGTTGCCAATATCTGATTCAGAACGTACTTTCCTAGTTGAAAAGGGGCCTCATCGCGATTTGAGCTTGAAATATCCCCCTGATGACAATTTACGCCATTTCTCGAATGGGTTCTTCTTAAGAAAGCTTCCAAATGGCGAGACAATTGATCGGCCTTGGTTGATTTACTCACCTAGGAAAAATGCTGTATTTTGCTTTTCCTGCAAGCTATTTTGTGAGCAACAAAACAAACTTACAACTAATGGAAAGAGTGATTGGAAGAACCTGGGCAAAATTTTATCTACTCATGAATCTTTTCATTTAAAAGTTTTCACATCTTGGATTGATTTACAGATCAGGTTGAACCAAAACGAAACAACTGATAAACGTGCACAGCAGCTAGTCTTGCAGGAAGTTCAGCACTGGAGAAATGTCTTGACCAGAATTCTCTCAATCATACAATTTCTTGCGGAAAGGAATTTATCATTTCGCGGTAGTTTCGATCGGTTGTTTCAGCCACACAATGGGCATTGTTGAATTTCAAGGCAAATTTGATTCATGGATGGCAGAGCATCTACGCAGAATAAAGAATCATGAAATCCAGGATCACTACCCGGGGAAGACGATACAGAATGAGCTGATTCTACTCATGGGGGATGCTGTTTTGAGGAAAATTATGACAGAGATACAGAATGCTAAATACTACACAATCATCCTTGACTGCACTCCTGATGCCACTCATCAGGAACAAATGACAATGGTAATCCGAACAGTAAATGTTGGGGCAACGCAAGTAGTACACTTTGTTGGATACATACCTGTAGAAAGCAGTACTAGGTTTGGGTTGGCTGAAGCATGTTTGCAAAGGCTTCAAGAATTGCAGTTACCATTGGCCAACTGCAGAGGGCAAGGATACGAAAATGGGGCCAATATGAAAGGCATTCATAATGGTGTGCAACGGCAGATTCTTGATAAAAATCCCCGAGCATTTTATGTGTTATGTGCGGTGTCATAGCCTCAATCTGGTGTTGGCTGACATCGTGAAATCGTCGGAGCCAGCTCTGTCTCTCTTTGGCATTCTACACCAAATATATACGTTATTTAGTGCCTCCACCACGAGATGGCAAATACTGACAAAACATGTGGAAAATCTGACACCCAAGCCCATTTCAGATACCAGATGGGAGTGTAGAATATCAAGTGTTAAAGCAGTCAGATACCAAGTGGGATTCATATATGATGCTATCGTTGAGATAGCTGAAACAGCAAAGGATCCGAAGGCCAGAAGTGAAGCAGCGGGACTAGCAAAACAAATGAAAAGCTACCCTTTTCTGGTGTCATTAGCTGTGTGGTATGATGTTCTGGTGCAGGTTAATGTTGCTAGCAAGATCTTGCAAAATGAGAACATGCAACTTGACGTTGCACTGAAATGCTTAGAAACAGTGACTGATTTTTTGAGATCTTACAGAGAAAATGGATTTAAATCTGCACAGATTGTAGCAAAGGAATTATCTGAAGAATTAGAGATGACCAATGAGGAGAATTTTTTCCCATCTCTGTCAACTGTGCGCAGGAGAAAGAAAAAACGCCAGTATGAAGCTGCTGACGAGCCTGTGAGCGATCCAAAAGACAAGTTTCGTATAGAGTTTTCTAATACCCTTGTGGATCAGGCCATCGCATCGATGAATCAAAGATTTGTCCAAACAAAACAATACTATGAACATTTTGGCTTCTTACACAACTTACAGAATGTTGTGATTATGACTGACGATGAGCTGATGAAATTCTGCATGGATCTTTCAAATATTTTGATGGATCCATGTGAAGGTTCAGACATTGATCCAGTTGATTTGTGTAGTGAAATACGTATGTTTGCTGGCTTAGTCGCAAGTAATTGTACTGCTCTGGGGGCGTTTCAATATCTGCATCAAAATAGACTAGCTACCACAATGCCAAATTTAGCTATTGCTTTGCGCATAGCACTCACAATTCCAGTAACAGTTCCTTCTGGGGAGAAGAGCTTCTCCAAACTGAAGATAATAAAGAATAATTTGAGAACAACAACAACGCAAGAACGCTTAAATAGCACTGATTTCTATAGAACAAAACATTGTTCAAACTTTGGATTACTCTGAGCTGCTTCATGACTTTGCCTCAAAGAAAGCGCGCAAAATCAATTTTTAATCTCATGTAGCTCAGTAGTAGCGGAGTAGCAATAACACTTTGTTTACAGTACGTGGTTTTTCGATTTTTTTTCCAATCACTGCTGCTACGCCTGCTCACTAGTTGTAATCTTATTGTTGCTTCGTTTGTCATAAAGTGTTCCAGAAACAGGAAGTTTGAAATATATCCCGAGACTCATAATTACTTCAGTAAAATAAAATAAGAATTAAGTATTAACCCAGAAAATTATCATTTCTCAAACATTCCAAAAGTTTCAAATATCCCAAAAAGTAAAAAAGGACAAAAAAACTAAGCTGGGCTTAGCTACATACTGCCACGTGGTGCCCAATGGAAACAGTTCAAACTGGCTAAATTGTAGCAGCTAACTACTCCAGGCGAAAAAGGGACGCAGGGTGATGACCTCGTAACGTTACAAGAAAACGTCCCCTTTGTCTAATTTTCACGCATTTCGCAGAGCTTCCAGGGGCTCCGCGCCCCTCAGGGGGCCCCTGGACCCCCCTTTCCCCTAGGGCCCCATAATACCTAAGACCAGGCCTGATGGAAATCACTGCATGGGCTCAGGAACACTTCCAGAAATCATTGCCTGTGAACATAATTCCACAGATGCAAGTTAAAACTCATGCACATGATCATGCAAAGAAAAAGCCAAAGGTGAACATAAACTAGAAACACCGTCCTTTCTGGGCCAAAGCTCATTTAAAATGGACTTAGGTAGTAGCAAACTATTCTGTGATAAGATGAATTGAAATTTTATATTCCATTTGGAAAACATGGGCGCCACATCCTCTGGACCAAACAGAAGAGGGACCATCCTGCTTGTTATTAGCATTCAGTTCAAAAGCCTGCGTCTCTGATGGTATGGTGGTGCATTAGTGCCTATGGAAGTGGCAGCCTGCACATCTGGAAAGGCACCATCAATGCTGAAAAATATATGCAGGTTTTAGTGCAACATATACTCCCATCTATACAACATCTTTTTCATGGAAGGCCTTGAATAGTGCATACTGCATCTATTACAACAGCATGGCTTTGTAGTAGAAGAGTACAGTTGCTGAACCAGCCTGCCTGCAATCCAGACCCTTCACCAATTGAAAACATTTCAGAAATTATGAAACAAAAAATACAACAAAGAAGACCCAGGACTGCTGAACAGCTAGAATCCTATAAAAGACAAGAATAGAACAACATTCCTCTCGCAAAAATCCAGCAAGTGGTCTCCTTAGTTCCCAGACATTTACGGACTGCTGTTAAAAGAAAAGGGGATGCTACACAGTGATAAATATAGCCCTATCCCAACTTTTTTGATACTTGTTGCTGCCATCAAACTCAAAATGACCTTATTCTTTTCTTAAAATGGTACATTTTCTCAGTTTAAACATTTGATACTGTATGTTTTCTGTGTTCTATTGTGAATAAAATATGGGTTCACGATTTGCAATTCATCGCATTCTGTTTTTATTTACATTTTACATGGCATCTCAACTTTTTTGGAATTGGGGTTGTACAAAAATGGAAACAAATAAACACCTAAAAATAAGGCAATAGCTGAGAAGGCAGATGTAACTTCACTATGAGCTGTGAAACTTGAAGTCTTTCGCAACGTTGAGCTCTTATTCAAAAATGATTTTGAGACAGGCTGACAAGGAGGGTGAACACACATTCATTTGAATATAAGCTTGTAATAAATTTACAAAATTATTCAAATCACTGTGTTAGACAAATAAGCAGGATAAATGTCATCACATAATAGTGTACTCTTTTATATAATATGTTGTGTTATGTGCATGTGTTGAGATTGACAAGAAATAAGAATTGCTAATGATTTCTGCTAAGCTATTATGCACTATTTTGTCTCGAGTATGTGTGACTTATGATTAAATAAGTAATTATCATCGGTTTTACAGGAGTGAACTTCAAAGCTGCATCTAAAAAGAGCACAGGTGATATTTTACTACTTTGTTTATCTGTGATATGAGTGATAAGAGAACCTTTACCACAAATTAAACATGTATCACAATATTTCTGTTAACAGGAGTATCAGATGGCTGAGTTTAAAAAGCATGGCCCATTTTTTCTGAGTATCATTAGAATTAGGACACATTCAGAGGGTATTTGTTTGTAGTTTGAATATGAGATACTGTAAACTTGGAATGGAACATTAATTTGCCATGCAAATATGTACGAGTTACTCCCAGTGGCTAAAAGTCATTTACATGCTCTCTCAATAGAGAAACACTGTTTTAACGTTGACAAACCTTAACCTATTTTAGATTTTTGTGGATTCAAATCATCAGCACTGTAAACAGAAAAATGGCAGTTGAAAAGCAATGTATTTGAAAACAGCTTCAAGAGAAACTGAAGAAAAATGGGTACAAAAGTGGAAAACACCTAAACCATATGTATTATTCTTTCATAAAGAATTGTAGCTATTAATTCATTGGAAATTATATCTAACTAAAGTATATTTCCTACTGCAAAATCATTTTGATTTACTTGAACTTATTTTTTTTTCTAAGTCCATTTAACATTTGTGCTTTATATGTCAGGTTACTGCAAAACAAATTTAGTTTAAACATTTCTGTGTATATTCATTTTATTATTAGCTGCCCATTCATGAATTTTGTGAAAATACTTACAGTATTTCATTACAGGGTCATAATATTAGGAAAAATTTCAGTGCTTTAGACACATGTCAGGAACCAATAGTGGACACACTGACACAACCATCTGTTCTTATTCATATTGAGCGATTTTAGAATTGTGAGCTAGCCTGATAAGTATATCTTTAGGATGTGAGTGTTCTGGGATAGCACTCACATGGACACAGTGAAAAAGACTAAGAAAATGACCAAGTGAGAAACTTAACCCAGGTCCTTGGAGGTGTGAGGCTATCCTTTAACTAACATGAGATAAATGATTCAGCTTATTTATTTATGTTCAATGTGCTATGTTGGCACAGTAGATAATGTGGCTGCCTCATGGATCTAGGATCCTGGGTTTAAAATCTCTGCTCTTCTGCTCTCTGTGTGGAGTTTGAATATCTTCCCCTTGTCTTTGTGAGTGCCCTCCACATTGTCCTATTTTAGTCCCATGTCCTAAAAATTCCAGACCTGCACCTGATATTGCTGTATCACAACACCCCGTTTTGGATTAAGCAATATGAAATATTCCGATGTGTAATACATGTTTGTTGAATTATTTATATTGTTTTACAAGTCATACATTTAATTAAAAAATAACAATAATACTGTATCTGTTATGCAATGGTAATTCAGTCCAAATCATTATTTATTATATACTAAACTCTTTCAGAAATGTGACTTTGCCTTTTAATAAAAACTCTCTCTACTAGATCTCTGGAAGCTATCTTTGACAGACTGTTTTATTTATTTTATCAGATCAGATCAGATAACACAAAAGATACCAGTTAATGTCAGAATCAGCTATGCAACTGTTACCTGTAACCTCTTACCTGTGTCACTGTCAGTACTGTACCTTGTGTATTCAACCATAGCTGCTTTGCAGACTTTTATTTTCGCTACTTTACTTCAACAGAGTTTACCACCAATACAGCGTCCTTCAAGAGCATCCACTTGTGCCCTTAAGGGACGGCGTTAAAACAGGAATGAACAATCTTAGCTTCTTAGCTTGCTAATAGCAATAATGGGACATAAGCTGGCTTCAAGCATATACTTAAAGATCATGTTTAATTGCATCAAAACAAATAGCTGCAAATATAAGCAATAAAAAGAATTATACAAAGTGGTTTGTTTTTTGCAGTAGTGAGCATTACATATTCAGATTACTTTTTAAAGTAATGAGTAATGTGATGCAATACTTATTTTATTGATGTAAAACTCTTGTGTTACTTAAAAAAAACAGATTTGCATACTGTGTTCCTTCTTTTTTTCAGCTTTGAAAAGAATTTTCCACGCTCTCTGACCTTTCCCAAATTTGCTTGAAATAATGCAGGTGCAAAGGGTGCTTGGCACACAGACGCCAAAGACAACAATAGAAAAAGTCACATTCTTTTTTTATATTCCAGATATTTTATCTAATGCATTTTCTTCACTAAAGTTTTTTGGCTGTGTATTATATCAATGCAGCAGTGTGACTGACACCCACCCCAATGTATGTGCTTGTCAGGGGTTTCCAGACACTGGTCCAAGAAGGGTTTGCAAAAAATGGATGGATCTATTTTATTATGTTCTTTATTTTGTCAAACTAATATTTTAATTATATGCAATTTTCCTGTATGTTAAATTGTTCAAAAATTGTGATACAGCATGCTGCTTAAAAGTGTTATCACAAAGACATGATCTTTATGATTGCTTATTTTATTTTGCAGTTACAGGCTGCTGTTGTGCTCGCTCTCTCCAAGTGCTTGTGGATATTAGATCATTCTTTCAGGTAGCTTGCTTGCTGTTGCAACACTTATTTAGAATTTTTATGCAACTTTCACAGGCTTGCCATTTGTGTTAGCTCTTCTACAGCTGGCACTGAAGCTGCTTTGTATGATGGACTGGGTCATGCATGCGCATCAGAGGATCACCTTCCAGGCTCATCTGAGGTATGTAAAACTCCACCAGGGTGAGAGGGGATAATGTCACTAACAGCATTTTCTCTTTTCCCTTTTACAACGCCGAGCAGATACCCAGTGAGGGCAGCTGACTCTGTCCTTTCTAGTTGGATCCCTATAAGACCTGGAAATCCAAAGAATAAGATGTCTCAATTGGACCCAAGCTTAACTGAGAATGACCTTCCAAATTGAAGACCTGCTGTACTGATGTGTCAAAGCTGAGGAGGTTATATTCTTTAAGTTGTCTGTTATTTTCTGTTTTGCACCCTCAAGCGCTTGTTTTGTTCACTCCAAACGAAGATTAAATGGGGAGACCCAGCTGGCACATCAACATTTATTTGGACTCTCCTGTGCTTTTGCTTGTCCACAACTGCCAGCTCATAATATGGGTGACTCGTCCCTTGGTAATGTAATAAAACTAAATATTTTTTCCTTCTTCAACATATGAAGGCATAATTTGCTTGATTTCACACAGTAAAATATTGTCATGAGCTGGCTCAGGGCTTCGGATTTATTAAGAAAGGCTGATCAGTGAAATGAACAATTTTTCATATAAAGGAAGAAAAAGTCATGTAAAAATAATACACTGTAACACGATACATTTTATAATACATAACAATATAAAATATTTATTTAATTTTTTTGCGAGTGACGAGTAAGGTAACTAAGTTACTTTTAAAAGTAAGATCGACAACACTGGTCCTAGATGTCATTTCCTACCTGGTAATATACGGACAGATGATCCACTGTGGCAACCCCTAATGGAAGAAGTTAAAAATGATATATCCTTAATCAAAAAAATTAAAAGGAAGATTTATTTCTGTGTAGAGAGAGCTCCTTTTCCAAGTGTTCATCAAAGGGTCCATGGCTCCCCAGGAAAATGTTAATTTTGGAAACTGACCTGAGCTCTTTACAAACGTGACAGAAATAAACTAAAAGTTCAATTTTTGCAACAAAGCACCAAATGAACTAAACTGAGAGAAGTCTTTTTAAAAAAAAGTCTAACAAAATGCCCTTTTTGCCCAAATTAGGCACACACATTTATCGTCCTATCTGTCTGAAGTTTCTCAAAACACAGAAAATGTTACTAGTTCATTATCACTGAGCCCAAGTCAATTCCTTTGAGAATCAAATGCTACTTGAAGATGGAAACAGACGGGCTATACAGAATATTCTAAGGTTCTGCTTCAGTTTCGAACTATGTAAAATACTCTGAATCCTGTTTTGACTTTCAGCTTTCAGAAAATATGTCTCATTTTTGTTTTGCATGACAAGACTTTCAGGCTAAGGCCTGTTACCTGAAATCTGTCAGCTGCAAAGTTTAAAGTGGGCAGTAGGCATATGCAAACAAGAAGTGCTTGCTTCTTACTCGACCTGATCAAATAAGTCATTGTGCAATGGTAGAGTCAGCTGATCATCAATTTCATCTTTGTGGAAAGGTTGCACTTTTGTTAGGGCAGCCATGTAATAGGACCTGTACTAGAACTCCATTCCTTTTTTTTTTTTTTATTTATTAATTTTATTACAATCAATACATAGCAATCAAGTTTTTACAAAAAAAAAGAATTATGCTAAGAACAGATCGATCCCCACCCTTGAGAGAGAGAGCAAGCCAAACGGTGTAAAATTTAAGGCTTTTAAAAATACCTAAATCAACAAATTCTCTGTGCTTTATAAAATCATTTCAAAATATTACTGATTAGATCCTGCCATGTTTTGAAAAAAGTCTGCACAGATCCTCTAACTGAGTATTTGATTTTTCCAATTTCAAATAATATAACACATCGGTTTCCCACTGACTTAAAAGAGGAGAGTTTGGGTTCTTCCAGTTTAGCAGAATGAGTCTGCGTGCCAACAGTGTAGTGAATGCAATCACAATTTGTTTGTCTTTCTCCACTTTAAGACCCTCTGGAAGAACCCCAAACACAGCTGTTAATGGGTTAGGAGGGATTGTGAGTCCAAGACTGTCTGAGAGGTAATTAAAAATTTTTGTCCAGAATAATGTTAATTTGGTTAATCTTAGGCAAGAAGAACTCCATTCCTGCACCATTCTGCATGCTATTTGCACATTCTCCTACTATCTGCCAGAGTACACTGGTTCTTCTTTCACTAAGTTACACTGATTGGTATATATGTTAGTCATCTGTGAGCACGTTTGGTTGTGTTCATGTGTGCCTCATCCAAGGTTGGTTCCTGTCTATTATTTGATGCTGCCAGGATAGTTGTGACACCTGTGAATCTAAAATTGATTAAGTGGGTATTTGAAAATCATTATTATTATACAATTGAATAATGCATTTTTTCAACATGATTTACAAGATGACAATGAAGATATAGTACAATTGTTTAAACATGTATTTTACAAATATTACACAGCCAGGTTAAGTGACTTGGTCAGGTCCATTCAGTGAGTGAGAACTAGGGATTAAACTGCAATCAGTCTGGTTATAAAGTCTAGAGCTTTAGCTACTACACCATACTGCCTGCATGGATGGATTATTTGCTATAGTAAAGAGGTATCTTTCAAATAGTGAAGCTACAATTAAGGGATAAACTACTGGATATTATGTTAATAAAACAAAAAGCCAGACAAAAGACTAAATATGTTCCTCTAAAATTCTGCACATTTTCTTACTTTTACATTTAAGAATCATGGATAATGGGGCTAGCATACAGTGTAAACGCATGGCTCAGTGATGTTAGTCTGCCAAGAGAGCAAACTTTATTTGCATTAAATAAGGCATACATCTTTCAGTGGTCAATTGGGAGGCGCAAAACTCACAAGCAGTAGATATTTCTTTCCTAGAGCTCATTCTGCCCGTACAGATTCCCTGTAGACATACTGCATTCTCCTTGATCTTTAAGGCCCTGAAAACAGAAGAAAAAACAGCAAGAGTACAACAAGGTGCAAGAAACAATCAATGAGGATTATAGCCAGTTTATGCATTCACCAAGCAGCTGAAACTCTTACTACAACACAGGTTATCATTTGACATTTTAATCTTATTGGGCAAAGAAGCAATTTACATGGGCAGCAATGTTTCAGAGTAGTAACTGCATTGTAAGGTGGTTTAGTTTTGGCCTTGTTTACAGGAAAGTTTCCCTTAAGACATCATAAGGCACATTCTGGTAATAATACATCATGTTTTAGGTGACACTAATGCACCAATAAATCCATAATGTGGAAAGAATGAAAGTCTAATTATACATTTAAATCTTAAGGCACACATTGATACCAATACATTATGTTTTAGTGTTGTAATAATGCAAAACTAAGTACATAAGAAAAGCATTATTAAGCAGTCACTATTCTTAAGTGTTTCCACATGGATAGTGGTAAATTCACATATATAGTATATATGTGCAGGGAGCATTAAATTCGTTTATCTATGTGCAGGGAGCATTAAATTCGTTTATCCTATGTTCTTGTTAAAACAGGTTGTATAATGTACACAAATACCACAAGCAACCAATGCACTACACACTTAAAAATATTTACTGTTTCAAACTAAAACACCTGATTGCCTTAAAATATGAAATTAATTTCAATGAAGATGATCATTTTGTAGAAGTAGCATAAGCAGCAACTAGATGAATCACTGTAAAAAATTATTTGTTGTTCCAAAAAATCAGGTTACTATTTAATCTATAAAGCACACTCTGTTTGTTTGTTGGTTCTTTATGCACAAATTTGTTTGACAATCCACTGAAATTTGCCACACAGCTACTTCTCACTCAAAGTCACATTTTTGACACAGAATGTTGATGGAAAAGTTTAGAGAAGGCCGGAAGGAGTAGCATTGCGTCTTTGTGGACCTGGAAAAAGCATATGACAGGGTGCCTCGAGAGGAGCTGTGGTATTGTATGAGGAAGTCGGAAGTGGCAGAGAAGTACGTAAGAGGTGTACAGGATATGTACGAGGGAAGTGTGACAGTGGTGAGGTAGGAGTGACGGATGCATTCAAGTTGGAGGTGGGATTACATCAGGATCGGCTCTGAGCCCCTTCTTATTTAAAATGGAGATGGACAGGTTGACAGACAAGATTAGACAGGAGTCCTCGTGGACTGTGATGTTTGCTGTTGACATTGTGATCTGTAGCAATAGTAGGGAGCAGGTTGAGGAGACCCTGGAGAGGTGGAGATATGCTCTAGTGAGGAGAAGAATGAAGGTCAGTAGGAACAAGACAGAATACATGTGTGTAAATGAGAGGGAGGTCAGTGGAATGGTGAGGATGCAGGGAGTAGAGTTGGCGAAGGTGGATGAGTTTAAATACTTGGGATCAACAGTACAGAGTAATGGGGATTGTGGAAGAGAGGTGAAAAAGAGAATGCAGGCAGGGTAGAATGGGTGGCAAAGAGTGTCAGGAGTAATTTGTGACAGACAGGTATCAGCAAGAGTGAAAGGGAAGGTCTACAGGACGGTAGTGAGACCAGCAATGTTATATGGGTTGGAGATGGTGACACTGACCAGAAAGCAAGAGACAAGAGCTGGAGGTGGCAGAATTAAAGATGGTAAGATTTGCATTGGGTGTGACGAGGATGGATAGGATTAGAAATGAGTACATTAGAGGGTCAGCTCAAATTGGACGGTTGGGAGACAAAGTCAGAGAGGCGAGATTGCGTTGGTTTGGACATGTGCAGAGGAGAGATGCTGGGTATATTGGGGGAAGGATGCTAAGGATAGAGCTGGCAGGGAAGATGAAAAGAAGAAGACCTAAGCGAAGGTTTATGGATGTGGTGAGAGAGGTCTTGCAGGGGATGGGTGTAACAGAACAAGATGCAGAGGACAAAAAGATATGGAAGAAGATGATCCGCTGTGGCAACCCCTAACAGAAGCAGCCGAAAGAAGAAGAACACTGTACATTATGTATATGTTAATTTTTTCATATATATAAAATGTCTAATCATATTTTCATATACATAAAATTTCTAATCACAGTGCACCTCTTATATATATTACTGCAGAAGACATGAACATCCAGAGGTTGAAGCAGCTATTTGAGGACAAACAGTAAGGTGTGACAAAAATGACTATTTATAAGTTCTTCTGTTACAGAGATGTCAAGAGAATTTTCTGTTCAATGTTTTCATTATCTGGGTGTCTAGGGCAAGGATGCTCAATATGCAAAATATATTCTTAAAATCATTAAAGTCAATTTAAAAATAGCTCTATTTTTCCTTAGACACCCAGATAATGAAACATTGAATAACAAATTCTCTGTTAAATACACATAATTATTAAAATATTTTTGATCCAATCATGATTTGAAAAACCCCAGAAATGTGTAAACAGCTAATTGCATTATCCTGAAAATGAAACACACTAAGGCAAATCTGATTTAACTTTACCTCTACTCTTGTAAGGAAAATAATTTCTAACAGGATTAAAAAGGTGTTACATTATTCTTATTAGAATTCAGAAAATGTGGGTCAAAGTAAACCTTGAAAATTAATCTGAGAAGGATTTTGCTGTTTGCAAAAAAGTGTGATTGCAGATTTAAGGCAGTTTATTAAAACAAAAGAAGCACATGCTCTTCAGTGTAGCTGTTATTGTGTAAAACATATAACCACATAAAGGTGCCTTTTTTTGGGGCGGGGGGACTTTTTGTCATATTGTGGTATTGTCAACTGTTCTGAGGAGACATTCAAGTGAAAATGTTATAGTACTATGTAGACATGACAAGAAAATTGCATTTTTTTTGTCTTAAATTAGCAATAGTGCTGTATTTTAAAAATATACAGCATAGAAATAATCCAGAATCTATTGGAAATCAAGTTGTGGTAGCCTTTTGCAAAATGATGTCCTTACCACAAGTATTGATTTACTTGAGTGCTCTCCCTGAAGGACCAGCGTTGCTGCTGGTTCTTATTTCAGATATGTCATAAATTACTAACTATGATGAAAGATATAATAAAAGGTTTATTGTACCAGTTAGTAACTTATTGCACAGGCATAACACAAACACAAATCAAAAGCTATTTAATATATCAGTTCTATAAATGTATACAATAAACAGTTGCAATAAATAAGATAATAAAATTATCTAAAAATACAGTCTGAGCTCCTTATTTACAGTATTGGTAACAGATTACGAAGGACACTAAAAGAGCTGGTTCTATATTCTGATATGATAGGTTCAACCCATGACACTAAATCAGGTCAAGAGTGTTTGAGATTGAGTTGTTATATTTTGTAAAGAATTTGTGATGAGCTGAATCAGTGTACATTTGCAAAAGAAAAAAGTATTTTGAGTTATTTATGTGCAGAAACAATAAAAGGTTTCAACTTCTACATTAAACTTTCTTTTTCAGCATGGGCATACCCTTTACCTACAGTATTTCTTCCATGTATTTTATATCTGTGTAAATAATCTCCACATGAATTTGCAAGATTTCCATGGTTGTTATAAATAATTGAACTTGTTTATCATGCAATGAGGTCTGAACACTGCAATTTTCCCCATTCTTCTTTGTAAAAGTGCTCACATTCTGTCAGGATGCATGGAGATCGAGAGTGAACAATGTTGTTCAAGTCTAGTCACATATTCTCAGTTGGACTGAAATATGGACTCTGACTCAGCCAATCAAGGACATTAACACTGACTCACCTCAATCTGGACCTTCCAGACACAGTGCATTTATGCAACAATCAAATGAAAGAGCTTGACTACAGGGAGGTGGTCTCCGTTGAAATAGTTATGTGACTTCTAAAACCAATTGTCGCCAGCAGTGATGATTTAGGTGTCATATTGAAGAGGGTGAATTGTGATGTGATCAGTTATTTTGTGTTTTGGATTTGTAATTAATTTAGATAATTTTCGAGAGATCTGTTTTCACTTTGATGTTAAAGAGACTCTTTATGTTGATCAGTGTCAAAAAAGCCAAATTAGATACAATTATGTACAGTATAATAATAAAATGTCTGAATACTTTTTATATTCATTGTAGGTAATTTTGCAATTCTAAATCTGGAATACTTTATTATTAGAAAAACACCTGGCTTCTACAGTTAAACACTTAAAAAAAAACTCCTAAAAATCCACTTATTTAATTTCTTTCTCTTAAAGTGGAGAGGTGGGTTGATTGACTCCTTTATCAGTTGTGATGCCATTGCCACCTTTCCAAAGCATGCTGCCATTACTCATGATGCTGGGAGGAATGAAGAAAACTAGTTATACTTAGCAGCGGTCACTTTGAATAGAAATGGAATCAGCAGATGCATCATAAAAACTAACCAGCCAGATCAAAATGTTTTATGTGAATTTTAGTCAAAAGGCAGAAAAGAGTTAAAAAAAGATTATTTCAAGTGCTCAAACAAAAAACATTACATATTAGGATATATCCAAAAACTTTCAGGATGAATGCTACACATTGCCAGCTTACTAGTTCTCACGCTGATGATGATGTCACTCAGAGAAGGTCCAGCAAGGCAATTTGTGAATATGTCTCTAACTACGGGTGTTCAACATAGTGCCGTGGGTGAATGTATTTACTTTTAAACACCATTTACAATGCATCAAATACAAAAAATAATATAATGACCAGATTCCTTGACTGCTAAACCCCCAAAACCAAGTTTAATCATTTTTTGAGGCCAAGGAAAAACTTTACAAAATCATGACACTATCCAAGACTGTCTCCATATTGGTGTAATCAATCATCATTGACACATTTATGTATTTGAAAATCTCCAGAAGGGTCTGGCCAGTGTTTTGGCTCTGGAATTTCTAGAGATTTATGTTCAACAGCATCCTCGTCAGCTTGAGTTTTTATTTTCCTTTTCTCCCTGGTTATTTCATCATAGGTTTTTATTTTTTTTATTAAGCTAGACATTAATGTTCTCATTTTTGCAGTCTTAATAATTCTTTTATAAATAATTCCTTACTTTTAATTTTATTCTTGCATCTCTCTTGATTTAGCCATTATTATTTTACTTAAATCTACTTTTATGTATTAAAATGTGCACTATATATTAACGTTGTTGTAAACTGACTCTGTGTAAGTGAGTGAGCTTTGTGATGGACTGGCTCCACATGCTGGGTTGGTTTGTACCCTTGATGAAACTGAAATACAGCCCCCAAGACTCTGATTTGAATAATGCAGGTTTGAAACTCTTTTGTTACATTTCTATATTTAACAGTATGGCCATCTGACTGTCCATTTTCTGAAGAAGCTCCTTCAAATGCAGTGTCCAGGTATCTCTAACCTATCTTGCACAAGCCAAGAAGTATTGCATTGGGTTCCAATCCCCCACACCAAGCCAGTTTAGAGATGATATTCATTATGAAATGTATGTCAAAAGGGATTTTGCAAAAGGACTGCTCAAATGTGGAAGTTGTAAACATAAATTCTTTGAAATTGTGAAAAGTAGATGGTAAAGTTTTTCTTGGGATTAGTTCAAATTTGGCATTGTTTTATGTATAAAATCTAAACATCATCTGGATTGCCACAACAAAAAATATTTATTGACCTTGAGCATAAAGTATTCATTTGTGCAGGAAGGAAAATAAAAGATTAAATCAGCAATAAGGTAGTCAGCTGTAAAACCTCAAATAAAATCATACATGTACAATTTCTGGTGGTTTCTTATGATAAGGCAAAATTAGAGAATACAGGAAACCAGCCAAATTAGAGTGGGGCCATTCAAAGAGAAACAGCCAGGCTTTATGGAAATGACACTTTGGCGGGACTACATGCTCTTTTTTATCAACAATTTCTTTGTGTAAGCACACATCAAAGGGCCTTGCATATGTTTTCATTTTGACCTAACTAGAAAATCACATCCACATGCTTAATAGGCATTCTGTTGTTTTTGCCGTGTTGATTAGATACCTTCGTGCCGTTTGCTTGCAAGTGTAGCAATATCATTAGCAAATGCAGAGAAATACTCTTATGGAGTTGCTAATTAAGACTCTTGGAAACCTTCCACACTTAGGAACAGTTTGACAACTTGCCAGTAAAACTTGTGGTACTCAAGATTTGTTTTGCCTGCCCCGTCTGGGAAAAATAAAACCAATGGTCCCATTTCCTAAATCCCCTCCTTTGCCTGAAGGAACTGCCGCTTGATCCCTGTTGACTGAAGTGCAAAGAAATTAGGAGCTGAGACCACACACACAAAGCACACGTTGCTCCTGCATCCTTAATCTACTGCTATTACATTCGACAGAAAGTAAGGTTCTCATTTTTCAGCCATCCTAATTAGCAAAGTCAACAAATCTGGGCTGTAAACCTTTGCCACCTGCGTATAATTTTACCACATCAGAATGTGCATAATCAGCCTCCTTGAAAATGAAAGCTGGTAGCATCTGAAAGAACGGTTAACATTTTTGTTTTTCACAAAAAATGAATCAACTCATTTATCCTGGCCTAAATGTGAGAAAGTCATTACCAGGATGATCACATTTATCCAAATGAAATTATATTTATCCTCAGTGCCCCTCCTAAGGCATACTGGGTTATTCTTATCCTTTGTATAAAGGCCAGCTTCTTGATGTCTTTCCACAAAACTCTCGAGTTTCCATTGTTTGTGTCTCCCATTGCTTTTCCTTCCTCTTTAATGTTTTGTCCTTTCATTGTTGTTTTGCAGTATATGTTTACTATTATTCACATGCAATGTGTTATATAAATGTGTATTGTAATTTGAATTGCTTCTGTTTGGGCATTATCTGTATGAACTATGCACATTATCTTTTCACCTTCAAAGGTTTTCTCTCGGTCCTGTGGTTTCCACACTCATTCTACATTAAGTATTAAGTATTAAGTTAATTGGTGGTTATGAAGTGGTCTGTTGTGGATGTGGGAGTATACCTTACAATGGACAGGTGTCCTATTCAGGATTGATGCTTGTTTTGCATCCACCACAACGCTACTTGAATAGGCTCAGCTCCTAATGACACTTTAAGAGAAAAAGTGGGTTCAGAAGTTGACTTTACCTACACTGCTTTGTAAAGCACTTTGTGACTATACTCTTCATGAAAGGTGCTACAGGAAAGACAAGTACATTATGATAAAAAAGTATATACAAGGTGAGACACAAAATCAACCGTATTGGTAAAAAAAAAAATATTTATTGATGAATTACAGTGAATTACGATGTATAAAACCTACACTTGGCGTAAAGCCACGCACTTTTCCACGGTACCTCATGGCTTGTCGTACACAAGTTCTCCGCTTGGTTTTGCAGACTGTGTGGTTACTCCTTATTTTCCTGGCGCGGCTTTATAAATACACTGAAACTAACCGCATATTGTTTATTAGTGTAATGCATCTGATTGTAATTAACTTGTACCAATATAATGGTCCAGGGAATAGCCATAGTATTCCAAATACCATAACTGCTTTAGCGTTGTTACTCTCACTTCTCCTTCTTCTTCTTTCAGCTCCTCCTGTTAGGAGTTGCCACAGCGGATCATCTTTTTCCATATTTCTCTCACTGCACCACTCAGAGTATTTATATCACTGTATCTGAGTGTGAATCACAGCAGCAGCTGATCAAAAAGAGAATTATCATTATACAGTTTCATGGACACGCTGTCTCAGCCACTGCAAAGCGTTTTAAAGCCTTTCCTGTACAGACCTCGCGGTTCAGAAACAGTTTCATCCCAAGAACTTTAAATGCACTCAATCAATTGCACCTTGTAGAACTGTTTGTACTTATAAGTACAATCACCCCACTGTAAACTTGCACTACAGTTATAATATCGCACAACCTGAGCCACTTTATAATATTTTACATATGATGATGATATCATTTTTGAGGTGAAATGCAGCAAAATGTTTATTAAATTATACAGATAAAACTTCATTTAAATAATCTATATTCTTCACTGGGAGTATCGTTAAGGATAGAATAATTAACCATGTACTACGAAGATATTTCAATGTTCTTTAAACGTTTTCAAGAATCGGCGCTAAGCTTACAGATGGCTTAACTTCTATTACAGAGCTGATTGTATGGCGATCGGTTACTTGGGGAAAGAAAAGCACTGACTGCAGTGACGGCTACTCCAATATATATTGAATATAAAACAGAAAGAGAAAATAACAACATAGCTAAAAAGCAGCGACAAATTTCGGCAAAAGTTAAATGCTTGTGTCATGAGCACGAGGCGGCTATGCAGTGTCTGCAACGGACGTGGCCATCCACCGTGCATAAGCTACCTTACTGACATTGGCGGGCGAAGGAGCCACCATTTCCTCCTCTGCCCAGTGCCACCACAAGCCTAGAGCCTCCCCTGAGTACTGCTGCAATAAATTATTTCATCGAAGTGAAACACATGTTTAATAACGTGCTTTAACTCCTATCATCATGAAAATGATATCACAGATACATCTCAGTATTTTAGTTATTCAGAGAGCTGTAATATCACGAATGTAATGGATTCTGTGTCCAGTTGGAGGAAGAGAGCCGGTTTAAGAAGCAAGTAGTGATTCACACACATAGAGCACATATAAGATCACGTACAAAAAAAAGCATTTAAAGTGCTACCCTAATAAGCTTTCATATGACACTCAGACAGTGGCTCGGCTTTTCACGGCGACTTTGATATGTGACTTCTTTTTTATTTCTGGCACTGTGCGATTTTGTGAATGTGAGCTTTCAAGTTTCTCCAACACGCTAAGTGACTCGATCAACTTTCTTTTGTTGATTATACCACGGTTTATTTGAACAAATAGTATGTTTTTCCTTTGCCTCCACTTGGTATTCGCTGAAATTCTTATATTTTCCCCCGTGCTTTGACCATTGTCTTTTCACAGAAGGCTGCGCTTAAGGACGATTTATATTGATTTGCATATTCAAAGAGGCGTAATTCGGGGAGGAGTTGGGACGTTACATAAAGCGTGTTCACGAGCGTTAGTTTTCACGCTGATCGGGATTTATGTAGCGGAAGAACGTGGAAGTTGGAGTACGCACAGATTCCTGCATCTGGATTTTTCTGTGCGTAAGCACATTTCGGCTTTTGTGCTTACGCCATGTTATAGTGCGAGTTCTACGCACGGCGTTATACATGAGGCCCCAGACCTGTAAGGAACATTTAAATCTCTGCAGACGCTTCTCAGACAGGCCTAGGAGGAGTGTTGCTGCAACAATATGGAGCAAGATGGAGACCTGTAACATATGTTTCCAGAGCCTTAACTAACTCTGAGCATAGTTATGCTCAAATTGAGAAAGAGGCTCTAGTCCTTGTCTACCCTTGTGAAAAATTTCATTTTTACATATATGGAAAACCAGTGAGGGCTGAAACAGATCATAAGCCATTAGTGACTATTGCAAATAAAGGGCCTGGCATACACTCCACCTAGAAGGCTGTTTTCAAAGTTGTTACTTCAGTGTGATAGGAACTTCACGGCTGTTAAGAGGGAAGCAGTGAATAGTGCGGTGCAATGGCAGGGTGCATGCAATTGTGAGACTTTACCATGTAAATTGGCAAAATCTTTTACATCTGTAATTTTTATTCTGAAATGGCTGCAGCCTTCATTTTTATTGAGTTTTAAGTTATCCAAATAGCATCGGCCCACATTACCTCAGATAATAGGGGCTCAACAGCTTATATAAGTATGAACAGATATTTTGCATGAGTAAAGGGATGAGAATCTGGGAAATCCAGTGACAAGCATTATAGCCCTCTTGTGACTGAAGTTCATTTCAGTTTGAGTTAGTGGAACAGCACTTAAAATAAACAAGCACATTGGTATAAAGTAAGATAAAAAAGGAAAGCTTTGAATTACAGTCGTTAATCATGCGTCATGCACATCAGCCACTGGCCTTTTCATCAGTGTTTTATCTATGACCCTATCTCCACCCTCTTCTGTAGCCTGATGTCTGGATAACCCCACAAGAGATTGTTTTGTTTTCTTGCCAAAATCCTCAAATGATCCCCAAGGCAAAAAAAGCAAGCAAGATGATTAAATTCTCTTGCTTGATTTTTTCCACACTCCATCAATGCGGAATTAATTGTAAAATACCACACCAAAAAAAAAAATCTCTTTTTGTTTCCACTTATTCTTTGTGAGGGCTTCAGTTTTTCTTCCAACACAGAATGCAAGTCGTTAAAATTTCAACTTTACTTAAAGGCAAATTAGCTATGAAAAACTACTTACAAAATTATATTCAAATGGTTTTGTCAGTTAGAACCTCAACCCCAAGGCTATTTTTGCAAATACACCTACATGTTCATTTTATCCCAAGTGTTCTCATATTAATAATAATTTAAGCCAATATAAATAATGAGGTGGCAAATAAAAATAGGGCCAAAATTAGAGTACAAGATAAAACAATATATAATGATTTGTTATTCCTGCCAAAAATACCAAAAAGGTCTGTTTTAAATGTGACCAGATGAAGTATACAAAAAATACAAATGAAACGAGGACTGTTCCTTTTCAGTTCTAGGAACACGGTCAACTAGCAGTAGGACTCAGCAGCTGTTTTCAGTTTGACTTGTTGAGTGCTGTTCAAAATCTCAAAGGACTGCCTAATAATGAAAGCCCAGTTGAAAAGAAAGGCGATCTGTTTAGATGAAAATGTTTAAAAAAATAAATAATCCTAAATATGATGTTGAATTGAGCTGTACGCTTGTATAGTAAGAGTACCTCTGAATAATCCCATTACTATATATAAAGTGAAGTGCTATTGAATTATTCATCACCCGATTTTATAAGTGTGTATGTGTGTTTATTTTAGCATTTCCAATTCATGGGTTTCTTATTCTCCCTGAGGATTTACTTATCTCATGACAGACAGGTGTGGGTGAGCCTACTGATCCTAGTGCTTTGGATACCGATTGTATCTTTTCAGATATGTGGCTCAGAAGACTAGGCCCTTAGGGCTTGTTGAACTCTATGACAGCAACATGAAGTGTTGTTAAGAATGTATATGTGTGTGTGTGTGTGTGTGTTACATAACCCAAAGTCACCATGACTCAAATTGCCTTCAGCAAACAAGGGCAAAGTAGGCCAGATCGGTCCAATTGTGCTTAAACAAGAAGGGTATAAACAGCAGCAGGTTACACAAACACCTGGATAAACAAACTAAATTGACCTTGTGTTGCTCTTGGACCTAACTACTACAAGCACAGGCATCTGCCAAACCTTGTGATGACTAAGCAGTTAACCCAGCACAAATCTTTTATTTATTTGTTTAAAGTCTGCCAGACTTGCACATCCCTCGTATTTACTTCTCCAGTGAATAACTGCTCTCTCTCCCGTGCACCCAGTGATACACTTAAAAACCTTCACCTCAGGGTGCGCTTTCATTCACTGCTTGGATGTCATATGTCCGAAAGTCAATGTTCAAAAATGAAAGGTCACCAAGTGGCTACAATCACTCAGTTTTACCCCTCTGATGTCATCAGTTTGCACCACACTAATAATTGTGGTGACAACCATAATGACAATTCTCCTAATAATTCTGTTTCTAAAAATAATAATTAGATAAACATTCACATTTGTTTGCCACACTGGGCTAAAAAATGCATGTCCTCATACTGGCACCATTTAGTTTATAGAAACAAAAAATAATAGTAATCTTTTAGGAAAAAAAGTGGTGGTTTCCTTAGTTTCAGTTGTTACTGTGCATAAATTACAAAATATACAAGTCTAAAGCCAAGTAAACTGATCTGATAGGTAAGGTCTAAAGGGGAAGTAGATAAAAATGTACAAGTTTTGAATTCAGTGTCTGGAGTGGTATGTTGGCATGAGGGTTTGCAGTTCCTGACTCCAGGATGCAAGGTTGGGAGTTTGCAAGTTCTCCCCTGGCCCAGTGTTCACTTGTTTTCTCCCAAATCTCAAACGCTTGCTGGATAGGATTTATTGATTACTTGAAGATAATTTTAGACAGAGTGGAACTCAACAATGAACTGGCATCCCATCAAAGTCTGCTTTGTGCCTAAAGATATCTGCATGGTCTCCACAGGCTTCAGTCCTCCATGACTCTATGATGGACTTAGTGGCTTCTAAAAATGGAAGGATACAATATATAATATAGTTGTATAAATGTAGGCTGAAATCAAACAAAAACTGAAAGCTGAAATCAAACAAATCACCAGGGGCCTCATGTATAAACGGTGTGTATGGACAAAAATGTTGCTTACGAACATTTCCACACTCACATCGTGATGTATAAAAACTAAACTTGGCGTAAAGCCATGCACATTTTCATGCCAGCTAAATCTTTGGCGTACGCAAGTTCTCCGCTCAGTTTTGCAAACTGGCGGCATCAAATGTCAAAGCAGTGCTTATGTTCCAGTGTGGTTTCACTTTCTTTTTTAGATCCACATCCCTGATGTGGCTTTATCAAATACACTGCATATTGTTTATTAGTTTATGGCATCTGATTGTAATTAACCTGTAACAATATAATGGTCCATGGAATGGCCACACTATTCAAAATACCATAGCTGCTATAGCGTTGTTCCTCTCAATGGACCACTCAGAGTATTTATCCAACTGTATCTTAGGGATACAGCATCAAGCACGCACTGCCTCAGCCATGTGCACCGTCTATTGAACTGCTCTCATACGGCAAACGCTTCAGAGCCTTTCCTTAGGGACCTCACGGTTCAGAAACAGTTTCATCCCAAGAACTATAAATGCGCTCAATCAGTCCATCAAGTGCTCCTTGTAGAACTGTTTTTATTTATAAGTACAATCACCTCACTGTAAACTTGCACTACAGTTATAATATTGCACAACCTGAGCCACTTTATGAAGCGCCTATTTACATATGATGATATTTTTAAGATGAAATGCAGCAAAATATGTTTTTTACATTATACAGATAAAATTTAAACATAATTTAAATAGTCTGTATTGTTAATAATTAAACATGTGAGGACACGGCATTGCAGCGTTAGTAAGGAGCTGGTGCCCCGTTCAGGGATTGTTCTTGCCTCGCGCTGTATTCTTGCTGGGACTGGTGCAACACTGGTGGGATAGAATAATTAAACATGTACTACAAAGATATTTCAATGTTCCTTAAAAGATTTGAAGAATCTGCGTTCCAAACTTACAGATGGCTTGAGATCTATTACAGTGCTGATTGTATAGTGATTGGGTACTTGGAGAAAGAAAAGGAAGGACAGGAATAGGAGGTTAGTATGTTTGAAAGAGACAGTACTACTGCAATAAATTATGTCATCGAAGGTCGCACACAGCGCAGCAAGCATCTTGCATGAGGCAGGATCAATCTCTGGACGGGGCGCCAGCTTGTCACTATCACTGTGCCACTGTGTTCCCATGTTTAATAACATGCTTTAATTCTTATCATCATTGAAATGATATCAAGTATACATCTCAGTATTTAATTTATTCAGAGAGCTGTAATATCATGAATGTAATGGATTCTGTGTTCTGTAGGAGGAAGATAAAGCTTGTTTAAGAAGCACAAAGTGATGCATACACATAGAGCACATAGAACAATACATACAATACAAAACATTTAACATGCTACTTTTGTTACGATGGTATTTGAGAAACTAGTAAATTAAACGATTTTCAGATGAAGTTTATGATGTTCTACTTTAATGACAAAATAAACTACATGATTAAAGTGGAAATTTCGAGATTAAAGTTGACATTTCAAGCTTTTTTTGCCACTGTGTGCCTATTTTCTGTCTTTTCTCTGTACCCGAATAAGCTTCCATATGACTCTCAGATGGTGAGCTACGACTCGCCTTTTCACGGCGACTTTGATATCTGACAACTTATTTTTCTATCTATTTATCTATTTATTTTGGGCACTGTATATGTGCACTTGAACTTTCGAGTTTCTCCAACACTCTATGTCACTCGATCAACTTCCTTTTGTTGTTTATACCACTGTTTAAACCAACAAATAGTATGTTTTACCTTGCCTCCACTTGGTATTCACTGAAATTCTTCAATTTTCCCCCGTGATTTTGCCATTGTCTTTTCACAGAATGCTGAGCTTAAGGGCTATTTATATTGATTTGCATATTCAAAGAAGCGTAATTCTTTGAGAAGTTGGGGAGTGGCAACAAGCCCTTGCACTGCGTTACTTTTCACGCTGACCGGGATTTATGTAGCGGAAGAACGTGGAAGTTGCCGTATACATAGATTCATGCATCTGGATTTTGCCATATGCACATTACTGCTTTTGTCTGTACGTCATGTTTTAGTGTGAATTCTATGCATGGCGTTATGCATGAGGCCCCAGGACCAGATAATATTTACCCACCAGTTCTTATGGAAGTTAATGAGTACATGCAGTATATAAATATTAACACATACAGTATTTTTAGGAAGTCACTACACACTGTGGAAATTCCGAAGGACTGGGAAAAGACAAATATTATATCCCATTATATAAAAAAGGTGATGGGGCATATCTAAGCAACAATAGCTTACCATTTACCACAGGTACATTAATGGAAGGAATTATTAGGGAAAAGACTGAGCAACACATCACAAGAACAGGAGTTCTACTGAACATAGATTAAGTTCAGAAGAAGGAGGTTGTGTTTTACTAACATCCTAGAGTTCTATGAGGAAGCAACTACAGGATACAATCAAAGTATTATTTATCTTAATTTTCAGAAAACATTTAATAGGGTTCCACATGACAGGTTAGGAATCATACTAAAAGAAGTGGAAGTTCAGGGTGTTGTTTGTAGACGGGTGTAAAATTGGGTCAGACACAGGAAGCAGAAGGTTATGGTGCAAGGAACCATATCAGAATTAGGTGACGTTATGTGTGGTGTTCTACAGGGGTCTACTCTAGGGCAACTGCTGTTTTTAATATATACAAATTATTTGGATAGGAATATAAGTAAAAAGATGGTTACTTTAAAGATGATACCAAGATAGGAAAATTGGCAGATAATCTTGAATCAGTTGCATCAATACAGAGAGATTTGGACAGCATACAGGTTGGCCAGATTTGTGGCAGATGAAATTTAATCTAAGTACTGTAAATGTAAAGTATTACACATAGAAATTAAAATAGTTAAGTTTGGATGCACAATGGGAATGTCTGAAATTCGAAAATACACCTTATGAGAAGAATTTTGGATTCATAGCGAACTTGACACTATTGTCTACTGCCAGACAATGTTCAGAAGCCATTAAGAAGACTAACAGAATATTAAGGTATATAGCGCGAAGTGTAGAATGAAGTCCAAGAAGGTTACGCTCAAGCTTTATAACACAGTGGTTCGACCTCATCTGGAGTACTGTGTGCAGTTTTGGTCTCCATGCTACAAAAGGGACATAGCAGTACTAGATAAAGTTTACAGAAGAGTTACTAGGCTGATTCCAGGGATACAAGGGGATGAATTATGATGAAAGACTACAACAGCTAGCCTTTTCAGTTCAATCAAAAGAAGATTAATAGGAGACATGATTGATGTTTTTAAAATTTTGAAGGAAATTAGTATACTGAATCAATACTGTCACTTATAAAGGAGTTCAGGAAGAACATGGCAACACAATTGCTAATTTGTTAAGGGTAAATTTCATACAAACTTTAGGAAATTTTTCTTCACACAGAAACCCATAGACACATGGAATAATTTCTGGACTTTTAAAACTTAACATGATGTTATTTTGAAAGAAAATAAGAGGATGGGAATGTTGAGCTATGTTGGGCAGAATGGCCTGTTCTCATCTGTAATGTTATTTTTTTGTAAAACTTATGTTATGTGTATGGAATGTTATTTGATTTTAATAAAATCAATAAAATTAAAAAATATATAATTTTCTAAAAAAACAACAAAACTGGGTTTTCTTGAAAGGTTCTTTCACTTTATCCAGGTTACTATTAGTCAGTTACAGTGTAGCCGAGATGGTAACATACTTGCTCTGAATGAAGACCAAACTATATAGTATGATACTAAAAGGAGACAATCCTCAGGTCTAAGTGTGTCTTAGTAAACAGTGGGATAGCTAGTCTTGTTTTGGTCGTATGTTGTTCCTTGGTTTGCTCAGCTGGTTGTCTGATTGTCAGTTAACAGCAATGCACTGGCAATCTCACCCCCTCTCAATTAACAATGAGAATAAGAAAACAGTACATATTTACGTAAACTTAAGAAAAACTGATCATTAAGCTACATTAGATGAGTGTCACTGTTGATATTGTAAATGTTATCCACTTAAACCATATGAAAAGGCCCTGAAATCCCATATAGAATGTAATGACAACAAAATGTACATCTTAGTAGAATCATATCTGGACAGGAGAGAATCTACCGTCAAGGCGTTTTGGGTATGCACACATGGGCCCATGACAGCAAGGGGCCTTTTCACTAATGTGTCACCCAACCACCCTGGGTCTTAATCTGAGATAGCATCTGGAGCATAATTGTTCCTCTGTAACATATTTGCCAAAGGGTTTATAGCTGTCACTAGGGGTGTACATTCTTGGCCACTTTGCTTGCTATCGGTACATGGTGGAATTTTTTGTTAAATGAAAAAAAAAAAAATCCTTTTTACAAAATTTCACAAAGGAAAGACCCAAGATGCAAACTCACAATCTACTTACTGGAAGACAGCCATGCTACAATTTCTCCAAATGCGTTGCTTGTTGCCTGCTACCACACAACTCAACCACTTCTGTTCTTAGTGGAGCAGATGTATGTAATGTACTTTTTTGATGTGTTCATGTTAAATAGGTTGTATTGACATAAGAGTATCATTGTTTTATTCTCCTGATGAAGATACAAAAATGTATATATAGAAGTATACTACATGACGTACGGTTTTTGAAGAAAAATAAGCGTTGCATGAAAACATTGCATGATTTAGCTATTCCTTTTACAGTATATATATATCTCTCTATATATATATATAATCCAACATCTGTCTGTCTGCTTTTCACAAGAGAACTACTTAATGGATTTAGATTGGGTTTTTTTTCTATAATTTTCTTGAACATTCCGGTTGATTTTGCGACCTCTCTCATAGCGCTAAGTATCATAGTTTGCTTGCGGTCCCAATTTATTTGCGAGACAGACACAGTGGGCTGAGTGGAGGGGGCAGAGCCCTCCTCATTCACGTGCCAGCCTCAGTGAGCATCTTACATTCACTTAGCTAGTGAAAGAGAGAACTATTAAACAGATTTAGACCTGGCTTTTTTTTCTAGAATTTGCTTGAACATTCTGGTTGATTTTGCGACTTATCTCATCGTGTTAAAAATCATAGTTCGCTTGCAGGAATGATATATATTATATATACACAGAGAGATAGAGAGTAGATTTATTATGCACTCAGCTTTTCTTAATAGCTAAATGAACCCAAGTGAATAAAATGGAGATTCAAAAAGTAAAGGCAACTACCCTTTAACACCAGTGACTGTGAGCAGATTTCCATAACAGTTATAGCTCTTCTCCACATAGTCTCTCTGCAAGGTCAATGTATTTCCTCTTCCACAAACTTCTTCATTCCTTGGGTGCAGAAGCATATCAGCTACTCCCGAACCCAGGTCTGAACTTCCTCTACCTTACCATCAGAGATGAGCTTGCAACCATGTAGAGCCTCTTTAAATGGACCTAAGATGTTATAGTCACATGGAGCTAGATCAGGGCTATAACGGGAATGTGGAAGACATTCAAACCACAGCTACTGCATTACCTCCACCGTTGTGGTCGCTGCAAATGTGTTGTCATGGGTATATCAAGAAAGCCTCTTCTTTTGCTGCCGAAAGAAATTTAACTATGGCGTGATGTTCAACAACGGTGCAATCCTGCAGCAGAGTGTTCATGTTCATTTTACCTTGGCTTCAACTAGACTACTCACAACTACTCATAAACCTTAACGAGTATGTTGTATTGCATCAGCTTCAATCTGTGATGGTTACTGTATAATTTTCAAACTGCCCTTACTTTTTAAGTTATACCCTTGTACCTGGTCAGATGCTGAACAATATTTGTAAAGAATTTCACAGCGCAAACTTCACAGCAGAGTAAAAGCTCTATATAATACATACTGTTAGAAATTTCATATCAGATCTGGAAGAAACCCACAAAGTCATTTCCACAACACTCCAAAGGAATACAGCATGGAAGAAACTGGCAACATCTTTCAAACTGGCAGCCTAGTATTTTCTTAATAAAGGGACATTGATTCTGTGTCTTTTAATTCAGGATTAATGTTTACATGTGTGTTGATATGTATTTTTCCATACATATAAATATTTCCATGCATCACTTGTCTTCTTATATGGCACTGAGTTAAATATATTTGATTCAATTTCACTCTATGCTTAACTCCAAATATAAAATAAGGTTTCCATGTTTTTTTAATGGTGTATAAGTCTTTTTTATTGCATGTAACTGTCTGGCTGATGTGTACAGAATTCATTTTGCAGCATTACCCACCATAATAAGTACACTGAACCTGCTCAAGAGGTGGTCTAAGTTAATACGCAGCTTTGTTACCCTCCTCCATGTACTTTGTACAAGGAGCACACTACAATAGCACTTAGTCTTAGTTTTGGTATGTTACTACTCTGCAACTCTGGAGCACACTGCAACAGTGCAGTCTTCTTACCATAAATATACCATGATCAGTACAGCAGGGGATCATCTTAAGCTCATAACACACTGAAGATGACCCTTTTAGCCTCCTGCAGCCACAAAGAGTCAGGAATGAAGTCTAGGAATGAAATGCTAACAACCTGGTTAAGAATAGTACATTTAAAAGCAGGTTTGGGTATCTAGATTTCTAAATAAGTTGGATATCGATTTTGGTTGAATTACTGTACATGTAGGAGCCTGCTGGTACAGCAAATTACTGGAGGATGGAGTAGAGCAACACCTTGCACATGATAGAGTTTATAAAATTAACATCACCAGTAACACAGCATCTAGTTTATACACATAGAACAATGGTCCTCTACGGTGGTAGTATTGAAGTTAATACATTTTGTAGGAAGAAATGTGTAAACAAAACTTTCGGGAAATTTCAAGGTGAGCTGAGAAGAATGGTGCTTCTGGGTCTGAAGTCAGCCCCTAGCCCTCTCTTTTGCCTGCAGTTTGCCTCTTATGCTGTCCTATCTACTGTATAGTCTGGGAAACACTACTTGAACTGCAATTATGTTATGGGAGGAGGAATGGATTAATTGTATTTACATACAGTCCTATGGGGGAAATTACTTCGGGTCACGTGACCCAAGGTTCCACTGTATAACATGAGTTCTTGTTTAAAAAGTTACTTTAAATGTACTTCAATTAAATTGTTTACCTAAAATTTGAATAAGATGATATACTGCATTCTTTTTTAAATACTTATGTTAAGTGTGTCTGTTGTAACTCATTCCTACTTTCTTCTTTCATGTCTTGTGTATGCAGCAGGTGTGAATTGACGGCAGGCCGGCTGTTTTCAGTTACTTTACTTTTCTTTGTCATCTTACTCAAGTAGGCTTTATTCATGCAAATTTATTGTTATTACTAATGTAAGAGGCAATCTTAGAAAGTTAATGCTTTAACTTAACTTAAACTCATATTAGTGTTGTCTTAATTTGAATAGAATATCATTTTCTTTCATAGCTATAGATTATAGTATAGCCTGTAAGTTAACATGGGGTAGGACCTTCTTAGCTATATATCTAATACAGTGTGTTAATTAAGTGTGTTTTGGAAATGGTTCATTCCTAGCATGGACTGAAAGACCCATTTGCAGTTTGCAGTTTTCTGACTGTTTAGAAATGGTACAACTGTATGAGAAAACAAAGAATGAAACAAAATATATAAGCTTTAAACATAACTTTTCTTCAACAAAAATGTTTCTTTTCTTTGCTATATCAATTTTGTGTAAACTGTTTAATTTGAATTTTTACTAACGCTCTTAAAAATGAAGATATTTTGTCTCTGGAAGCATTTCAACGCGTCAAGCTATTTCCAGAATCCCATGAAGAATACTGAAGCTGCAGAACTTTGGTCATTTTGGTTTCTTATAAGAAACACCTGCTGTTGCAGTACTAGATGGAAAGCACCTGTCACTTTGCAATCTTACCTATTTTACATGCTCTACTGCAGCTGGTTCTGATGCTGCTCATTTATATGAAGGAATACCAGCTTATATGACTGGTTACTCATAACAAAGCTGATGTAACTTTTCAGTGCAAATACATACCCCTTGCTCATCCTTGTACTTTTCATAAGGACAGAGTGGTCTTTGTTTCCACAGGAATTGTGCTGCCATATGGCATTCTAGGTCTGGATCTTAGCTTTGAAGACCCCTTCAACAGCTGCTCTGTAACACCTCTGCTATCTGCCTCTCCCTTTGCCTATGCTGTTTTCCTACCAGCTGAACTCACTTGGGGTCAGTGGAAACTTGATCTGACACACTTTTTCCCAGCTCCATAAGACCAAAGCTCAGCCAGTCCAATGAACCTTACCAGATGGACAAGTATTGATGGAGCTACAGAAGTAGCAGTTTTTATTGTTTTTTTCCCTGTACTGATGCTGCAGCTGGCCTTCCAAATTCTACATTTCAGCCTCAAGACTTTCCAGTAGCTACTCTGAAGGGCCCAACAAGTCCATTTTAGGTTTCCATGGTACTCTGAGCATTGTAAGTCAGATTGTAGGTCTACGTTTTGTCCCATTTCTGATGCCAATATAGCACTGGTATCAAGAGCCAAATGAATTCTTTGGTCTTTTATATCATTCTTAGAAGGGCTGCTTGATGTTGACACTCAATGTTGAATTTATTTTGCAACTTTGCAGGCTTGCTATTTTTTATAGGTTCCCAGGCAGCTGGCCCTGAAACTGTTCATTTACATGATGGAATAACAGCTCACATTGGCAGTGGCTAATCCCTAGTATAATACAACCTGCCAGCAAAATTACAAAATAAATTTTGTTGTGATAATGCAATTAGATTGTATATTTCTGACTATATATATCTACTAGGGGACTTAGCACCTGCTTGCTTCGCATGGCAACCCCCTTTTTCTGCACTACATGTCAGCCACTTCGCGTCTCTGTCACTCGTGTTGTGAAGAGGGGGGCTGAACGCACCCCAAGGAGATGCAGTTGCTCCTCCAAAACCCCCTCTTAAATGGTGATACAATGGGGAAAAAAATACAGGCTTTGTTTTACCTCCTCTTTGCTCGATCAGCTACTGGCTTGCTGCGTGATCTGCATCTCACGCGGCACTTCGAACATTTAAAAGCCTGTACAGCAGCTGTTTTTGTCATCTACACTTTGTCTTTTATTTCCGGCCCCGGGCATGGTTAAATTTCTTGGCACAAAGTCTTGTCTCGTAGGACGTGAGTTCTTGATATTTTTTAGTTTATAATTTAAAAACTGAATAAGAATCTGAAAATCTAACAATATTACATTAAAGTTCGATAAATATTGAAAAGAATGATACCAAACATATATATGTAGGTTTTAAAATAAGCCAGATTTAAAGCGTGACAAAAAATGTGATATAAAATCTTTGCAATTTTAGGCTTAGGATTTTATATATATAGAGTAGATATAAACAAATTATAACTTGTTTTGATGTGTGTTTGTTCGCCAATCAAACAAAAACAGCTGAATCAAATTTTAAAAAATTTTACATTTGCATTACTGTTGGTCCAACTTAACATTTATGTGATATTGGGGAAAGAAAATATAATGGGAGAGGGAGTATCCATAAAAACTGCACTGACATGGGGACTACCATTCCCATCAGGTAGCAGAAGTGTGCTTGTGCTGATGGGTGGATGTCTTCAGTGTGCACAAACATTTGTAGCAGCCAAAATACAATCTGAAAGACCACAAATATGTACTGCATTTTGTTTGCAACTCATTTGGATAACAATTTTATTGTCTTGCTGGATTACACCTTTTATCTAGGAGTATGTCTTTTTGTCTAATCATGAGTTGTGTTTAGCCATGTTGAATTTCCAAAAGACATTATTTTTCTGTATATTTATACCTGGGAAATGCAGGTACTTTTATATACTATAAAACTAATCAAAAATGTTAGTTTTCTTAAAATGCAATTGCTATTTGGTTGTAAGAGGGATGTATTTGTTTATTCAAGCTTTAATTCTTGTGTATCCAGCTAATGTCTCTTCTTAGGGATTCTTTAAAATGTATAGCTTGTGGCAGATGGCGGGTAACTCATCCTGGCCGGGACGCCCATGATGGAAGGATGGGGGAAGGCAGCTTTTCTAGGACACTGACTCCCCCAAAACGCTAGACGGCATCCTGTGACTTGGAGTTCAGTTGCATAGCCCTGTTGGGTGCCGTGGATCCCGTCAGGGGGAGCTGGAAAAGAACAGAAGGACTCATGCCGTATTTATAGCCCGGAAGTACTTCCAGGCTGAAGAAAAACCCAATTCTCAATCTGACTTGGAAGTGCTAACAAGTCACGTGAGTGGAAGAACAGAAGCACTTCTGGGTCAAGGACTATATAAGGGACTGTTGGAGACCCAACAAGTGAGCTAGAGGTAGAAGACAGAGCTTCTTGGGAGGTTTGAGGGAGACAATTACTATAATTGTGATTATTTATTTACTTGTATATGGTGGCTGTGGTGCTTAGAACAATACTAATAAGAAGAATAAGAATTAAAACTCTTCTTAGTACTTTTACCTGGTGTCCTGAGTGTTTGTCTTTCGGGTTAGAGGAGCAACAGCGGCTCCTAGTGTTACCAGCTACAGAATAACAGTAAATGTTATACTATAGAAGTACAAAGAGTGCATGAAAATGTGTAAATTTTAAAAATATCGCAATTGAAGGAACTACAGTATGTATTGCTATGACGAATAGACAAATTAAAGTAAAAAATATTAATATGGTGGGCGGCACGGTGGCGCAGTGGTAGCTTCCCGGGTCCTCCCTGCGTGGAGTTTGCATGTTCTCCCCGTGTCTGCGTGGGTTTCCTCCCACAATCCAAAGACATGCAGGTTAGGTGGACTGGCGATTCTGAATTGGCCCTAGTGTGTGCTTGGTGGGTTGGCACCCTGCTCAGGATTGGTTCCTGCCTTGTGCCCTGTGTTGGCTGGGATTGGCTCCAGCAGACCCCCGTGACCCTGTATTCGGATTCAGCGGGTTGGAAAATGGATGGATGGAATATTAATATGTACAAAATATGCAACTGAGCTGGCAAAAGGTAGAGAAACAACAAAAACAGTAAAATGCTCTAAAAGGCCCCATCATTAATCTGAAAATGAAGTTAATTACGATGAGTTTAAAGAGTATAAAACATATATGAACAACTCAGAAGACCTCAGAATGAAGGTCAAAATCATGAAATAATAAAAAGTAAAAAAAAAAATACAAATATCAATTCATCAAAGACTGCCTCTGACCTTGCCACTAAGAACCCTGAATTTGGTTAAGTAGGTTTGAGAGTCTTTTTTAAAATGCACAAAAGAAAAAGATGGATATTTAACTTTGATCTGAAAATATTGCAATGAAGTATTGTAGTATTAAAAATGGGTTAAACTGCTAATGTGTGATGAAGGTGGTGTCATTCAGAGCAGTTGAAGCACTTATAAATTTTATGTTACCACTATTGTTTTACAAACTACCTCTGGGGAAACAGTAAAATTTTATTTAAATCAGTTAATGAATCAAACAAACCACATTTTCTTTATATAGCTCCTTTAGTATAGCAAACACCATCATGTAGCACTTTACGAGTATAAAGGCACAGTGCAGTTGTTGACATTGATTTTCTACTATTGGAGCAAATGTACATTAAGAGAATTGCTCCAGGTCACAGAGGGAGATAGAGGCAGGGCTGAACCAAACACTCTGGGGTTTAAAGTTCAAAACCTTAACTAATACATCACAGTGCACAAGCTTCTCTTAGCAGTATGTCATACCATTATGAATACAGCTAGAAAAAGCTGAAAAGGCACAGATCTTATCTCACTAGTCATAAGCAAAAGACATCTAAATTCGCGGAGCTTATAAACTAATTAAAACCATTATTTTGAATGGATATATCTTTATGACTTCATAGGACTATAATTAATGCTTCATTTCTAATCAATATTTTGTTTCAGGCTTATTTACTTTACCACCTAAACCACATAAACACAGAAGGCATCAATGCATTACCCATATGTGCCATCATAACCAAACAATATCTAAATAAAAAAAATCCAAAAGTGAGATTATCATATGCATAAAACAAAGCATCGAAATATTTTATTAGAAACAACATTCAGCCTGCCTCTCAGTCAAGGGCCACTGTTTATGTTCTCCTATCTAGCATATTCACTGTTTTCAACTCCCCCAGATATTACTTTCATTTCTCCACCTATTCTCTGTCTCATTCTTGCTTAATGTCTGGCTACACTGCCATTTAAGTCCTTGCACCAATTAATGTACCTTATAACTCCAGACTAAATGTGGGAGGGGATGTGTTCCTTTTGAGACCACTCCCAGACATATTTACAGGGGTAATGATACCCTCCTAATATTCAAGGGAAGACAGACTAGGCTACAGTACCCTCTGACGATTCCTAAAAATATTATAAGTATTATAATAAAGTCTATGGGCTGTTTACCCTTTATGACAAATAAAATGGTACAGGCACCCCATATGGGAACAATTGGATGCTTCAATCTATTTATGTAGTTTTTAGCCGTTTTTTTGCCATTTTCACCCTCTCATCTGGTAAAGATTTTTTTGCTACTTGATTCATGTTCCTGTAGTGAACTGAAGCATAAGTGGCGAAGTGTGGGCATAAGGATGAGAGGAATTGGATCTACTAGGCAGTAGTCTCTAAGATATCAGTTTCTTTTGGTCCATTAGATACAAATTCCTTGAAAAGAGAAAAAGAAAGATAACAAATTATTGTCTGGAAAGCATAGACTTCTATCTTAGGGAAAAAGAGAACAAACTGATCGGGAGACAAGAAGGTCAAAGCCAAACATACCCAAAGCCATGACTCAAAATGATTAAAAAAAATCAAAACTAATGCAAAGATCTAATTCCCTGAATATTTATTCTAGCAATGTTTTGTTTCTCTATGTTAAATTGCATCACAGTACAACTTCCTGGTCTCACGTTATAAGCAACAGGGCTAACAACAAAAATATGGCTGCCAGCCTAATAAATAAACTGAAAAGGGTGGTGCCCAAAAAATGGTATAGTGAAAATAAATTTAGAAAGATAAAATTCCGTCATATAACAAAAACATGTACAAAAATTTAATCAGTACAGGTAGTTGTTGACTTACAACCATGTTCGGTTCTGATGGACCAGTCATAAGTCGATCTGGACGGAAGTTAGACCGGTATATGTATTCAAACCTGACCATGTTTAAAGAGCTGTATAAGTCCCTTAAGTCATATTGTTTGTTTTATAAACTTTTTTTTATCATCATTCTTAGTTCATTGTTTTTATTCAATTTGATTGATTTTTTTATTTGATACCTTTAATTATCCCTCTTTTGTTTACTTTTTGGTTTAATAAACCTATTTCTGATACTTTGGGCTTTTTTTGTTAGAGTGTATTGGTGTTCCTACTGACAGTCACAAATCTACTGTATACTAATAAAAGGCAAAGCCCTCACTGACTGACTGACTGAGTGACTGACTCATCATAAATTCTTCAACTTCCCGTGTAGGTAGAAGACTGAAATTTGGAAGGCTCATTCCTTATAGCTTACTTACAAAAGTTAGACAGGTTTCATTTTGAAATTCTACGCATAACAGTCATAACTGGAACCTACTTACATATATATATACGGCCATAGCCTGCAGCTCGGTCGCCGTGTGAGGCGGAGTTGCGTCCCTCATCGTCATGCCTCCCACGTAATTGAGTGCCTGTCCATATAGACACGCTGCCGCGAAATAGTTGTGGGTGAAGGACTGTGCTTATGCAAATGAAGATGAGATGGTCAGGGATAGACTAGTGTTTGGCACAAACTCAGCGAAAGTGCAAGAGAAACTTTTAAGTGCCGGGTCTTAGCTAACATTAAATATGCCGTGGACATTGCAAGATCGCACAAGATAGCACAAGCAAAGCTGAGAAACTTCGATGCATGTACTCCGAGCGGCTCACGTGAACTAACTGTGAACACAGTACGCAGGGAACAAGCAAGAGCTCCAAAGAGCGCTGAACAAAAAACGCATTACACAATTGAGAAGGCAGAAAAAGAATATAAAGCGAGTGACACATACAAGCATATTCATAAGTGTAGCTACTATGAAACAAATCACGGTGTAAACCTTAAGTTTAAATTAAGTTCATAGACACGCTGCCGCTGGCGTTTGTCATGCCTACGACAAAAACGATATTCGCGAGATACAAGTTTAATGAGAAGACGTAGGGTATAAACAAGACTTTTGATCACTTTGTAACGGAGTTAAAATTGCTGTAACGGAGTTAAAATTGCTGGTGAAGGACTGTACTTATGCAAACGAATAGGAAAGCAAGGTATAAAGCTTAACTTTAAATTAAGTTCATAGACACGCTGCCGCTGGCGTTTGTCATGCCTAAGATGAATACGATATTCGCGAGATACAAGTTTAATGAGAGGACGCCGGGTATAAATGAGACTTTTGATCACTTTGTAACGGAGTTAAAATTGCTGTAACGGAGTTAAAATTGCTGGTGAAGGACTGTACTTATGCAAACGAATAGGAAAGCATGGTATAAAGCTTAACTTTAAATTAAGTTCATAGACACCCTGCTGCTGGCGTTTGTCATGCCTAAGATGAATACGATATTCGCGAGATACAAGTTTAATGAGAGGACGAGACTTTTGATCACTTTGTAACGGAGTTAAAATTGCTGGTGAAGGACTGTGCTTATGCAAACAAAGATAAGATGGTCAGGGATAGAATAGTGTTTGGCACAAACTCAGCAAAAGTAAGAGAGAAACATTTTTACGTTCACAGACACGCTGCCGCTAAATATTCGCAGGCAAATCCACAACTTAATACCGGGAATGCCTGTTGAACATCTTAGATTCACGAGTACCGATTTGGGTAGTGATCACTTCGATGAATGAAACCTGTTATCTTTACAACGGTTGACAACGAAGATGAGATGGTCAGGGATAGACTAGACAAACACGGAATGTAACTTGAACACAACACATCCTCCAAATACGAACCGGATTGAAACAATGATAATCAAATCCTTGATCACAGCAACACTCATAACAGTCACAAAACAATTACATTGACAATCATGCTACGTTATTTTTAAAATGTTTCCTTTTCTTTTTCATAACTTCTTTAACACACTACTTCTTCGCTGCAAAGCACGGGTATTTTGCTAGTTCATTATAAACTGATTTTTATCCAGTGATTTCCTAACCACCTTAAGTCAATTAATCTCTAATTGCTTCAAAGATCCAGTACCTTTGCTTTAAATTCCAGACTGGGGTTCATCTAGGCAGAGTTTGCACACTTTCCAAGTGTCAAAAGTTTCTGCTAGTTTTACTTCTGCATCCAAAAAATGCCAAATAGACTGAATGGAAACTGTATAATTGGCTGTGTTTAAATAACTGTGCCTTCTAATGGACTGGCACCCTGTTTAGGGTTTATTTTCTGCAGTATGCTTGATATTGTTCTGTTAGACTGTATTGTGATATATACACAAGAATGGCATAATCACACTAACCCTTATACACCCTGAAAAATTACATTATGAAGATAGCATCAAAGAAAATGCAAAAATTCATAACTATTTGAAAGCAACATTTTAGAAAGAAAATTAGATTGTAAATGAATTCTAAAATAGTGAAAATAATTTCATATACAGAACAGAAGAATTAGCTCAACAGAAATAGTAAAAAAATTACTAAAGATACCAATTTCGACAGTACTGTGGCTTTCACCTCTTTCAGTATTTTTGACCTCAACTTCGTTTTGCCCTATAATGATCCAGTTTGGTCTTTTTCTCGCTCACAATTGTGCCCAGCACTTTGCATGTCATAACATATCCACAAAAATGAGTTGGAAGCAATAAAGAACCCAAAGGGGAAGGTTTAAAATTCTTGAGTCCTTTTGAATTATTGACTGTATAAATAAAAGGTATAGAATATCCAATTACCCTGATGAACCAATGAACACCTAATATCGTTTTGAAGTTCCAACTGCTGAACGGTATAAATGCTGTAGTTCTACACAATAACCAGATTCCTGCTGTAGGATAATTTATTGTATATTTTACTAGATATTTTCTTTAAACAGATTTTGACCTAAAAATGTTGTTCTCATTAATACTTTTACATAGTAAATGAGAAATTTAAATAACTGTAATCTAATTTGGTAAGTTTTAATATTTCTTAGTGATTAAGACAACTGAATATTCAATTCAAATTTTTTTTTTTTTTATTTTATTAATTTTATTACAATCAATACATAGCAATCACATTTTTACAAAAAAAAAAAAAAAAAAGAATTATGCTAAGAACAGATCGATCCCCACCCTTGAGAGAGAGAGCAAGCCAAACGGTGTAAAATTTAAGGCTTTTAAAAATACCTAAATCAACAAATTCTCTGTGCTTTATAAACTCATTTCAAAATATTACTGATTAGATCCTGCCATGTTTTGAAAAAAGTCTGCACAGATCCTCTAACTGAGTATTTGATTTTTTCCAATTTTAAATAATATAACACATCAGTTTCCCACTGACTTAAAAGAGGAGAGTTTGGGTTCTTCCAGTTTATCAGAATAAGTCTGCGTGCCAACAGTGTAGTGAATGCAATCACAATTTGTTTGTCTTTCTCCACTTTAAGACCCTCTGGAAGAACCCCAAACACAGCTGTTAATGGGTTAGGAGGGATTGTGAGTCCAAGACTGTCTGAGAGGTAATTAAAAATTTTTGTCCAGAATAATGTTAATTTGGTGCAGGCCCAGAACATGTGACCTAGTGAGGCTGGGGCTTTTGCAGCGCTCACAGGTTGGATCATGCCCTGGAAACATTTTGAGAGTTTTAGTCGAGACAGATGTGCTCGATATATAATTTTGAGTTGTATAATTGTATGCTTTGCATATGGAGCTTGAGTGAATTCTCTGCATTGCTACTTTCCACTCCTTTTCTGATATATTAATTGAGAGGTCATTTTCCCAGTGTCCTCTTGGATCTTTGAAAGGAAGGGATTGTAAAAGGATTTTATATATTGTAGAGATGGAGTCTAACTCCTTGAAATTGAGCAATAAATTTTCCAGCGTGGATGAGGGTGCAAGATGAGGAAAATCTGGAAGGTTCTGTTTAACAAAGTTCCTGATTTGAAGATAGTGAAAGAAATTTGTAGCTGGAATGTTAAATTTGGAATGTAATTGTTCATAGGATGCAAAGACGTTGTCTATATAAAGATCTCTAAGCAAGTTAATTCCAAATTTTTCCAGATATTAAAACTGCATATGTTTGTGAGGGTTGAAAGAGGTGGTTCTTTTGCAGGGTGCCACAGAAAGAAGCTTCTCCGTCTTAAAATGCTTTCTACATTGGTTCCAGATTCTAAGTGAGTGGAGCACAATTGGGTTATTAGTGTATTGCCGATAACGTGTGTTTATTGGAGCACAAAGCAAGGAATACAAAGAAGTACTGCAGGATTTTACTTCTATTGCGGTCCATGCCTGTGTATGTTCTTCTATTTGTGTCCAGGTTCTTATCGACTGTATATTTGCCCAGTAATAAAACTGGAAGTTAGGTAGAGCCATGCCGCCTTCTGCCTTTTGTCTTTGTAGGGTCGCTCTTTTGATGCGTGGATGTTTAGAATTCCAAATAAATGAGGTTATTGTTGAATCTAATTGCTTAAAGAACGATTTATTAATGTATATTGGTATGTTTTGAAATAAAAAGGAGCTTAGGAAGAATATTCATCTTAACAGTGTTAATTCTTCCAGCTAGTGTGAGATGAAGGGTTGACCATCTATGCAAGTCTTGTTTAATTTTTTCCATGCAGACGACGAAATTTTGTTGATAAAGAGCTTTATGTTTACTTGTGATGTTTACCCCGAGGTATTTAAACTGTTCTGCAATGATAAAAGGAAGGGTGTCTAATCTAATATTATATGCTTGCGAATTCACCGGAAAGAGTACACTTTTATTCAGATTAATTCTGAGACCAGAGAGCTTTTGAAATTCTGTGAGTGCTGCTAAGACTGCAGGCACAGAATTTTCTGGGTCCGATATATACAGTACCATGTCATCTGCATATAATGAGATTTTCTGTTCCAGTCCTTCTCTGCTAATCCCCTTTATCTGATCAGTATTTCGACAATGTATTGCCAGTGGTTCAATGGCAATTGCAAACAGCAGTGGTGACAAAGGGCATCCTTGTCTTGTGCCACGCTCTAGTTTAAAGTAGTCTGAGCAAATGTTATTGATGCAAACTGAAGCTTCTGGGTTAGTATACAGTAATTTAATCCATGCACAAATGTTCGGGCCAAACCCAAACTTCTCCAAAATAGTAAAAAGGTATTTCCATTCAATCATGTCGAATGCTTTTTCTGCATCCAATGATAATAATATTTCTGGGGTGTTTGATTTAGTTGGTGAGTATATTACATTAAACAGGCGTCAAGATTTGAAGATAAGTGTCGGCCCCTAATAAATCCAGTTTGGTCTTGTGATATTACTGAGGGGAGCACTTTCTCCATCCTTCTAGCTATGATTTTAGAGAGTATTTTAACGTCGTTATTCAGAAGTGAAATTGGTCTGTATGATGCACATTGTAATAAGTCCTTATTTTGTTTTGGAAAGACAGTGATTAGTGCTTGGCGAAAGGTTTGTGGAAGAGATTGGTTATCTCTGGCTTCTGTAAATGTTGCTAATAGGAGGGGAGCTAGCTGAGCGGAGAATTTCTTGTAAAACTCTGCAGGGTAGCCATCAGGGCCTGCTGCTTTTCCACCTTGGAGTGACTTTATAGCATCCAGTAATTCTGATAATGACAGAGGTTTATCGAGCTCCTCCACACTAATAGCGCCAATTTGTGGTATCTGTAATTTATCCAGAAATGCATTAGATTGTATATTGTCTTCTTTAAACTCAGTAGTATATAGGGATTTATAGTAGTCTCTAAAAGTGTACATTATATTTTTGTGTTCGATGATTTTATCTCCATTCGTGTTAGTAATTACCGAGATTGCTATGCACATCTTGCTTGTGAATTTGTTGCGCTAAAAGCTTATTAGCTTTCTCCATGTTCATAATAATGATGTCTGGATTTGTAAATTAGTTGTTCGGTTTCTTTAGTTGTCAAGAGGTTTAATTCTGAATGTAGAGCCTGCCTCCTCTTATGTAGAGTCTCGCTTGGTAGTCTGGCATGTTCTTCATCTATTTTAGTAATTTCGCTTTTATCTCTGCTACTTTCTTCGCTCGGATTTATTTCTGTGGGAAAGATATGAGATAATCTGTCCTCTTAAGAAGGCCTTAAGAGTTTCCCAGAGTATTCCTGCAGAGATCTCAGGGGATGTATTTGTCTCTAGAAAGAATTCAATTTGTTTGGATATAAATTCAGTACAATTCTCGTCAGCTAATAGAAGCGGATTGAGACGCCATCTGCGGGTGAGTGTATGGGGCTTAGTAATTTCAGCTCCAAGATCATCGGAGCATGGTCTGAAATAACAATAGCATCGTATTTACAAGATTTAATCTTAGGCAAGAAGTTATTATCTATAAAGAAGTAATCAATCCTTGAGTAGCAATGATGTACTGGTGAGTAGAAAGAATATGTTCTTGAATTTGGGTTTAAAACCTCCAGGGATCTGATAAGTTGTGATCAGTTATAAACTTTGTAATTATCTTTGCGGTGTTAGTTGCGTTCCCCTGTGGAGGAAGTCTTATCTAAAAGTGGATTTAGAACACAATTAAAGTCCCCAGCCATTATAAGTTTATGAGTGTTCAGATTGGGAATGGATGCAAATAAATTTTGTATAAATTCCTTATCATCAACATTAGGTGCATAAACATTTATCAAAATCATTTTACAGTTAGATAAGTCTCCCATGACCATCACATATCTCCCTTCAGGATCCAATACTACATCTGATGCTACAAATGGTACTGTTCTATGTATGAGAATTCCCACCCCTCTAGTTTTCTTTGTAAAACTAGAATGGAACATTTGGCCAGTCCAGTCTTTTTGCAGCCGGAACTGATCCTTACTTAGTAAGTGGGTTTCCTGTAAAAATACTATTTTAGCATTTAGACCTGTTAGGTGAGAAAGTACTTTCTTTCTCTTTAATTCGTGATTCAGGCCTTTAACATTCCAGCTTACGGTTAACTGTCCCATCATGGAGACACTGATTCTGAGTTTTTGGTGTCATATTATAGTCTTAACTGGAAGTGAAATAGTTTAGGTCTTAATTTCCTATTCCCCCAAGAGTTGTTGCCATGCAGCTTATTATTACGTTGATAGTTATAATTATAAAGATTGAGATGATAGATTAGATATAGATCAAGCCTGCTCTCTTTCTCTTCCCCTTAACCCCCACCCTCCCTTTTTGCCTCCCCAGGTGAGGCTAAAACCCACTTCATGCAGTCCCAGTCCTCTGACATACCCAGAGACAGAGCACGCCCAAAGCACATCAAGCCCCCATGCAGTGGCCCTTTAAGGTTAAAAGATAGAGATATCTGTTACCAATATAGTCTTTAAAAGAGAAAAAAAAAAAAAAAAGAATTTTGCACTTAATATATATATATATATATATATATATACACATATACATACATATATATATATATATATATACATACACATACACATATACATATAATCTTCATCAATTTTAGTGCATTAAGATGATATCCCCAGATAATAAACCCAGGTGATGGTGTTAAAGATGTGTCCAAAACAAGCATAACAAGTCTTAATGCAGTAATAGCAATAACAGCAAACCAAGGGTATGATATTGAACAGTCTCATTTAGGGTACACATGAAATAATTAGAAAAAAAAAAAAAGAGGAGGAAAACGTAATTAAGCACAATAAAACATAAACATTTAGCCCTAGTAATACTAAGTAATGATAAGTAATAAGTAAGTAATAATAATATAAGAATATGAGAATATATGCTGATAAAAACCCGTATTTTAAAACAAATAGATCAGACAGTAGATTATTAATCCTAGCGTTATCATTTACCGCCATGACTCACAATTATGTATCAGAATAGTCCCGGGATCAGCTTTCTTAACTCATTTTCTGCCTCCTCCTTGCTAGCGAAAACATAGAAATGACCCTGCCATTCCACTTTCAGTTTTGCCGGATACAGGAGGCCGTATTTGACATTGGCTTGCCGTAGACGCCGTTTAATATTATAGAAGGCGGCGTTTGATAGCTGTTGCTGGAGAGAAGTCAGGGAAGACGCGAATGTGGCAATCTTCATATATAATATCTTCCCCTTTTTTTTTCCTGAGGAGTTCCATCACCTCTAACTTAAATGATAATCGTTCAAAACGAACTATAAAAGATCTTGGTCGGAGTCTGACGGTGTTTGATCCGCGTACGCGGTAAGCCGCTGCTATCTCAGATTCTGCTTTAAAGTCGCCCCCGATTATTTTAGAAAAAGTTCAGTTGCGAATTTCACCGGGTTTAAACTTTCTCGATTCTCCGGCAGGCCTTCAATTCTGACATTATACCTTCTATTCCCATCTTCTAAAGCAGCCAGTCTGTCTCCAAGTTTTTCTCCGAGTTTTTTACATTCCGAACTGACATTTACTGCTCTTTCCTCGGCACAGGCAGCTAGATGTTCGGCTATTTCGATCCGATTCGTGAATGTCTCACTAAGATGCTCCAATCGATCAGCAAGCGTGCTCAGTTTAACTGAGTTTTTCTCAATGCGCTCTTCGATTCAATTCAAATTTTAATGGGCAAAATGAGCATTTCTGTACCAATTACACCAACCAAAAGGTAACTAATCTGTGTCCAAGAAATATTAACACAATGTAAGGATAGACCTACAACTTTTTAATCTACAGTGAAAATTAAACAGTCCTTGAAAAACCAAACTTTCTCACACATTTGTACAGAAAATTCCACTCAATGCTAAGATTTGGCTGGTAATAAGTATTAGTCATATAATTTTATTTAGTGCAATTAAAGTGCTTATGTGTGAGCTTCACACAGCCAAAAAAAATCATGTAAATCAAGGTCAGATATAACATGGTATTGTGTGGTATGATCCAAGGTTATTATAGTTAACGAAAACTAAAATCAAAACTGAAACTATTATTAAAAAAACGTTTTCATAAACTGAAATAAAATAATTAACAAAACCGAAATGAAAAACTAAAACTAAATAAAACTATTAAAGTAGCTGGAAAGACTAACTGAAATAAAATAATAATTTACTAAAATATTTTACGTTTTCGTTTTTGAATGAATATTCTTGCTGTTAGTCTTTAACCTTTGTAAGTTTAACTCTAAAACAGAATTTGTGGTGACAGAGCAAGCTGAATACGGGTGTGTAAAGCATGTGAAATAGAAAGCGATTTACGCCGCACTTTCTTGCGCTTTGTTGTATATTAAGACGTAATTCAAACGGCTGAAATCAGAATGTGCTGGTCAACAAAACCTTTACCATATGGACAGAAAAATCACAAAGTGAGTAACATTTCAGTTTATTTCTCACGGACTGCTTTTTGTCGACAGTAATTCACCGCCAACCAAGACAGGAGAAATCGTGTTTACTTTCTCATATACGAGGTATAGAGAAAGTATAATAGTCATGAAAACATTCAACCTCGATATTTTGATGAATCTTGACGTTATAGACCTACCAAAAATACAGTTTTTTGAAATGGTATGTGTGTGCAAGTGTGTCTCTGTGTATATAAACACGATAACTCAAAAACGCAACTAGATAGACAGCATGTGGTTGTTACACTACAATTGTAAATGTGTATTTGGGTCAAATACATCACCCGGAAGTGGTACTTTACCTGAACACATTTTTTTTTATCATGCAGCTGCAGAATCCGATTTATTCAACTTTACTTTTATAATAATTGTTCAATATATTATCAATTTGATTTGATTTGTTGTTGATGGTTCCTTAACGTAAATAATATAAAAATATAATAATTGTCTTGTGGTTTACACCTCAAATATTCATCCCCATATCCAAGTATACAAGATAGTGTACGGGAGACCACTCCTGGTTTTTGAAAATAAAACGGCACTGATTGAGACACTGACTAGGTCATCCATCATACAAGATCAGCGTATTGTTGCTGACCAATCCCTTTTGCTTTAAAAACGTTGTTTAACAGTGAAGTTTACACAAACAAAGGTAGGTAGGCGAAGAGAGTCTGCCAAGTGATGAAAAACTAAACACACAATGGGTTTTTTGTATTTATTCTATGTTTATTCATTTATCTTTTTTAGTACATATTCTCAACTCAAAATACCTGATATTGTGAAAGTATTCCATTAGCAGAATTACATTTTAAAACATTTGTCTCCCTCTTTTCATGTTTCTCTCTCTCTCTCTCTCTCTCTCTGTCAATATAGATAGTTGAAATATCATATTCTTTTTGTATTTAACATCAACCTCATTGCATACCGGGGATTTTTCCTGCCTTACATCCAAACCTGCTGTGGTGGGCTCCAGGTTTCCTGCAATCCTGCTCTGGATAAACAGGTTTAGATAATGTATATACGAGGTGTGGCAGAAAAGTAATGAGACTGATTTTTTATTTACCAAAGTTTTTCTTTTTTTCAAACATCAATGTTATCCCCTTCAAAGTAGTTCCCTTGGGCAGCTACACACCGATGGAGACGTTGTTCCCACTGTTGATAGCAGTGCTGGAAGTCTTCAACCGGTATGGTCTTCAGCATATCCGTTACACTCTTTTGGATGTTTTCTAAAGTCCCAAATGACGTCCTTTGAGGACATTTTTCAGTTTAGAAAAGGAAAAGTCACACAGACTGAGGTCAGGTGAATAAGGGGCTGGGGAACCACAGGAATGCCTTTTGAGGTCAAAAATTCTGTTATGGAGAGAGCAGTTTTTTGGCACCATTTTGGCACAGACCTTTCGCATGTGCAAATGTTCAGTCAAAATTTGATGAACGGTAAATCTGTTCAAATTTAACTGTTCACTCAACATTCTTAATGTTAAACGACGGTCTGATCTCACAAGAGTGTTCACACGTTCGATGTTTTCATTGGTTTTCGAAGTTGAAGTCCTCCTGGCCTGAACGGTGTTCATCTTCAACGTGTTTTCTGCTTTCCAAAAATGATTTGTGCCAGCGAAAAACTTGAACTCAGGATAAAGAATGTTCCCCATAGGCCTGTTTTAACTTTTCAAAAGTCACACTTGCTGTTTAATGGCACAACGTTGCTCCAAATTACACTGTTCCATTTTGCCTGACGCACAACCAAAAACACAACTTCGCTAATAGCAGTCACAAAAATCAAGTAGTTAACGGAAGGAGTTGAAACTCACACTGAGCTATGAGAGGGTACTGATACACGTGCTCTATCAAGGAAAACAGCGCAGCGTTGCCAGATCGCTTGCAGTGTTGCCAGTCTCATTACTTTTCTGCCACACCTCGTATTGTTCTTACTCTCAGATGCTATCTGTCGTTTTATGCCTATCCGTACTCTATTACCTGCTGTTGCTCTGCTCATTATGGGTTTGCTGTCCTTTATGTTGGGCTATTCAAGTCTCACTGCCCCTAACCTTCACACTACATGTTTGCTGTTCTTTGTTTCCCTCAATACTGCTATGTGGGGTCTGCACACTGATTCAAGTCTAAGAGTCCTGTTCTTCCTAAGCCCCCGTGATTTTCATGAGAAAATATTTTAAAACTTATAAAATTGTTCATATTCACTATCTAGTTGTGATTGTTTGTGCTTGTTTTTATCAAAAAAAATCAAAACCAAATAGTAAACCAAGTAGTGCAGTAAGCTTCCACTAACATTAAACTCGTATCCAAATCCCTTAAGTGTACAGTTCTGCCTGATTGTGACACAAAACTAAACTCCGTAGGAGCTCCATGCCATAATTACTAAAACTAAAACTGAAACTATTATAAATAAAAATAAAATGGAAATGTCTTTGTGAAATAAAAAGTAAACTAAAACTGAAAATACATGATGAAGGAAAACTAAAACTAAACTGAATTTCCAAGTAAGGTCAGAAAAAATATAGAAATAAAAACTAATATAAAAAGGCAAAACTATAATAACCTTGGTATGATCAGATTAACAACATTCTTATACTAAATAGTGTAATCCATAATGCAACCTGTAAAGGACATAAAGTGAGGTTAACAATTACTATTTTTCAAATCCAGTCTTTCAGGCATAAGGATTTGTATTATCTTGTGATAAGCACAAGAATAAAGGACCCAGAACACTGAATATTTCAGGTTATTCCCAGAATGTTTTTACTTTCCTCTTGTGGGGCCTCATGTATAAACAGTGTGCACGCACAAAAATGTTGAGTATACCCTTTTCAAAGCTTACATCGAGATGTATAAAAACTAAACTTGGTGTACGCACAGCCACGCACATTTTCATCCAAAACCGGTGGCATCCAATGTCAAAGCAGTACTACTGTTCCTGTGTGGTTTCCCTTTATTTTTTAGATTCACATCCCTGATGTGGCTTTATCAAATACGCTGAAATTAACAGCATTTCGTTTTTCAGTTTAAGGCATCTGCTAGTAATCAACCTGTAACCGTATAATGGTGCATGGAATGGCCAACATATTCCAAATACCATAGCTGCTTTAGCGTTGTTACTCTCAGTGCACCACTCAGAGTATTTTAACCCATTGTATCTGAGTGTGGAATCACAGCTCTATATTAGCTGATCTGAAAGCTCTACGGCAGATTGTGTCAAGAGCAGACAGAATTATCAGGATACAGCATCTACCCTGGAGAACACTTACAGTGCAAGCTGCCTCAGCCATGTGCACATAGACATAGACTCAGCCAGTCTATTTAAACTTCTTCCATTCGGCAAATGCTTCAGAGCCTTCCCTGTAGGGACCTTGTGGTTCAGAAACGGTTTCATCCCAAGAGCTCTAAACACACTCAATGAGTCCATCAAGTGCTTCTGGTAGAATTGTTTGTACTTATACATACAATAACCTCACTGTAAAGTCACTTTGCAGATGTAATATTGCATAACCTGAGGCACTTATGCTTTCTTATTGTATATTTTTAATTGTTTTTTTTATAGTATTACTATTATTATTGTTGTTATTTTACCATTTTATAGGAAAATAAGTTTATGGAGTATTTGCATACTGAATCTCATTGTACCACACAGTAAAATAAAGGAATTCAATTCAATTCAATAGAAGAGAGCGCTTATTTACAGATGATGATGACTGGCTTCTAAGTCGATTTAGATTTCCAAGCGCTATCTTCTAGGAACTCTTGATATCTTTTTAAAGATGAAATGCAGTAAAGTATACATATTACATAATACAGATACACTTTTCATTTAAATGCAGGTAATGGGTGTAACAAAACAAGATGTAGAGGACAGAAAGATATGGAAGAAGATGATCCGCTGTGGCAACCACTAACAGGAGCAGCCAAAAGAAAATTAAGATACTGTTAATAATTAAACGTGTGGACACAGTGGATAGCGCTAGCGATGAACTGGTGCCCCTTTCAGGGATTGTTCCTTCCTTGTGCTGTATGCTTGCTGGGACTTGCATGTCCCTAGATGGATAGATGGATGGAATAATTAAGCATGTACTACAAAGATATTTCAATGTTCCTTAAAAGTTTTGGAGAATCGCCGCTCTAAGCTTACAGATGGCTTGACATTTATTAAAGAGCTAATTGTGTGGTGATTGGTTACATTGAGAAAGAAAAGAAATGACAGGATTAGTACATTTGATAGAGACAGTACTGCTGCATTAAATAATTTTATCGAGGGTTGCACAGCAAGTATCTTGCGGGGGACAGGAACAATCTCAGGATGGGGACAGCTCATCATTACCACTGCGCCATCTTGCCCCCATGTTTAATACATGCTTTAATTCCTATCATCTTGAAAATTATATCAAGTATACATCTTACTATTTAAATTGAGGAATATTTGTATTGATTTGCATATTCAAAGAGGTGTAATTCTGGGAGGAGATGGGTTAGGCCGGCAGGCGTGTGCACGAGTGTTACATTTCATGCTGACCGGGATTTATGTAGAGGAGGTGCATGGAAGTTGGCTTACACATGGTTTTCTGCATCTGATTTTTTTTGTGCGTACGAACATTTTGACTTTTGCCATGTTTTAGTGTGAATTCTACGTGCAGCATTATGCATGAGGCCCCTGGTTGTGATAGTAATTTTGTGTTATGCTTTGCAGAAGTTAAAATACCTCCTAACCAACAGAAAAAAGCATATACCTCCAAGCTGAAAGAATAATCATTAGATTGTGGCATAAGTATTATGTCTTGCATAAAGAAAGGCTGATTCAGAAACAGAAATGACTGGGAGAGGAAACATTAACTGAAACCCAGGTCAAAACCAGAGAGCTGCCCTGTCATTCATCACTTCCAAAACTCAAATCAAAGAATCGTAGCAAGAAAATGAAAGCATAGTCAGGAACTTGGAATTCTAAAACATTTGCATTATACCAGCTGCAGAAAATCCAAAATGGGACAGCATGGAATAAAAAGAGGCTAAAACAACAAAACAGCAATATATATACACACACACACACACACTTTATACCACTCTAAAGCAATAAGTAAATAACTTGTTAACTATGTATGTACAATTATGTACCCCTCCAAATCTTTACTTTTAAAATTATTTTTCATGCTAGTCCTTGAATTTGAATGTGTGCTACAAAAATTCATTAATTTTTCTGAGCTGTAATTTAAAAAATACATCATTTCTTTAGAAGATCACATGTGGACCAATTAAAATATAATTGTACAGGCTTGAGTTTTTGCTGTTTTTCAGCTAGTTTAAAAAATCAAAGTTCCTGAGATTAAAAGTTACTGTGGATTTTTTCAGAATTTAACATTTTTAAATTTCCTTTTGAATTAAAAAAAATCACATTGTAGAAAGAGAATTATACATTTTAATTGTAGGTGTTAAATCATGTCATTTGTTCTTCCAATATCTGTTGAAGTGGCATTTAAAAATGGAAATATGTTACATTTTTAGATTTCAGATTTTGCCTTTTTTGAATATATTCACTATATAATTTTCTTAGATGGATAATGCCCACAACCCACTAACGTGTATTTGCTAACTGGTAACAAATTCCATTTCTTTCTTACCTTTATATTATATCTTAATAAATATACTGTTACAGCATATAGACCATTGATGGTTTGACATGTGGGAGTGGAACACAAGTTGTTTTTTTATAACTAAATTGCTGCTGTATAAATTTTATGAACACATCATACTGATTATGGGCTGCTCACGCCAGAGAGTAATCACAGATAACACTGAGTAAGAAGAAAAGGGACTAATTATGGAAATGCACAGTCAGGAGGCTCTTTATTTAGAGAGAGGATTGTGAAAAAAGTTGAGCTGCAGATTCTTTACCTTTGTTTTTCTTTTTTCTTATTTGTTAATGGAACAGAAATAACTGAACAATAAGAAATCTGCATGATGTCACTCAGCCTCCACAATCAACACTTTTGTTTCACTTAACTGTTATTAAAAATGCTTCATGGCCCTCTTAATTTATTCCGGTTTTTCTACTGTTGACTTGCCTTAAGTGAATTCAAATATGAGATAAATGTTATTTTATTGGCATAATATTTTCTTACTGTAAGGCCATGAATCTAATCTTGTTGTTTAAAGCCAATTAGGCCTCTATATTTGCCTTTTGTTTTAAAATTAAGTGTTATTTATTTTATCATAAAAAACACAAATTATTTTGTATTCATATAATTACATTCAATATTTTAAGTCATATTTTTCATTCAGTCAGTAAAGTATTCAATTCAGTTTGCTTCTATAAAGTATACTTCAAGGTATAAGCCCAGTGAAATATACCAATAGGTCTTCAGCCGTGAGTTTACACTGAAGATGAATGTCTAATATTGGTAAGTAGAGTTTACTAGAGTTTGGGGGCTGCTTGGCTTAAGGCTATCACTCCTAGTAAACTTGCAAAGTTCAGGAGAGGTAAGCCAGTTATAGCTTTATTTATTAAAATATCTTTTTAAAACTGGATTAAACTTAACTGGAAGCCAGTGTAGTGACTTAAGACCTGGAGTTATACTGTATGGTTGTATATTTCCCTGTAATTGAAATCTCAGCTGTTAACTTTTGAATTAATTGCACAGTAGTAAAAAAAATGATTTGTACAGCCTGACAATAACACTTTACAGTACTCAGTTCTCCTGAATAAACTGACATTTCAACATCCTGCACATTAAGAATCCATAATAAGCAAAAAACAGGCATTCATTTTACTGTATATCACCTAAAGTGCCATAAATCAGTCAGATGAAGGTGTTATTACATGTATGTAACATAACATCCCTAGATGATATTGTCAAAATCTAGCTTAGAAATGTATTTTTTTTTCCCCTGTTCCTTAGTCTCCAAAAATTATCTGAAAAGTTTTGGCAGTTTCTGAGTGCAAGGAATCTAGTGGTTGTATTCATCTTTTGCTTCTTTGTGTTTTTAACAATGTACGTTTTCTCAGAAGACACCATCTTGTATTCTTTTTGGACGGTGCCATATTGAAGACTGTTTGCTAGGTCACATTGGTGGAAGGCAGTTCATGGAGGTATCTTGACATTTTATAAAGCTGATGCCATGCATACCTAATCAGCCAAGATTTGTGAACAAAACATCTCTATTATATAAAAAAATCGTTCAATTGACTTTTTGGAGACAAGATTTTCTGAAAGAGATTTTTTCAAGTCATGCCCTCCTCTCAAACATTTTCAAACAAGACCACGGTCCTCTGAACTCCCATTCATGTGAATGCTTTTGTCAGACACACTTCCTGCGCTCTGAGCTCTTATACATTTTAACATTTTCCTCACTTTAAGTTCCCAATTAAAGAAGACATATTATGTCCAAATCTTATTGAAAAATTTCATCATGAAGGGCTATTAATATAAAAAATGAGTGCACGCGCAATCCTAGCACTGAGAAACAAGGAATGCAAATGAATTAATGGTAAAAATGTTGATCAGTTACACATCAGATTTGTTCAATGCGTCCAAAAATGTTGAACAGTTACATGGCAGACTGGTTAAATGCGTATCAATAGACTATGCTGAAAAAATTGGTGGTGATCATCTTACAAAACACAGTCTTACAACATACGAATTACTGTAGAAAGATGGATGTGTCCAAGAAAGGTAATTTAGTACACGTTGATATGCCATTCATATTAAAACGTTTACAGTTTCAGATTAGAACAACTTTTGCAAAGACAATTACCATTTCAGAGCCAAACATTTGAAAAAGTAGTTTGATTTAATAAAGAGAAAGAAATGAAATTCAATCACAGGCAGTTATACATTGCTTTGATGCATATGTAAAAATTCCCATGAAAATAAAATTCTGGTTAAATTGTACATCTGCATCCCTATACGCAGGCAGCAGAACCACAAAGAGGCTAGCACATAGCGCAGGCAGGGAGGTTGGCAAGCAAAGCCCCCTAGTAAAAAATATATATGTGATATGATTTACACACGTGTAAAGCAAAAAAAGGTGTGAGGCCTCCAAAATAGACCCAGAATGCAGGCTAGACAGCCTACTACCCTGCCCAGATAAGTTTTACTCTCAAACAGTCTGGCTGCCTACTCCAACAGCTGTCTTTGGTCTACACCAGGCCAAATGGTCCCAAAATATGATCAAATCTTACTCACAAGAAGATGATTACAGTAAATCTGTCTTGCAAAAAGAGGCCACAGAACAATCTTTATAAAAAGAGATTCAAAATGAAAAGGAAATACAAGAAAATGGTCAAAAGAGCAAAAAAGAGGCAAAATGAGTTGTCAGCACAACAATCCTAAAGCAAACAAGTCTCTAATCATAATTTGCTATATTACACATTATTTACATAGTTTTATTGTTAGGAACTTGTTTAGGAATAATCTGAATTTATTTTCCTTTTCATGTTTATTGTCTACATTTACACAATTCCAAGTAGGCCAAGTGCTAGGTTTTAGTTTTTTTATAGTCACTGTTTTTTACTGTCAAGTTTTAAAATGTTTTGGTTGCTTGATATATTTTTTTATCTTCTGGACCTTGCCTGGGACCAACTATGATTTGGGTTCAAGTTACTACCTCTCAAAAAAAAATTACATTATCACATTAATTATTAACAATAATTATTATTAACACTGCAAACAAAACTCACCTCCAAAGAAAATTCAATGAACCACAAGGGACTACATTTCCCATAAGCTTTTATATGCTGGCAGCAGTCCCTCAATAGAGATAGACAGGTGGCTCCTCCTCCTGGGGAATCGCCCACAAAACACAGAGAACATGGACATTTAAAGAAACAGTGTATAAGTATTTTTGAGTGATAAAAGTAAAATAATGCATTAAATATATAGACTAAATGATATATGAACAGATTGATATTAAATGAAATAATCATACTAAATAATTCAAACTGCAAAATGAATATAAAGGACAAAGAAAGGGAATATATACATAATCCAGGGAAGAAATCATGGCAACTACATAACAGTGTCATTTTATATTGTTAGCTTTTAATTTACTGTTTATTTTTTTCTGCACACTAATTATGATTTATGTCTCGTGTTTCTTGGCTCTGGTTATGTGTACCCTTTTTGGCTCACGTCTTACCACTCTGTTCTCCAACCACGATTCTGGCTACACATCCTGAACGTTCTTTTTTAATTACTGTTTTCCCCATTTCAACTACTGTGTGATTTTAGTGCCATCTTCTAATTCCATTTTCTCTCAAAACTGCTGTCACCCTGCTCAAGCAGTATAGATTTGAAAACATTGTAGACATCTACATTTTGCCTTTGTAGATGAATAAAGAAAGTCATGTTTACAAATTACAGGCTTGTATGCATTATAACTTTTTTTAATTGTTGCTTGTTCTTTTTCACACTGAGGTAATCAAATAGTAAAAGAATTTATGACAAAACACTGAAACCATTTTTTCTTCTTTATTCTTGTACTACATGGAATCAAAACCAAGCTGATGACCTGCCATGAGGTGTTTTTCCAATACAAGCAAGAACACATGGTACTTTATACTGTTATAATTGCTTATTTACTCTCATAGAATACATAAAAGAAATTACTGCCATGTTCATTTCTCTTTTTGGCTCTTTAATTATATTCTTTTAGATTTTCTGTCCTTTTACACTGCAAAGAATACCCCTTTCTCCCAAAAATCTTTGATATTTGCCTATATGCTTTACTTTGTCACACATTGCACGTTGAACACTATAAATAATTTTGTCTTTGGTCCAATACACTCATGACTCCATTTTGCATGAAAAAAGAATTTGATTAAAAAACTGAACAAACTAAACGCATAGTTTAAAATTGGTATGCAGAACAATTGTGCTTTATTTTATTTACAGGTTTGTCACATGTATGACAGTATGGCTGAAACCAAACAGTGATGCAACAGGTCAACACATGTACAGGTACAGAGCAGAGGCCTCATGCATAAATGGTGTGTATGCACAGAAATGTTGCGGAAGAACGTTTCCACGTTCAAATCTTGATGTATAAAACCTACACTTGGTGTAAAGCCACGCACTTTTCCACAGTACCTCATACCTTGTCGTACGCATGTTCTCCGCTTGGTTTTGCAGACTGGCGGCACCAATCGTCAAAGCAGTGCTACTGTTCCTGTGTGGTTACTCTTTATTTCTTAGAACCACATTTCTGCCACGACTTTATAAATACACTGAAACTAAAGGCATCTTGTTTATTTTTGTAATGCATCTGATAGTAATTAACTTGTAACAATATAATGGTTCAGGGAATAGCCATAGTATTCCAAATACCATAACTGCTTTAGCATTGTTACTCTCACTGCACCTTTGTTTTCTTCTTCAGCTGCTTCTGTTAAGGGTTGCCACAGTGGATCATCTTTTTCCATATTACTCTCACTGCACCACTCGGAGTATTTATATCACTGTATCTGAGTGGGGAATCGCAGCAGAAGCTGATCGGAAAGAGAATTATCGGTACACAGCATCAAGCACACCTTGCTTCAGCCACGGCAAAACGTTTCAAAGCCTTTCCTGTATGGACCTTGCGGTTCAGAAACAGTTTCATCCCAAGAACTTTAAACAGTCAATCAGTCCATCAAGTGCTCCTTGTAGAACTGTTTGTACTGATAAGTACAATTACCTCACTGTAAACTTACACTACAGTTATAATATTGCACAACCTGCGCCACTTTATAAAGCGCCTATAAATATTATTAAGAGCTCTTGATATCTTTTTAAAGATGAAATGCAGTAAAGTCTGCGGTGGGTTGGCACCCTGCCCAGGATTTGTTCCTGCCTTGTGCCCTGTGTTGGCTGGGATTGGCTCCAGCAGACCCCCGTGACCCTGTGTTCGGATTCAGCGGGTTGGAAAATGGATGGATGCAGTAAAGTATACATATTACATAATACAGATACATTTTTCATTTAAATGCAGGTGATGGGTGTAACAGAACAAAATGCAGAGGACAGAAAGATATGGAAGAAGATGATCTGCTGTGGCAACCACTATCAGGAGCAGCTGAAAGAAGAAGAAGAAGATACTGTTAATAATTAAACGTGTGGACACAGTGGACAGCGCTAGCGATGAACTGGCTCCCCTTTCAGGGATTGTTCCTTCCTTGTTCTGTGTTCTTTCTGGGGCTGACGTGACACTGAAAGGGTAGATGGATAGAATAATTAAACATGTACTACAAAGATATTTCAATGTTCCTTAAAAGTTTTAAAGAATCGTCGTTGTAATCTTACAGATGGCTTAAAGTCTATTACAGAGCTGATTGTGTGGCGATTGGGTATGTGGAGAAAGAAAAGTAAGCACAGGAATTGGAGGTAATTTCATCGAAGGTCGCGCACAATCACGCACCGTGTTCCCCTGTTTAATAACATGCTTTTAACTCCTATCATCATGAAAAAGATATCACGTATACATCTCAATATTTTAATTATTCAGAGAGCTGTAATATCACAAATGTAATGGATTGTGTGTCGTGTCGGAGAAAGAGAAAGCGGAAGCACGTAGTGATTCACACACATAGAGCAAAAAATCAAATACAAAATAAAGCATTTAACGTGTTACTTTAATTACGCAGTGATTTGAGAAACTGGTTAATTAAACGATTTTAAGATGAAGTTTATGATGTTCTACTTTAATGACAAAATAAACTACATAATTAAAGTGGAAATTTCAAGATTGAAGTTGACATTTTGTGCTTTTCTCCTACTGTGTGCCTTTTTTTTCTCTGTACCCTAATAAGTTTTCATATGACACTCAGACGGTGGGCTACAACTCGCCTTTTCACAGCGACTTTGATATGTGACAGCTTCTTTTTTATTTTGGGCACTGTGCGACTTTGTGAACTTGAGCTTTCGAGTTTCTTTGACATGCTATGTCAATCGATCAGCTTCCTTTTATTGTTTATACCACTGTTTAAACCAACAAATAGTAAGTTTTTCCTTGCCTCCACTTGGTATTCGTTGAAATTCTTCCATTTTCCCTCTTGCTTTTTCCATTGTCTTTTCACAGAACACTGAGCTTAAGGGCTATTTATATTGATTTGCATATTCAAAAAGGCATAATTCTGGGAGGAGACAGGGCGGAACAGCAAGCGAGTGCACGAGCGTTACTTTTTACGCTGATCAGGATTTATTTAGCGGAAGAATGCGGAAGTGGGCGAACGCACAGATTCCTGCATCTGGATTTTTCTGTGCATAAGCACATTTCGGCTTTGGTGCTTACGTCATGTTATAGTGCAAATTCTACGCACGCCGTTATGCATGAGGCCCTGATGGACATTCCATGAATATGCCAGTAACATAACAAATTTACATTAAATAAACAAAAAAAAAGACTAAAATGTGTCTCATTTTCCCTGATTTGCATTCCTATTGGAAAAGTGCCATTGAAAATTTCAGCTGTGTTAGAAAACATTAGCCTGATAAAATTTATAACATAGAATAACAGCATCAGCATAAATGTTTATTGTGCCTTTGGGATGAAATAGAAAAATAATGATAGCAAGAAAAAATAAATTAAAAGAGTCAACTCAGTACCAGGCTGAGAAAACTGAAAAAATGTGGACTCGCCCAAGAGAGAGAAAGTCTGAATACTGGGCAACTAAGGTAAGAAATGGGAATAGAAAATTTGCAAATCTACAGTCTTTGAATTAATTTCATAACTGCATGATTTGTTAGATGTCTGCAACATCAAAATTAGTAGTGGTTTAACAAATTTATTATCTATTTATCCATATTTTGAACCTGTCCATTTAGTTTGTAGGATCATGAGGTTACTTGGAGAATTGGGAGCAAGGCAGGGTTTACACACACACATTCATTCACTTGTAACAGGACCAATTTAGAGCAGTCAATCTACCTGACACACAGGTGTTCAGGATGTGAGAGGTAACAGGCTACCCACAAAAACACACCCAGGCACACCATGGAGACATGGATCACTCAGCCAAGAAAAAAGAGACAATACTCTAGAATTAATATTTAGCCCCAGCCATGCCAAACACTTTTATTTGTCAGTCCAAAGCAAAATATTATTAATGTTAAAAGTGTTTTCAGTTAAAAGAGAGCTTTATAAATGTACTGATAAGGCAAACCAAACATCTTAACTCCATTTTCAAGATAGCAGAGGATACTATCTAATCATTACTATGTCAGTAAGAAGTCTTCTCTCTGGAAGAGTTATATTAATTGAGAAGAAATTCTGCCTTCTGTCTTTCCTTTTATTTACATCTGGTGTTATATGAACTTCTTCCTTTTACATTTAAAATTTATTGACTTGGCCTGGCACTCTGGTACATCCACTATCCCTCTTGTGTGTGTCTTGCCTTATAACTTCCTGTCCAAACTCGGAGGCATCTGAAGTTCCTAGCCCACTTTGTAATGCTTTCTCCTCTGCTTCCAGCTTATTTTGCCCAGAGAGGCAGAGTAACAGATAATAATACTCACTGATAATGGCACCAGAGAGTGACAGCATCTTGGATTAGCACATGCAAGGATGAATTTCACTGTATTATGTACATGAGATACTACTGATCCTATAAACCTAACAGTAACAATGTATGTACTAGGATTGCATATAAACACTTTGTACTCTATAAACTTTTTGTGCACAGATACTTTGTAAAGACTTTTAAAACAAATTTGACTATAGTTAAAACTATTAACACTAAGGATTATCAGCCAGAAATGGCCTAATTTATTTTATAAAAATTTCCTGTCAGAAATGTTTGAAAATTATCCATTGATCAGAAAATTATTAAAGAAGTAGTTTAATTAAGTAGCACACTATCCTTAGAAGGGATGCTTGCTATGCCATACTACAATGGTAACAGCTTGGCTATGGTAGGTTTGATTTTTTATTGGCTCCCCCTATTTATTGATTCATCACTGCTGGTGTTCTTATTTTTTCCTGTTCCCTGCTGCTGCTACAGTCAACACCATTACAGCATAAAACAGTGGTTCCCAAACCCGATCCTGGAGACCCACTGTGGCTGCAGGTTTTTGTTCCAACCCACTTCCATTTTTCATTGGACTCTTAGCCTAATTAAGTGAGTCATTACTTCCCAGTTTCTGTGTTTTTGAGTCAATGTAGAAATTACAAACTACGTTTGTTAGATTTTTATTAAAATCTAATAAGCAGTTATATGGGGAATATGTAGTATTGTTAAGTCACTATCAGTATTTTCAACCTAATTTTCATTCTGCTTTTCCAGGTGTTCTCATTATTTAATTGATTATTTACTAATTAGCAAGTTTGACACTGTAGTCGTTGCTGCTTTCATCATTCCGGGTGTCTTCTGTGCTGGTTGTTAATTGTCACTATTAGGGTTAAATGAAGGGAGCAAACTGCACAGGAAAAGGGGAAAATAATAGGAAAACAACAAAAAAGAGTTAATCGTTTATAGCTTTAGAAAAAAATAGAAGTATTTCTAAATGTCTTATAAAATGTAAAAACCATACTGTTGTTTTTTTCTGACAGAATAACGAGAAGAGTAAAAAAGACCAGCTAATTAAATGAGATCAGTTGTTACTGATTATTATCACAGATTGTGAATCTGGTTGGAACAAAAACCTGCAGCCACAGTGCATCCCCAGGATCGAGTTTGGGAGCCACTGGTATAAAACACTATTTCTTAAGTTTTTCTAATCATAAATGGATGAATCTGTAAAGATGTTCATTGGTTTTGTGATATGACAACATCCTGTCCAGGGATAGTGCCTGCCTTGCACTTAATTCTAATGGCATAGGTTCCAGTCTTCAGCACCCTGAATGGGATTAAGTTAGTCTAAGTACAGAATGTGTATTTTTTTTTTTTTTTTTATTAATTTTATTACAATCAATACATAGCAATCAAGTTTTTACAAAAAAAAAAAAAGAATTATGCTAAGAACAGATCGATCCCCACCCTTGAGAGAGAGAGCAAGCCAAACGGTGTAAAATTTAAGGCTTTTAAAAATACCTAAATCAACAAATTCTCTGTGCTTTATAAAATCATTTCAAAATATTACTGATTAGATCCTGCCATGTTTTGAAAAAAGTCTGCACAGATCCTCTAACTGAGTATTTGATTTTTTCCAATTTTAAATAATATAACACATCAGTTTCCCACTGACTTAAAAGAGGAGAGTTTGAGTTCTTCCAGTTTATCAGAATAAGTCTGCGTGCCAACAGTGTAGTGAATGCAATCACAATTTGTTTGTCTTTCTCCACTTTAAGACCCTCTGGAAGAACCCCAAACACAGCTGTTAATGGGTTAGGAGGGATTGTGAGTCCAAGACTGTCTGAGAGGTAATTAAAAATTTTTGTCCAGAATAATGTTAATTTGGAGCAGGCCCAGAACATGTGACCTAGTGAGGCTGGGGCTTGGTTGCAACGTTCGCAGGTTGGATCATGCCCTGGAAACATTTTGGAGAGTTTTAGTCGAGACAGATGTGCTCGATATATAATTTTGAGTTGTATAATTGTATGCTTTTGCATATGGAGCTTGAGTGAATTCTCTGCATTGCTACTTTCCACTCCTTTTCTGATATATTAATTGAGAGGTCATTTTCCCAGTGTCCTCTTGGATCTTTGAAAGGAAGGGATTGTAAAAGGATTTTATATATTGTAGAGATGGAGTCTAACTCCTTGAAATTGAGCAATAATTTTTCCAGCGTGGATGAGGGTGCAAGATGAGGAAAATCTGGAAGGTTCTGTTTAACAAAGTTCCTGATTTGAAGATAGTGAAAGAAATTTGTAGCTGGAATGTTAAATTTGGAATGTAATTGTTCATAGGATGCAAAGACGTTGTCTATATAAAGATCTCTAAGCAAGTTAATTCCAAATTTTTCCAGATATTAAAACTGCATATGTTTGTGAGGGTTGAAAGAGGTGGTTCTTTTGCAGGGTGCCACAGAAAGAAGCTTCTCCGTCTTAAAATGCTTTCTACATTGGTTCCAGATTCTAAGTGAGTGGAGCACAATTGGGTTATTAGTGTATTGCCGATAACGTGTGTTTATTGGAGCACAAAGCAAGGAATACAAAGAAGTACTGCAGGATTTTACTTCTATTGCGGTCCATGCCTGTGTATGTTCTTCTATTTGTGTCCAGGTTCTTATCGACTGTATATTTGCCGCCCAGTAATAAAACTGGAAGTTAGGTAGAGCCATGCCGCCTTCTGCCTTTTGTCTTTGTAGGGTCGCTTTTGATGCGTGGATGTTTAGAATTCCAAATAAATGAGGTTATTGTTGAATCTAATTGCTTAAAGAACGATTTATTAATGTATATTGGTATGTTTTGAAATAAAAAGGAGCTTAGGAAGAATATTCATCTTAACAGTGTTAATTCTTCCAGCTAGTGTGAGATGAAGGGTTGACCATCTATGCAAGTCTTGTTTAATTTTTTCCATGCAGACGAAAATTTTGTTGATAAAGAGCTTTATGTTTACTTGTGATGTTTACCCCGAGGTATTTAAACTGTTCTGCAATGATAAAAGGAAGGGTGTCTAATCTAATATTATATGCTTGAATTCACCGGAAAGAGTACACTTTTATTCAGATTAATTCTGAGACCAGAGAGCTTTTGAAATTCTGTGAGTGCTGCTAAGACTGCAGGCACAGAATTTTCTGGGTCCGATATATACAGTACCATGTCATCTGCATATAATGAGATTTTCTGTTCCAGTCCTTCTCTGCTAATCCCCTTTATCTGATCAGTATTTCGACAATGTATTGCCAGTGGTTCAATGGCAATTGCAAACAGCAGTGGTGACAAAGGGCATCCTTGTCTTGTGCCACGCTCTAGTTTAAAGTAGTCTGAGCAAATGTTATTGATGCAAACTGAAGCTTCTGGGTTAGTATACAGTAATTTAATCCATGCACAAATGTTCGGGCCAAACCCAAACTTCTCCAAAATAGTAAAAGGTATTTCCATTCAATCATGTCGAATGCTTTTTCTGCATCCAATGATAATAATATTTCTGGGGTGTTTGATTTAGTTGGTGAGTATATTACATTAAACAGGCGTCGAAGATTTGAAGATAAGTGTCGGCCCCTAATAAATCCAGTTTGGTCTTGTGATATTACTGAGGGAGCACTTTCTCCATCCTTCTAGCTATGATTTTAGAGAGTATTTTAACGTCGTTATTCAGAAGTGAAATTGGTCTGTATGATGCACATTGTAATAAGTCCTTATTTTGTTTTGGAAAGACAGTGATTAGTGCTTGGCGAAAGGTTTGTGGAAGAGATTGGTTATCTCTGGCTTCTGTAAATGTTGCTAATAGGAGGGAGCTAGCTGAGCGGAGAATTTCTTGTAAAACTCTGCAGGGTAGCCATCAGGGCCTGCTGCTTTTCCACCTTGGAGTGACTTTATAGCATCCAGTAATTCTGATAATGACAGAGGTTTATCGAGCTCCTCCACACTAATAGCGCCAATTTGTGGTATCTGTAATTTATCCAGAAATGCATTAGATTGTATATTGTCTTCTTTAAACTCAGTAGTATATAGGGATTTATAGTAGTCTCTAAAAGTGTACATTATATTTTTGTGTTCGATGATTTTATCTCCGTTCGTGTTAGTAATTACGAGATTGCGTTGCATATCTTGCTTGTGAATTTGTTGCGCTAAAAGCTTATTAGCTTTCTCTCCATGTTCATAATAATGATGTCTGGATTTGTAAATTAGTTGTTCGGTTTCTTTAGTTGTCAAGAGGTTTAATTCTGAATGTAGAGCCTGCCTCCTCTTATGTAGAGTCTCGCTTGGTAGTCTGGCATGTTCTTCATCTATTTTAGTAATTTCGCTTTTATCTCTGCTACTTTCTTCGCTCGGATTTATTTCTGTGGGAAAGATATGAGATAATCTGTCCTCTTAAGAAGGCCTTAAGAGTTTCCCAGAGTATTCCTGCAGAGATCTCAGGGGATGTATTTGTCTCTAGAAAGAATTCAATTTGTTTGGATATAAATTCAGTACAATTCTCGTCAGCTAATAGAAGCGGATTGAGACGCCATCTGCGGGTGAGTGTATGGGGCTTAGTAATTTCAGCTCCAAGATCATCGGAGCATGGTCTGAAATAACAATAGCATCGTATTTACAAGATTTAATCTTAGGCAAGAAGTTATTATCTATAAAGAAGTAATCAATCCTTGAGTAGCAATGATGTACTGGTGAGTAAAAAGAATATGTTCTTGAATTTGGGTTTAAAAACCTCCAGGGATCTGATAAGTTGTGATCAGTTATAAACTTTGTAATTATCTTTGCGGTGTTAGTTGCCGTTCCCCCTGTGGAGGAAGTCTTATCTAAAAGTGGATTTAGAACACAATTAAAGTCCCCAGCCATTATAAGTTTATGAGTGTTCAGATTGGGAATGGATGCAAATAAATTTTGTATAAATTCCTTATCATCAACATTAGGTGCATAAACATTTATCAAAATCATTTTACAGTTAGATAAGTCTCCCATGACCATCACATATCTCCCTTCAGGATCCAATACTACATCTGATGCTACAAATGGTACTGTTCTATGTATGAGAATTCCCACCCCTCTAGTTTTCTTTGTAAAACTAGAATGGAACATTTGGCCAGACCAGTCTTTTTGCAGCCGGAACTGATCCTTACTTAGTAAGTGGGTTTCCTGTAAAAATACTATTTTAGCATTTAGACCTGTTAGGTGAGAAAGTACTTTCTTTCTCTTTAATTCGTGATTCAGGCCTTTAACATTCCAGCTTACGGTTAACTGTCCCATCATGGAGACACTGATTCTGAGTTTTTGGTGTCATATTATAGTCTTAACTGGAAGTGAAATAGTTTAGGTCTTAATTTCCTATTCCCCCAAGAGTTGTTGCCATGCAGCTTATTATTACGTTGATAGTTATAATTATAAAGATTGAGATGATAGATTAGATATAGATCAAGCCTGCTCTCTTTCTCTTCCCCCCTTAACCCCCACCCTCCCTTTTTGCCTCCCCAGGTGAGGCTAAAACCCACTTCATGCAGTCCCAGTCCTCTGACATACCCAGAGACAGAGCACGCCCAAAGCACATCAAGCCCCCATGCAGTGGCGCTTTAAGGTTAAAAGATAGAGATATCTGTTACCAATATAGTCTTTAAAAGAGGAAAAAGAAAAAAAAAAAGAAAAGAATTTTGCACTTAATATATATATATATATATACATACACACATACATATATATATGTATACATATATACATAATCTTCATCAATTTTAGTGCATTAAGATGATATCCCCAGATAATAAACCCAGGTGATGGTGTTAAAGATGTGTCCAAAACAAGCATAACAAGTCTTAATGCAGTAATAGCAATAACAGCAAACCAAGGGTATGATATTGAACAGTCTCATTTAGGGTACACATGAAATAATTAGAAAAGAAAAAAGAGGAGGAAAACGTAATTAAGCACAATAAAACATAAACATTTAGCCCTAGTAATACTAAGTAATGATAAGTAATAAGTAAGTAATAATAATATAAGAATATGAGAATATATGCTGATAAAAACCCGTATTTTAAAACAAATAGATCAGACAGTAGATTATTAATCCTAGCTTTATCATTTACCGCCATGACTCACAATTATGTATCAGAATAGTCCCGGATCAGCTTTCTTAACTCATTTTCTGCCTCCTCCTTGCTAGCGAAAACATAGAAATGACCCTGCCATTCCACTTTCAGTTTTGCCGGATACAGGAGGCCGATTTGACATTGGCTTGCCGAGCCGCTGTTTAATATTATAGAAGGCGGCGTTTGATAGCTGTTGCTGGAGAGAAGTCAGGGAAGACGCGAATGTGGCAATCTTCATATATAATATCTTCCTTTTTTTTCCTGAGGAGTTCCATCACCTCTAACTTAAATGATAATCGTTCAAAACGAACTATAAAAGATCTTGGTCGGGTCTGACGGTGTTTGATCGTGACGTGTAAGCCGCTGCTATCTCAGATTCTGCTTTAAAGTCGCCCCGATTATTTTAGAAAAAAGTTCAGTTGCGAATTTCACCGGTTTAAACTTTCTCGATTCTCCGGCAGGCCTTCAATTCTGACATTATACCTTCTATTCCCATCTTCTAAAGCAGCCAGTCTGTCTCCAAGTTTTTCTCTGAGTTTTTTACATTCCGAACTGACATTTACTGCTCTTTCCTCGGCACTGGCAGCTAGATGTTCGGCTATTTCGATCCGATTCGTGAATGTCTCACTAAGATGCTCCAATCGATCAGCAAGCGTGCTCGAGTTTTTCTCAATGCGCTCTTCAATTTTACCCAGCACCTGTCGAAGTTCAAGTTGTACTTCTTGACGCAGCCTTTCATTTGCCTGTTGGATTTCCTGTTTTAATTCCTGTTTCAGTCTCTCAAGTGCCTTTGCCGTTGCTTTCGCATTAGCCTTCTCGCTTTTCTTTATATCTTGCGTGAGCTCAGCGAGCAACACTTTCAGTTCAGAATGTGTATTTAAATGACAATACAGTATAATATTCAAACAATACACATGTATTACCTCGGTAACTTTAGTTTAGCTACTGTAAAAATGCATCTACTCATTTACTTTTATGTAATAAGATGGCTTCCTTTGGTGTTAACCTTTACAAAGCATCAACAAAGTGGTTATTCATCAGAGAAATATGGAATAGTAAAATAATTTCACTTTGGAACAGTCAGTGGTGGCTTAAGTGAAGTATTATTTCTCTTGATATTTAATACTTCAATATAACATCTCGGTATCCTTCATATAGTAATTTTACTAGCATATCAAATGCTTATAATATGCCACACCATACAGAGATGAAAAACTACTGATGTTTTATAGGTGTAATAAAGAATCCTTTGTTAATGTCTTGTTACATAAAAGTAAATGAGTAATAGATATATTAAAAAAAAATAAGAACATTTGTGTACAACTAAAGAGGTTATCACATGGATCCTGCATAGGACTGGTGGGAGAATGGAGAAATTGGCCTTATTATGGAGGGAAGCCCAGTAACTTATAAAGTCTCTTGATTATAAATTGGGGATGTGGAATGCAAGAATGGCCCCAAAACAGATAGGATGTTTTCTTACCCCAAAGTAGTTATAGGGAAAGGTCAAGAAGTAGCCACTGAGTGGGTTTTACAGACTAATTCCTGTCAGATGCCCGTTGCAGTTGGGGTCAGGAGGTGAGTTGAGGTAAATACTCAACTAGTAGGGAGGTAGTACTGTCAGATGTTAAGGATTGAAAAAGCCTCTTTTGGCCAATTATATTGTTTTCTTTACATCTTTTTACACGAGAAGTATTGTAATCGTTTAAAAATTCGACCTTGAGATTTTGATAAATCTTGGTGTTTTACACCTCCCTGAGTCTGAAAATACCATTTTTGGAATTATGTCTGTGTCTGTCTTTATGTGTGTGTGTATGTAAACACAATAACTTGAGTATGCTTTCACTTAGGTCAACCAAATATTGCATACTAGTATTAGGTACAAACGTAGATTTCCATCAACTTTTGAGCTATTTCTGCTAATCGGAAGTGATACTTTTTTATTTATGCTGCTGCAGAATCCAATCTACTCAACTTTACTTTTATAATAATTATTTAATGTATTATTAATTTGACTTGATTTGTTGTTGCTGGTTCTTTAATGTACATAACATTAAAATATAATCATTGTGTTGCGGTTTACTCCTCAAATATCCATCCTCATATCTGAGTATACGAGAAAGTCTATGGGAGACCACTACCAATTTTTTAGGTTATGAGCTTTATTTTTATGTGTATGTTTTAACTACTCAAAAATTATTTACTTTTTTTTTGTTGCTTAAATGTTCATCACACCAATATTGTACAATCTCTGCAAGACAATAATGGGTTGTTAAAGACTGCCTTCAAAAAGGCACCATGATTTGCATTACAAAGTCTTGATTTAGCTTCCAGCATTCTGGTTTACAATTCATGGCTTTCTCATCTCATCTTGACTTGGTGTTTTAGTCCAATTGAATAAGTGCACTTTAGCGAACAATTCCTTGCAATGTCAAACTAAGTACATTAATGATTTAGCCATCTGGTTTTCATTAAAAATTACAGTCTCTTGAGAATTCTAATTTGTTTTAAGTTTCTTAGTCAACGACACACATACAGTACCTCCTGGACTGTTGCTGATAACATCTTTGCAGTTGCTATCTTTCTCTGTGTCATCAGACTATTTGAAGTGACCTAGACAAGCCACTTCAGGTTTTCACAACTGGCATAACAACAAGAAAATTTAGAATTTGAGGGAGAGGAGATGGAAAGTAAGTGGAAAAGTGATTTGGTACTTAAGCATTGTGTTTGGTAGGCAAGCAAATAAGCAAGCTAGTCTTCCTGAAAGTTGGCAGAGCTGAAGTTTGTTTTTAATTTTGTGTGTTATCACCACTTTTGCCCGATTTATTTAATTGAAGCTGTTTATTTTTTATTTATTAGCACTTCTTGTTTTGGGTCATAATATCCATCCATCTATTATCCAACCCACTATATCCTAACTACAGTGTCACGGGGGTCTGCTGGAGTCAATCCCAGCCAACACAGGGTACAAGGCAAGAAACAAACTCCAGGCAGGGTGCCAGCCCACCGCAGGGCGCACACACACAGACACACAATTTAAGATTGCCAATGCACCTAACCTGCATGTCTTTAGACTGTGGGAGGAAACCGGAGCACCATGAGGAAACCCACACAGACACGGGGAGAATATGCAAACTCCACACAGGGAGGACCCGGGAAGCAAACCCAGGTCTCCTAACTGTGAGGCAGCAGCGCTACCCACTGCGCCACCGTGCCACCCGGGTCATAATATGTTTAAGTTAATTATGCATATATATTGTTTTTATATTTCTGAAGCTTGAAAAAGCCTATTGATAAATCAAAACCCTAAAAATAGGTCGTATACACAATGACCTTTTAGTGTAATGATCAAACAGAATTGAAGTGAGATGCAATAGTCTGAAACTGGGGAGCTTTCCAGAACTAAAAATATCACATAATGCCATTAAACCAGTCTCATTAGCTTTACTCTGCAAAAGAGGGTTAGATCTATATAAAGATAGCATTTGAAGGATGGCAGAAAATAGAACAAGCTTGGCCTTGTTTAACTATCAGTGCCAGATGATGAGAAAAAAAAAATCTCTAGACTAGCACTGTCTGTCCATTTGATTATCTTAATCTTATTCTTTCTACACCTTTGAAAAGCTCTAATTATGAGGATGAATATATTTGGAACACTCCTGCTAATCTTTCCATGAGTACCAGCTATAAATCGTCTTTCATTTTAAAAGCTCTAATAGCTATTTGTTCCTTATGAAACCTTTAATCCAGTTCAGGATCCAATAGTGCTGGAGTTTATCCCAACAGCATTATGTACAAGGAAGGAAACCAGCCCTTGGCAGGGTTTTGATTTATTACAAGGAACACTCATGAACACACTCACAATAATTTGGGGACAACTGAGAGTTGCCAAGCCATCAAACATACAAATATTTTCAATATGGAAGGAAACCTGGGGGTACTCTGATAAAATCCCGTTCAGAAACTTTGGATAATGTGCACCACTTTGTAAAGATATGTTTTCACTTTGACATTAAAGAATCTTTTTCTGTTGATCAGTATCAAAAAAGCCAACTTTAATCCATAGTGATTTGATGTTGTATAATAATAAACTGAAAACTTCCAAGAGGTAAATGCTTTTATAGATACTGTATGTTATAAATCAGTTTTTTCCATTATATGGTCATGGGTATATAGATTGTGACAGATAGGGTGCACTGTTGTCCCCTTGAAACCTCAGACAATACGTTAGACACCAGGTAAAAGTCCAATAAGTTGACTTTTTATTAATATACAGTGCATAAAGCACCCTCTGCTCCGCAATACTCATAAATCAATACAAAATACGCTAATCAATAAATCCACCACTCCCAGACGTGTTGCCACCCTTCCACCTAGCTCAGCTCAACGACTGGAATCTCCCACAGTCCTTTTATATTTCCTGTCCCGGAAGTGTTTCTGATCCTTCAGTCCACATGACCTCCTATCACTTCCAGGTCAGATCAAAAGTACTTTTCTTCATCCCGGAAGTACGTCATTCGTCCTGTTGCTGTGACTAAAACATACTTCCAGGTTATAGGGCATGTAAGAGTCTCTGGGCCTCCCTGCAGCATCCTCTGTTGGCCCCAAGGTATCCAGCAGGGCTGTAAAGGAAAACTCCACTGTCCATGATTCCCTGCTGGTATTTGGGGCACTTCCATGCTGCAGGGAGAGCTCCACCTGGTGGCCTGGGGGTAGGCCATATTCCACAAGATCCACTTAGAAGGAATACCCCACTCATAAATTACATTTTTGTATATGTTACCCTGCGTAGTTTGTAGTGGTGGAAGAGAAAAAAATGTAGTCTCACATTTTTTTGGAGAAAGTACATAACAAAGGTTCAAATTGAACAGGACGCAGCAGGTGACCAACTCTGGACAACGGCAAACAATGTGAAAACGTCCATGGAAAAAAGAAGAAAAAATGATCATGCAACTTGTGTCACATAATCAACACGTCTATTATCCATTCGTATGGACTGTGCAAATCATGTGTGTATTTCTTGCTGAAGTATTATTAATAGTTACTTGCAGAAAAGTCAACACTGATAATCATCAGGATAGATGCCTTTCCCCAATATTGTGCATTTGAATTGAAGATCCACCTTAGTCTTTTCTGTTGATAACCGTTAATAACTATTAATAATGTTTTAGAAACAAATGCACATATCCAGTACAATACAGTTTATTTTTGTATAGCCCAAAATCACACAGGAAGTGCCACAATGGGCTTTAACAGGCCCTGCCTCTTGACAGACCCCCAGCCTTAACTCTCTAAGAAGACAAGGAAAAACTCCCAATAAAACCTTGTAGGGGAAAAATGGAAGAAACCTTGGGAAAGGCAGTTCAAAGAGAGACCCCTTTCCAAGTAGGTTGGGCATGCAGTGGGTTTCAAAAGAAGGGGGTCAAAACAATACAATACACAGAACAGAACAAATCCTGAATACAGCATAAAAATAAAAAATTTAGAAGTACGGAGCAAAATTTAACAGTAGATGATATCACATAATAAGATTTGGATATTTTTAGAGTCCTGGAGACCTCATCCATCAAGCCGCCTCCCCAGTTTGGCCATTCCTATTCCATTTGGCTAAAACAGTGCTGGGCCAGCCAATCCGATGAAAGGACATCTCTTTCCCATGGTTCCTGCGATCCTCCATCAGGGATGACTTTAACGTAGGCAGGCAAACAACTTGGCAGGTGGGCCGTGGCACCAATTGCCACATTTGAGTACCGACAACAGAAACAGAATAGGTGAGGGTTAGTATTCAATTATAACTATCATGTTATTTATGTTTTAGTGCTAATGACTAACAACAGAGATGCAGTATGTACAGTTAATCAGCAGCTTTAGTCAAGATATACTAAACTGGAGTAGTGAGTCTTCAGCCGGGAGTTAAAGGCTGAGACCGAAGGGGCATCTCATATAGAAGCAGGCAGACCATTCCACAGTGTAGGGGCCCTTTAACTAAAAGCTCCACCTCCCACTGTTATTTTATTAATCCTTGGAATCATAAGCAGACCGGCATCTTGAGATCTTAATGTGCACTCAGGTTTGTAAGTCATGGTAAGTGCAGACAAGTAAGCCGGACCTTGGCCATTTAATGCTTTATATGTTAAAAGGAGGATTTTGAAATCTGCCCTAAACTTAACCAGGAGCCAGTGTAAGGATTTAAGAACTGGAGTTATGTGTTCGTATTTTCTTGTTCTTGTAATAATTCTTGCAGCCGCATTTTGGATTAACTGGAGACTGTATAGAGAACACTTTGAACAGCCAGTGAACACCGCATTGCAGTAGTCAATCCTATTAGAGATAAATGCATGAATTAATTTCTCAGAATCCTGTATATTTAGAAGGTGCCTTAATTTCCTAACATTTTTAAGATGGGAGAAACATGTTTTGGACAACTATGTAATATGCACTTTAAATGACATTCTAGAGTCAAAGATAACTCCTAGATTGCGGGCTGATTCAGTAAAATTAATTGGAATTCCAACTGAATTAAATGATGAAAAAATATTTTTGTGATCAGCATCATTCTCTCCAACAATTAACATCTCTGTTTTATCTGTATTTAAAGACAAGTAGTTCTCATTCATCCACTCCTTTAATTCACTAACACGACAACATCTGAGAAACTTCATTTGATTTAAATGAAAGGTATAACTGGGTGTCATCTAAATACGAGTGAAAATTAACATTATGTTTCCTAATGAGAGATCCCAGTGGAAGCATGTAAAGTGAAAACAGTAAAGGCAGGACACCGTATTGAACTTCTGTGTATAATGATGGAGTATTGTCCGCACATTTCTGTACATATTGGAATCGATTTGATAAATAAGGAACTAAACCAAGCGAGCATGGGGCCTGTAAACCCAACATTTTCTAGCCTGTGCAGTAAAATAGAATGGTCAGTGGGGTCAAAAATTGCACTTAAGTCCAACAACATAACAGAGGATATCAGAATGTCATTTACAACCCGTGTTAGTGCCCTTTCTGTACTATGACCAGTGCGAAAACCAGACTGGAATTTCTCAAATAAATTGTAATGTGTAAGTTGTGACTGCAGCTGACTGGTGACTACTTTTTCTAGTATTTTACAGAGAAATGGTAAATTTGAAATAGGCCTATAATTTTTTAGTTATGTGTGGGTCTAGGTCTGACTTTTTAAGTAATGGTTTAATGACTGACAGTTTTAGTGCATCAGGTACTGTGCCATGCAATAATGAATTATTGATAATGTTTAGAATAGGTGCTACAAGAACATCCATTGCACTTTTTACTAGATTTGTTGGCACTGGATCTAGGTAACAAGCAGTGGCCTTCATTTTAGAAAAAAGTTAAGACTTCCTGCTCAGTTACAGGATTAAAATTATTAAAGTGCTGAATGCAATGTGAGACAGGGCCTGCTAAGCTAGTGTTTGGTTTGTACTGTGATGCAGAGATCTGGGATCTTATATTTTTAATTTTCTCATTGAAGAAGTTCATGAAGTCTGTACTGCTATATCTGTTGGTATTTTGCACTGTTGATCTGAATTCCCATTTGTTAATTTAGCCACTGTTCTAAACAGTACCCGAGGATTTTTATTATTGCTATCTATTAATGTAGAAAAGTATTCTGAGCGAGCTTTAAAGAGGGCTTTTTTAAATTTATTAACACTCTCTGTCCATGCAATTTGAAAGACATGTAGCTTTGTTGTTCTCCATCTGCGCTCCAGTTTTCGACACTCTAATTTAAGAGCGCGAGTGTTTTCATTAAACCAGGGAGAGTTTCTATGTGCTTTGATCACTTTTGTTTTAAGGGGAGCCACTGTGTCCAGAGCATCTCTCAATGTCACATTATAACGTGATGTTAGCTGATCTAAATTGTTTTCCACGTTTACATTTGATGTTAACTGATCTAAATGGTTTTCCACAATTACACTCGACTTACTCAAGGTATCTATAAATTTTGAAGCAAAATTACAATCTAGATGTCGCACTGTCTTTGTTTTAATTTCTGAGTGCGTTGGCAAGGGCAGGACTAAATCAAATGTTAGTAAGTAGTGATCGGAAATAACTTCATTTAATGAAGTAATATTTAAATTTTGAATTCCAACTTTGTAAGTTATAATTAAATCTAATGTGTGGTTATGATTATGAGTTGGACCTTTGACAATCTGACACGATTTTTACATTTTGATATATGCACTATGTGACAAGAGTTACGTGAAATTTTTTCTTCCTTTTCACATGAATGTTTTTCATGTTGTTCTTCATTATCCAGAATTGTTCGCCACTGGATCCTGTTGAATTTGAATCTTCAATATTTATTTTTTATAAATGAGATTAAAACTTTTTCTAAGTCACTTCTACCTACTACTATGTGGTAGTTCAGGACAGGTTGGGGAACAGGCACTGATACAGCACATTGCTGTACCTACCAAATGGCAAAATGAGATCCTGGTTTCAACCCCCCAGGCAGACATGCGGTCCTGTACCACCCACCACAAATGACAATCTGTGTTCCCTCAGCCAGGTATTACATGGGTGTCTACTTGGTCTTGTCCAGCTGCACGGGTCCTCAACAATTAGGATCCTGCAAGCTAAGTCACCTTTGGGGAATCAAGCCACATGGTGCCGTAGTGCTGTGGCTGTCCCTCACAATGCAGGTAATGTGCCTCACTCAGGACACCATGAGCAACCACTCATTCAACACAAAGTTAACCCAGCAGAACCCAGATTCTCCAGTTACAGTTCCAAAGGAGTCCAGTCTTCATATCAGGTCACTGGATAGCGTCCACGTCTCCCAATCTGTCTACTGAGTTCATAGGAAGGTCACCTGAGGAGTGAATGTCACTGCTGAGTTAAGTAAACCTCTTGATGAGGTTGACATTCTCTCCGTAGGTTGACATTCTCTCCACAGACAGACACATTTCTGATGGCTGTGCCCAAGAGTGCATTAAAGGGCTGGATCTTGGTTTTTATCCAGTGTGGCAGAATGCTGGGGATCCTGCCCAGCCGGACACCTGGAAGGACCGGAAGAGAGACAGTAACTCCCCTGGGCCATGAGAGGGCAGACACCCTGGTTCACCTGGGGGCCACAGGAGTAGAGCTTTGAAGCTCAGCCCTGTTGGAGCCCGTGGCCTCCATCAGGGGGCACCCGGAAAATGGCTACAGAGCCTCTGATTGCAGCACTTCCGCCACAACAAGAAGTGCTGCCGGAACAGGACCTAAGTATACCTGGAGTGCTTCTGTGTGCAAGGACAGCACTTCCGCTACACCAGGTCTTCCATACCAGGACACTCGCAAGTCCAGACACTCAAACTCATCGCTCAGTCTCTTGAGAGCCTTGATCAGAGCCTTCTTTGACTCTGCAAAGATCACAGCATCATTGGCAAAGTCAGGATCAATGAATCTTTCTTTGCCAACAATGCCACATAGGACCCCACAACCCTACCCAACATCCAGTCCATGCAAGCATTGAACAGGGCAGGAGCAAGAACACACTCCTGACAAAATACTTTGACATATTCACTCTGTGCAGCACTCACAATACCATTGTACAGTCCAGCCAATATATCCAGCAACTTCAGGGGGATCCCGTTAACTCTCAGCATGTCTCACAGAGCAACTCGATCAACTGAGTCGAATGTCTTATGAAAATCGACAAAGGCAGGAAAGGAACTCTGCCAATATTCATGTTTGCGCTCAATGAGATCCTTAGTGCCAGTATGCGGTTGATGGTAGACTTAGGCATAAAACCAGACCTTTCCGGTCACTGATAGATGAGCAAGTGATCATATTAAGGATGACCCTAGCAAGGAATTTACCTGGCACCGAGAACAGTGTTATCCCTCTGTAGTTGCAATAATCCAGGCAATCACCGTTCCTTTTCCAGATAGGGACAACGAATCCCGTTTTCCTATCAGTTAGGATGACACCTGTCTCCAAAATGGAAGCAAATATTGCTTTCAATGCTAGGAGGACAGCCTTACATAGGGTAAATAAAATATTAAAAATAGCATTTTTTGGTAGAATATTCCTTTAATTTTAGATACAGAACATATATGTTATGAATGTGTTTTTTTCAACTTTAGGGTCTTCTGAAGCTGGCATAACTGGGCAAATGGCCAAACTATATAGCATGCTAATCTAAAGCAGGGCATATTCATACATACCCTTATATTGTGATAATTAGTAATGAGCAAAACAATTTGCATAAAATTGAACTCACAGTGAAACTTACAACTGTGTTCTTCAAAACAAACTGTGGAACAATTTGTACTTCACCTCAAGTGAAAATCGCTCCATTAGCAAATATATTTCCATCTCATCTACAATCGTTTCCTTCAAGAAGCTCAGAAGCACTTGCCAGGTTAATTCTTGCTTACTAAATATGTAACAGGATGAATACACTTTATAAGATACATTTCAAAGAATTAATGATCTGCATATTATCACATAATAACCCTTTTTAACATGATATAAAAATAATGAAAAATTAAAGTAACACAAGCCTTAATGCTTTTAAAGATAAAAATATGCTATTACCAAATATAAGTTAACAACAACAATATTTATTTCTATAGCACATTTTCAATGGATGTAGCTCAAAGTTCTTTACCAGATGTCACAGAAGTAGTTACATCCAAAGAAAAACAAATTAAAATTAGATATGAATAGTAATGCCTAAATGGTATACAAAATGACATCGTCTAGTTTTGAAAGTCCCTACAGTCCTTCTTTCTACCACACTACTTTTGTCTATGATTCTCTGTGAGGCCAGAAGATTAATTAAAAAATGTTTATAAACTGTGAATAGCTGGTTCATAATGGATGGATTTTGGTGAAGGGAAACACAGGGGAGAGGATTGTGGGTGAAACACAAGCACTAACCCACTGTTTCTTTCAGAATGGAAATGAACCACAGAAAGACACTTGACATCAGTTTCGATTTAGTGTCGAAAGCCCCTCCTCATCCTGCACACACTGACGCTTTACCAGCAGCCCTTGTTCATTTAGAGAGCAGCTTGGAAAGAGGATGGAGCCCCACATTCAGAAGGCATTTACTAGCTAAGAGGAGATGCATAGACTGGCAACAGATGCCAGAACAATTATTTTTCTTACCTTTTGCAACTGGACATTAAACGGTGTGTCCTTTAGAACCTCAACAATTTATTTGTTTTGAGATTTCCCATTTTACAATACAGAATAAAAAGCAAACTCAGAGGAAAGTTATTTTCATTCTCTAACATATAGCATTTCCATTTACTCTTTGCAAATAGCACTTGGATTCTTATTGCGTGTTTGAATGGATAATCCATTAGTGTTTTATTTTGTTATATTTACAGCTTTAGCCAAATCAGCACATACACTTAATTGATGGTTATAGTAATAAACACATAAAAATAATTTCAATTACAAGAGAACAATTTAATTACATACCAAATATATTATTCATGTTAAATTGTTTTTTTTTAATTAAAACAAAGAAAAGAAGAATATATATCAGCATTGAGGGACTCAGCTTGCTTGTTAACATTTTAAGATATTCAGTTCACTTAACAGAGGGCAACAAATCAAAAGCTTTATTTGTTTTTATTCTGTAGTAATGCTTATTCAAAACACGCATTGCAAATGTAGCATTATACTACAAAAGAAGAAAAGCTGAACACGAAATAGTCTTGTTGCAGATGTGTCTATCTTCAGGCCTTGCTATTTTGAATTAAAAAAAGACCGAAAATAGAAATTCTCCGCACATGGTGATTAGTTGTAAGCAGTCTAAAGCTGACTTTTCTATTGTAGCTTTTACTAACATAATCTTACTGAGTCATCAGTCTGTGGCTCAACATGGCAATCAAACAGCTTTGATTTTGTCTTAAGTCATAGGAGTGGGCTCTTGTGTTTACCAGATCTGACAATGGATCCAACGTAAGCAAAAAGGAAAGAAGGAAAGTGGATGTTTTAGGCAATGTAAACAGAAGCCACGCTCATCTATCGTCTACTGGTTGTCCTACCATGAGAGAATGAAAGAAGGAACAAGTTAAAAAATGTATGCATGGCGTAACATTCAGGTGCATTTCAGGGCATTGCAGACTGTAGCCTTCAGTAGACTGAATTCAGTAAGTCGGTTCTGCAACCTTCTCTGTCTATTTCAGGGTTGTGGGGACCAAAGGTTATCTCATCAGGATTAGGTAAAAGACTAAAAACAGACCTGGACGTTACTCTAGTCAATCACAAGAACCAGTCTCGCAGACACAGAAACACATACACACAACGCAATATATTCACACACGCTAACAATTTGCAATTGGCAAATAATATAACCTAAATAAAATATATAAATAAATAACCTTTGTAATTCATTCCTTATTTGCATGAGCATGTCTGCACATGAAATGGGATATGCATAGTTTCTAAGTTATTACAAATGTTAGGGAAAAACAAAAGTGAAAGGCAAAGCTTTTTACAGCGACCAACCATTATGGATATCAGGAACATGTGGCACACTAATGGTATATTCTAATATGACCAGATTTTCAAAGTCACAAACCGGGGACATTTGTGTAGCATATATGCCCACTCATAGGGCACATCCTCATTTGATTAATGTCTGCTTAATCTCATCATCACCACTAAGGGTTCAGGGCAGGGAAAAGAAAATGAAACACTTTCACAAATGAACATATATGACTGCACAAAGTTCTTCAAGAAGAAACAAATAAATGGTGGTGCTGTCTGTTTTGGCCTGCTTCTCAGTCATCTCGGCAATGCTGTTTAAATTTAAAACAAGTTCTTATTGACTCTTTCCCCATTGGAATTTTGACTACACTATTTGATGCATATTAATTTAACTGGGATCGGGGTATGGGGAGTGTGTTTTGGAGTTTTGTAGGCATTTTGATGCTCTTCAGTTACTTTTCCGAATGCATTGCCTGAAAATCGGGACTGACCTTTGTCACCTAGATGTCTGGCCACCCTAGTAAGCTATAGTGACAGTGAAATGATGAATCATTATAATGTGCAGATAATGGAGCTGTGAGTTTGGTTTAGTGTTAGATAAATAGTACTAACTAAATGTTTATTTGTTCTGTGCAAATTGGCTTATGTAGCACAGGGTATTTCATTTATATGTTGATAACCCATTGTTTTCCTTGCTTGCATTTTATACTTTTACAATTAGTTAGATCATTTAGCTTACCTGTTAGTAATCAAAGCATTGGGAGGAGGATGATGCTTGCAGCAGCTTCTGCAAGTGCCTGCTGGACTTGCTGATAAGAGAATTGCAATCCAGCATGCATGCTAGCAGCCAGCAGTGAAAACAAATTCCTACCCTACACACACAGTCCGCTTGTTTTTCATTATCTTGTGCTGACGACCTGTTTTCTGTCAGTAGTGTCTACTGGAGGTAAAAAAGAGGAAAATATACAAGTTGGGGTAACCTCTGTCAAAGTAAAAGCGAAACAGTAAACTAATTCATACTTGCTTTAACAGAGATGAGTTCACATATTTACAGAGTAATCTGCTCAAAATTTCTCAACAAAAATTGAAGAATAAGTGTGGCACATTTTCATAAAATTGATCCACAGGGTACCGAGTTGTTACAGAAGGACAGACAGACAGACAAACAGACATGAATTCCGTAACAGCTGCTTCACACACATTCACCTAAAAAGACAGGCCAGATTGGTGGTTGAACTCAACATACTTGGAAGACATTTGTACAGCCATCAGCATTGTCCAGCAGCACATTGATTGGCTGTCAAAACGTGTCAGATTTGAAACTATGCTGAAAAATCGTGCAACAGTCATGTAATGCAACATACTCAATGCATTATTAAAGCAAGTTATTTAGGCAGTCTGTGCAAAATAACATCATATTAAAAGACAAATGAAAATTGCTACAATATAAAGTAACGTAAATTAGTTATTTTTCAAACAAGTGTATGGCCTCCCGTATATTGCAGTTCTGAAGCAATTGCCTTTAGTTCACTACTGTATACTATTTCATGCAGTCCTGTGGTAAATTCTTCTAGGCTTATCGCAAGACTTTCCATAACTCCTCTTTTGACTTTAGCTGCTTTTTGATCTTTTTCCTGTCCCACTGTTCCCGCTCAGCTTCAGTTATGTTGAGGTTGGAGCTTTAAGTTATCTAATCTAATATTTTCAATGTTCCATTTGCAGATACCCATTCCAAGTAAGGCTTAATTGTGTTTGCAAAGTATTTGGATTCATTATAATGCTGAAAGATGAAGGTTTTGTCAATAAGCCATTTTACTGATGTTACAGCATGATGAAACAAAATCTGTTTATTTTCCTCAGTAGTCATCATTCCATCAATTTTGAACAGGTCCCTATTACTGTTGACTCCAGGAAGGCATCAATTTACTTCTCTTCAATACTTGCATCTTTGTAATCTCATTTTCTCCATAAGGCTTTCTGGGACTGGTTGTTATTTCTTGTTTTACGTTCTTTTGCATCCTCCATTCTCTTCTGCTTGTTTTCTCTGACAAAAAACATTTTCTTAGATTCAAAATACTACACGTTACGTTACACAGTCAAAGGTGCTAGATGACTATTCTAGATGCTGAACAAGCACTTCACTGGATTTATTTCTATCCCTTAAGGCAGTGACCTTTATGTAATGCTCATCAGTACAGGCAGATTTCCTGGGTCTTCCACTGCATTTTCTGTGTTCAACTTGCCCATTTTTTTCAAGTGTCTTTATGACTGTAGATTTTAAATTAGAATGCAGACTTTAAACATGATAAAAAGAAAGGGGTTTGTAATGAGTAAAATAAAGCAAACCTAAAGGCTTCAGGGAGATGTTTATACTTGATAAAGGCATAAGCAACCCACATATTACATTTATGGTAATATCTTTATAAAACTGAACTTCTCAGACACAAGTGTATGTCTTGGAGAACCACTATGCAAACCTCTTATTCTCTTTTATATGATGTTTTTTTTTTCTGCCCAATTTTAAAGGTTGGCGCATGAAAAACCGAACCGTCTCTGACCGGCTGGCTCAAGCTATTATACAGGCAGGTGCTGTCGCGATCACAGAGGCTCAATGTCGCAATGGGATCAGCAGCCCCAACTGTGCATTAGTAAGGAAGCTGTGAACCAGTGGGTACAGACGTGCGTGAAAGAAATCCGGAAGATGAATTCTCTGCAACAGAGGATTGGAATAGTGGAGGCATATGTATCCACTGGTTTTTTTAAGGAAATGCGGGGCATTTTCACATAGACGTTTCCTGGCATAAACTTACCAGTAAAAAGCAGTATTCACGAGTTGGTGAAGAAGTGGGGTAAGACTGGGTCAGTTGCAAACTGCAAAAAGAATCGGGCCCTGTTGCTCATTTCATGCGTCGATGTTGGAGTCGGAGATGGTTCGGTTTTTCGTGTGCCATCCTGTATTATGGACTATCACCCAGGGGCAAACTCTGCAGTTACAGAACTTATTAACCACTGATTATCCATATCTCGAAAAAAATGGCTTTTAGACAATCTGACCAGCTGCTACTATGGATTCTGTCTTCATTTGATTTATGTTTTACCCATCCCCTGTCCTTCAGCATTGCCATTTTTATTTTGCTGTAGATGACCACTTGACAGATAAGCAGTCCTATATACAGTTAAATATAAAATAACATATCCACGGTCCAATTAAACCTGGAAAAGGCCAGTAGCACAGGAGTATGGTGTAGTTACCGAATTTGTCACTAGTTATCATATACCTGCAGGCTGGCTAATCAGTCTGCTAAGAGACATGCTGACTTGATCAACTGAATATTTCTGATGTTGATTTTGCAGTTGCTAAGGTGACTTAGGGAAAGTTTTGTTTTTCCTCAAAGCCACCATGGCAGCTTTTCAAGAGACAATGATCATTGTGTTTCTCGAAACTGATGGAAATGTTTATAAAGAGTTTTTTCCCTATATAGTGACTTTTAATCAGCAACCTTACATTAAACTGCTAAGACGTCAGTGAGAAAGCATTAGGAAGATAAAAATTCTGGTGAATGTATGTATGCAAACCAATGCACCTGTCACTGACTGCATATTTTTGTCAAAAAGTTTTTGACCAAAAACAATTTGGCTGCTGCTTCTCACCCACCCTATTTGCAAGATCTCACACCCTGAAGGGAGGAAGATTTTCAACCATGTTAGAAATCCAGGGAAAAACACAAGAGGCTCTAGGCATAAGTAACAAAAGATATCCATACAGACCTGTATAGTGGACAAGGTCCGGGCTAAGACCAGGATATGACTGAAGGGGAGTTTATGGAGTACAAGATAGAAGTCAAACTGTAAGACATATCAGTGAAGTCCTTTTATAATAAAAGGGCTACTGTGATGCTTTAATCCTTTAGGGCCAATATTATGTCTGAGATTAAAGGTCAGAGTAGGAACTATAGTCTGCTGTCTATGGTACAAACCAAAACACATCTTGGACTTGGAATTGAGTGGTGAGCAGGAGAAGAGTTCAACTTGTATGAGGAAGCGAGGCAAAGATGTAGAAAAATGTAAACAGATAGAGTGTCTTATGGAGCGCTATAGCTAAGTGAAGCAGCATGGTGGTTACATGGTGATTAGTTATATATCTAGTCTAAATAAGATAAGCACTGTTTAATGCCATTAAGGAGAATGAAAAATAATTTTAAAAAAGGATGCCAGTGAGATTATTTTTTGACTACACAGGTGAGCCTGGGTCGCCATGACTGAAAATGAAGAGGAGAGACAGTTAGTGATTTTACCATAATATATTTTCCCGGTCTTCCCATTAAATCAACTCCTGTAAGGCTTGCAACACACTCTTGCAAATGACTATGTATGTTTTAGGCCACATCAAAATAATAGTGAACCTTAAGGGTCTTTTCTGGGCTATATGCCATCACTCAGACTATTAATAAAAACAAATAAACAGAGATACAGAAAGTGATTGATTACAAATTCAATCCAACAGGTGATCAAAGGAAAAGACAGAGTTAGTGTCAAACACTGGATTATCCTGCTTATTTCATGGCATCTTTTAATGCTGCAGCTCCAGGATTTAAAAAAGTATTTGAAGCTACTTATCTGGCTATTGTGCTGACTGGCCAGAAGGTATCCTGTTTGTTAACACTTAGAGAGCAGTATACTAGCTGAACTGTCACTTGATTATGTTTTTCTGCTTGGTCACTTTCATGACAGGTTCTGCATCAAAAAAAAGCAGGCTTCACTTTTTCTCAGCAGAGTTTCTGTTTATATTGATATTTCGGCATAACTGTCAGTATACAGTACACAATAATAATATAATGTGTATATGTACTTATCAGCCACAACATTAAAACCACCCATCTAATATTGTGACCCATCGAGGGCTGGACTCCATGAGACCTCTGAAGGTTTTCTGTGCTATCTGGCACCAAAACATTAGCAGCAGGTTCTTTAAGCCCTGTGTGTTGCACGGTGGGATCACCATAGATCGGACTTGTTTTTCCAGAACATCCCACAGATGCTCGATCAGACTGATCAGAATTCGGGAACTAAGTCAACACCTTGAACTCTTTGTCATGTTCCTCAAACCTGTCCCAAACAATTTTTTCCCTGCCATCAGGGAATACCACTGCCATGAAATTGTGTATGTGGTCTGCAGTAGGTGGTACATGTCAAGGTAACATCCACATGCCGATTGAGTGGTTTAAATTTAAAGTTTAGGGTATCAAAAACTGAAAAAAAGGAAATTTCGGAATATTACAAATGGGCCTTGTTTAGGGAACACATGTGCACGTGAAATAGAAGACAGGATGTATGACAGGAGAGATAGACAAACATGTAACACAGAAGAGGCCGGCTGTTTGCTGATTTTGTAAACTTCTAATTTATTGTGGTACAGATAAACAGGTTTACGATATCGAGGATGATGTCTGATGTTGGATGGAGTTTCATGTTGCTTTTGTATGTACAAGTAGAGAACTTATATTGGAATGCATGGTGTTTGTTATATGGTCCTTTGTCTGTAGTATGTTATGATGCTGCCTTCCTCAGCTTGCCGTTAGGCTCTTTTCTCCACCTTCTGCAAATCAATAGGGAAAAGCATTACTCTTTCGGACACAAGAATGTAAGTGCTGAAGCTCCATTTCTGAAGTAAGGGCTGCTTCTCGTTTTTCTTAGACTGGTCACAGTTACTTGCACAGAGCTTGGCATGGTAGTGGATCTTAGGACTAGTTTAGAGCATCCAGCTCCAAGGCTGTATGGAGGGTAACTTCCAGGCCAAAGAAAATTTGGGAGCTTTTTGCTCCACAGAGTGTACAGCCATCAGCTTCCCCAAAGAGAAGATACTCAGCTTTCAGGTCTCCAAAGAGGAGGGAATTGATGAATGCAGGTAGTTTTAAATAAAGGTGTAACCACTTGGGTTTGGATCAAGGACACTTCCAGGCATAGATCTAGTGCTTGCTTATAGGCACATTATTTTGTCCATCACATCCAGCCAGATTTTTCAAGTAGGGGTTACAGGCCTAAAATGAATGTCCTTTTGGGCATCTTTTTATTGAAGGATCAATCCTCTTCAGAGGTGTCACATGAAGTACAGGACTGACCAAAGTGTTGGTTTGAGTTGCAGTTTAGCTATTCACTCAAGAATTCAGGTGTGAGCTGAATTTCTCCATCCCTGCTGTCTTAACAGGCCATATTTCCCACTGAAAATCTCAGCAAAATGGGCAGTTACATGACAAATTACAACTGATTTTCTCAGTTAATCATGTCTGTTCCAGTTGCCTTTACAAACATAGCAGTCTTTTTTCAGACTCCCTAAAGGATCTTTTAATTGGTATAAATATACCTACTCAATGTTAATGCTAAATAACCCAGCCACAGGGGATGCACAAACCAGTTTGTTTCTTTGTGCCGGTCCCAAGCCCGGATAAATGGGGAGGGTTACGTCAGGAAGGGAATCCGGTGTAAAATTTTGCCAAATCAATATGTGGACAACAATACAAATTTCCATACCGGATCGGTCGAGCACCGAGTTAACAACGACCGACCACCAGTACTGTTAGCCAACAGGGTGCTAGCGGAAATTGGGCTACTGTTGGCTGAAGAAGGAGAAGAAGAGGGGGGAGATATGTCCGGAGGCAGGAGGAGAGGAGGAAAGTAAAGAGAGTGGAACTGAGGGTAGGAACTTTTAATGTTGGCAGTATGACTGGTAAGGGGAGAGAGTTAGCAGATATAATGGAGAGAAGGAAAGTTGATATATTGTGTGTGCAAGAGACTGAATGGAGGTGGAGTAAGGCCAGGTGGATTGGAGGTGTATTCAAATTGTTCTGTCATGATGTGGATGGGAGGAGAAATGGGGTAGGAGTTATTCTGAAGGAACAGTATGTCAAGAGTGTTTTGGTGGTGAAAAGAGTGTCAGGCAGAGTAATGATTATGAAGCTGGAAATTGGAGGTGTAATGCTGAATGTTGCATATGCACTGCAAGTTGGGTGTGCAATGGGCGAGAAAGAAGATTTTTGGAGTGAGTTGGATGAAGTGATGAACAGTATACCCAAGGGACAGAAAGTGGTGATTGGAGCGGATTTCAATGGGCATGTTGGTGATGGGAACACTGGAGACGAGGAGGTGATGGGTAGGTATGGTGTTAAGGAGAAGAATGAAGAAGGTCAGAGGATAGTGGATTTTGCTAAAAGGATGGACATGGCTGTGGTGAATATGTATTTTAAGAAGAGGGAGGAACATAGGGTTACGTACAAGAGTGCAGGAAGATGCACACAGGTAGATTACATCCTGTGCAGAAGAGTTGATCTGAAGGAAATTGAAGACTGCAAAGTGGAGGCAGGGGAAAGTGTAGTTAAGCAGCATATGATGGTGGTCTGTAGGATGACGTTGGAGATCAAGAAGAGGAAGAAAGTGAGGGCAGAGCCAAGGATCAAATGGTGGAAGTTGAAAAAGGAAGACTGCAAAGTTGAGTTTAGGGAGGAGGTGAGACAGGCACTGAGTGGCAGTGAAGAGTTACCAGACAGCTGGGAAACTATAGCAGATGTAGTAAGGGTGACAGCAATGAGTGTGCTTGGCGTGACATCTGGAAAGAGGAAGGAGGAAAAAGAAACCTGGTGGTGGAATGAGGAAATACAGGAGAGTATACAGAGAAAGAGGATGGCAATGAAGAAGTGGGATAATCTGAGAGATGCAAAAAGTAGACACGAGTACAAGGAGATAAGGCACAAGGTTCAAGAGAGAGGTGGCAAAGGCTAAAGAAAAGGCTTATGATGAGTTGTATGAGAGGTTGGACACTAAGTAGGAAGAAAAGGACCTGTACCGATTGGCTAGACAGAGGGACCGAGCTGGGAAAGATGTGCAGCAGGTTAGGGTGATAAAGGATAAAGATGGAAACATACTCACAAGTGAGGAGAGTGTGTTGAGCAGATGGAAAGAGTACTTTGAGAGGCTGATGAATGAAGAGAACAAGAGAGAGAGAAGAGGTTGGATGATATGGAGATATTGAATCAGGAAGTGCAACGGATTAGCAAGGGGGAAGTAAGGACAGCTATGAAGAGGATGAAAAATGCAAAGGCCGTTGGTCCAGATAACATACCTGTGGAATCATGGAGGTGTCTAGGAGAGATGGCAGTGGAGTTTTTAACCAGATTGTTTAATAGAATCTTAGAAAGTGAGAGGATGCCTGAGGAGTGGAGAAGAAGTCTACTGGTGCCAATATTTAAGAATAAGGGGGATGTGCAGGACTGGAGTAACTACAAAGGGATAAAATTAATGAGCCACAGCATGAAGTTACTGTATGGGAAAGAGTAGTGGAAGCTAGGGCTAGGTTAAGAAGTGATTTGATGATTAGTGAGCACCAGTATGGTGTCATGCCAAGAAAGAGCACCACAGATGCAATGTCTGCTCTGAGGATGTTGATGGAGAAGTTTAGAGAAGGCCAGAAGGAGAAAGCATATGACAGTGCCTCGAGAGGAGCTGTGGTATTGTATGAGGAAGTTGGGAGTGGCACAGAAGAATGTAAGAGTTGTACAAGATATATGTATGAGGGAAGTGTGACAGTGCTGAGGTCTGCAGTAGGAGTGATGGATGCATTCAAGTTGGAGATGGGATTACATCAGGGATCGGCTCTGAGCCCTTTCTTATTTGCAGTGGTGATGGACAGGTTGACAAGACAAGATTAGACAGGAGTTTGCTGATGACATTGTGATCTGTAGCGATAGTAGGGAGCAGGTGGAGATATGCTCTAGAGAGGAGAGGAATGAAGGTCAATAGGAACAAGACATAACACGTGTGTAAATGAGAGGGAGGTCAGTGGAATGGTGAGGATGCAGGGAGTAGAGTTGGCGAAGGTGGATGAGTTTAAATACTTGGGATCAACAGTATGGACTAATATTGATTGTGGAAGAGAGGTGAAAAAGAGAGTGCAGGCAAGGTGGAATGGGTGGAGAAGAGTGTCAGGAGTAATTTGTGACAGACAGGTATCAGCAAGAGTGAAAGGGAAGGTCTACAGGACAGTAGTGAGACCAGCTATGTTATATGGGTTGGAGACGGTGGCACTGACCAGAAAGCAGGAGACAGAGCTGGAGGTAACAGAGTTAAATATGCTAAGATTTGCACTGGGTGTGAAGAGGATAGATAGGATTAGAAATGAGGATATGAGAGGGTCAGCTCAAGTTGGACGGTTGGGAGACAAAGTCAGAGAGGCGAGATTGCGTTGGTTTGGACATGTGCAGAGAAGAGATGATGAGTATATTGAAAGAAAGATGCTGAGGATAGAGCTGCCAGGGAAAAGGAAAAGAGGAAGGCCTAAGCAAAGGATTATGGATGTGGTGAGAGAGGACATGCTGGTGATGGGTGTAACAGAACAAGATGCAGAGGACAGAAAGATATGGAAGAAGATGATCCACTGTGGCAACCCCTAACAGGAGCAGCCGAGAAAGAAGAAGAATGTTAATGCTAAATCAGAAAAGAGCAGCAGCTTATGTACAGTTTAGATTGGGTTTTGGTTATTTCTTATTATTGCTGTGTTATTAATGCTATTCTTTCATGGTGTTATTTAAAGCTTATTTTATGACCAGATGTGAGGCATTGTTGACATAATTGCCTTAAATAGCGAATTGGCAACATTATTGGGTAAGTATTGGGTGTGAGAGCAAGTGATATCCCACATTCAATGTCTTATTTAGGAGAAAGAATTACAGTAACACAACATATGGAGTTTGTAAAAGTGAAGTGTAATAAGAGAAAAGAAATTATTTGAGAGAAACTCAGACTTTATTAAAATATTAGGATTGTTGAAATCATTAATCTGGTTTATTGGCTTCAAGCCTTTGTGAGTTAATTTGGTTTAGTGTAATTTTCAGATTCTGACTGTGCTTTTGTTTCTGTCGAAGCTTTTGTTTACTACCAAGATTTTTTTCTCCCACTCCCAATGAAATATAATTTAAATAAATCTTAGGATCTGTTAGTTATGGACAAATCTTTAAAACTAAACTAGACTTCATTTCAAATAGGTCCTGTACAGTATGACAAGCAATAAAACGTGTTAGTTTCAGTTGCAGTTCAGCCATTCACCCAAGAATACAGTTGTGGGGGTGCAGCTGAACTTCTGCATTCCTGTTATATTTATTGTTTTATCAGTCCTTGTGCGCCAAGCTTATTAGGTAGCTGTATTAATAAATCTATAAGCCATTCAATGTCTGTCTGTTTGCTAATCACACAAAAACAGCAATGTGATCTTTTGTGATTTTCACAAAATTTTGCATTTACTTTGCTATTAGTACAACTTAAATACAGGGTACATGCCATATGGATGATATAATGGGATAGGGGTAACCCAAAAACCAGCACAGATGAGGTGACTACAATTCCCATTAGGCAGCAGGAGTGCGCTACGACTGACGGCAGACGGAGTTTTCTACCAGCCAATGCACAACCTTAAAAACCACAGGTACGTAAGATATGAACCAATCTGGATAACAGTTTTATTGTCTTGTTGGATTACAGCTTTTGTCTTAGAGTCCAGCTTTTTGTGTCATCGTGGTTTCTGTTTAGCTATGCTGAATTTTTAAAAGAAAGTTTTTCGTTGTTTGTTTACCCCAGCAAAGCCGAGTAATTTCGCTAGTCAGTCTCCAAAGCACAAACATTGAAATGGCAAGTACAATGTTAAATAATATGCTTTATGTAGTACAAGACATTAAAAATAACATGACACTCTCAAACTCATTTTCTTATGACTGTGTTTTGCTTCTATTTGTATTTCATTTTCTACAGATATTCCAGAACTTAAAAGTAGGCTTTGGGGTTGCTCAATCTGTTTTCAAAGTTATTTTTGATGTGGTGTACTTTTTCTGCAATTGTGGCTCCATTTCTTGTGTTCTCTGGGTCGTACTTGAAAAAAACAGGGTCTTTTCTGGATATACAGTATGCTAAGGCTAAGCTAGGGAAAAGGGTCTCTGCAGTGGTGCTTTGGGTTTTGTAGTGGAGTTTAAGTATTGTTTTTCCTTGGATTTACTAGTCCTTGAATTCTATTTTTGAGTCACTGATTAGTGGATTTGTGCATTTGGGTCTTGTTTGACTTTGATTGCCTTTTTTTGCATTTTTTGATAATTTTTGATAATTTTGTTATTTTTTTCCTATTTTTTGTTAATAAATCCTTATTTTTAAATAGTCTTTGTTGCATTTTTGTCTTCAGGCCAGGGTTTACAGTTACCCTCCCTCCAATTAGAGCTTTTTTTGATAGATTTTGGTGAAAAGTCAAGCAAAATGACACCTTTTATTGGCTAACTAAAAAGATTACAATATGCAAGCTTTCGAGGCAACTCATGCCCCTTCTTCAGGCAAGATGTAATACAGAAACTGGAGTTCCCTGTGTTTATATACACAATAGGGCAAGAAACAACATTGGTAAATCTTTAAGTGAGAAATCTTAAATGTAAAAAAAATAATAGACTCCTTCAGGCTAGGGTTCATTTAACAAGAGAGGAGAACAATGTATGGTCAAGATCTTTGGATAAGATAACTGTCCAACAAAGTCTTTTGAAGTTTCTAATGAGTTTTTCAATACAAGGTGGATCTGTAGTCAGGTTGTCTGTGTCAGTCTGAGAGATGCAAACAGTCCTCATACCTAGCCATAAAACTATTCAAGCCATGTTGCAATGTGTTAAGTTTTAGGATGAGTTTAACTTCCCATTCTTTTCTCTCTTGCTGTGTTTTGAAGTTGCCCATAAGCACTGTGACTTTAAAGTCCCTCTCACAGTGTCCATGGCTGTTGAAGTGGGCCGCTACGCTAACATCTGTGTTGCCACGTTCAATGTAGAACCTGTGTAAATTCATTCTCTGGCGGAGTGTTTGTCCAGTTTCTCCCACATAGAGTGCAGTGTCAGGACATTTCATGCAGAGAATTAGGTAGACCACATTAGATGATCTGCAGGAAAATGATCCCTTTATGTGATGTTCTAGTCGGCAGTGTGGTATAACTATACGGTTTGTATTATAAATGTGGGCACACGTTTTACATCTTTACTGCAGGCAGGGAGATGTGCCATATTCTGTTGGTTCACTTAGGGAGCTTCAGACATTTCATTGCTGAAGGTTTGGTGGTTGTCTGTATGCCAGGAGGGGAGGTTCAGGAAATACATTTTTCAGTGTTATGTCATTGTTTAGCATTAACTGAAGTTCTTTTATAATTTTTCGAAGTGCTTCAAGATGTGGGTTGTAGGTTTGAACCTTTTAAAGTCAGTTCTCAGTTTTTGAGCTTGGTTTGGTTAAATTTACAATTATAAACTCAGCTTATTTTTTTACTCACCTTTATTCTCCTGCTCCCTTTACCAATCCATCTTCTTTATAAAACACATTTTATTTAATTCAGGATCATAAGGAACAGGAGCCAATCCTGGCAAAATTGAACATAAGGAAACTATTTAACCTTAGACAGGCTGCAAGTGTGCAAATGTATAACACACTTGTAAAGCTACAGTATATTGTTTAATAATGCGTACAGTGTTGATGCCTAGATCACAGGTTTTTAAACTATGAGTTGTGGGTTGCCACTGTTGGGCCACATAGGATCACAACTCACCATTGTATTAGATCTGAATGGGTTGTGCACTGCTGACAAAGTAACTTGTGATGGGTTCCACTGGTTGTATAAGCAATTGCTAGCACTGATTCTTTAAGGACCCTATTCCCGGGCTTTGACTATTGCCAGTGATTGGCAATTATCCAAGGGAGAATACCCCCCAAGTTTAAACCGTCAAAAGCAATTCTGCCAGGGGAAACAACCCCCCTCTTCTCCACTATCTAATTGTCATCATGAATTGGGTGTCGAAAACATTAAGAACGTCAGGATCTACTCGCAGGAAAAAAATGTTTAAGAAAGTCTAGATAGATTTATCAGACCTTGATACAGTACAGACCAGGGGCGCACTAAGTTTACACAAGGAATTTAGGGAATAAGTTTAAGTCATGACAAAACATAAACATAAATATTTAAAATTATAAAGGAAGATGGTAAGGTAAAGGGTCTGTCTGTTGTTACTGTAACATTAGTTCTTCTACATACAAAAGGATGGAGGAAAACATGATGGCTGGTTTGGTAAATTTTGCCAAAATTTATGGACAATTGAACAGACCTAGGGCAAATGACCAACTATTGAGGCAAAAGTAACACTTCAAACCTTTGACTCAAATGACTCATCAATATTTTGAGAATAATACAGGAATATGAACTGAAAAGAGTATGTTGGTCTGAATGGATGGTCCTTGTTAAAGCTTCTACTTTATTTTTACTCATATCTTACAAACTTCTTTTCTAATTAGATATTCATTTTTAAAACACTTTTGTGACAAAAAAGATCTGCTACTTAGTACAACAAAGGCGCAAAAGTTCATCTGAGGAGACTGCAATCTTCTCTGCTTATACTGGAGACACCTTTGAGCTCTATAAATTGTAGAGGAAATGCCCCAATGTCATTAATGTTATCTTTAGTGCAAATGTTGTGATTATTAAGATAGTAGTAGGGCCTGAACAGGGTCTCACTAAATAAAGCCAGAGTTCCATTCATTATTCTGGATTCAGTAGTAGATTTTCTGTTGCTAGGATAATATTGTTATGTCAGGCGACTGGAATCTTTAGTGGAGAAGTATTGGACATGCCATAATGCTTCTCATATGTATCTTCAGAAGCCAACGCAATGACGTTCATTCATTCAACAGACAATATAAACGATCCTTTCTGTAATCCACCAAAACATTTTTTGTAATGAACTTAATATGTTAGTGATTTTGCAGATTTCAGTTATTAAATATGATGATGCATACAAACACAAAGGGTACAGTATAATGTAAACTGACAGTTGTATTCTTCACACTATGTATTTTGAAAGGAGTATGGAAAACAGATATAGTATTATTATTTATATAGGCTCAACTGTATGCAGGAATAGGTTAATATAAAAAATATATATATATAAATATAAATTTTATCCAGAACCACAAACCAAATTTTCTGTTAGGTTGATTGCCAACTCTAAATTGCCTTTGGTCTGAGTGATTATACATGTGTGTGCTCTGTGTAGCTTCAGCTTTGAACCCATCGCTTCTAATATTGTATATATTGCCCTTTCTGACAACTTATAATTGCATTTGCCAAGACTGAGAGCACACAGATATTTTGTAATATGTTTCCAATAAAGTATTTTTGAGGTTGTAAATGGAAACAGTGTTAGCCTCCATAATTTCATCATTATAGGTCAGATTTATAGCTTCGAAAAATAGATCAAGTAAAGCAATACACGTATGTACCAATGTCCTACTCATGTCCTGCTAGCATTCTGTTACAGTTCATAAGACAGGTGTCAATTGAAATAACTGTTTTTGTACAGTTGTGCACAGTATCTTGCATTAATGGTTAATTTCTTTGTTTTTCATTTGGTTTCATTGTGCTGGCAGTCTCCCTTTGACGTCCATGCTCCAAGATGACAGCTATGTCATGACTTTGTCATGTGAGTTGGTGTTAGATTCGTGGTTGCCACTTTTAGAAGTTCAGCTCTTCCGAATGCTTAGCAGTGTCTGTCAGAGCTTTTTAATGCAATGTGTTGTATTTTATCTCTCTATAATGATTAAAATTTTGGTCAATCAGGAATGTTTTCAAATCAAATACATCCTATAAAGTACAATATGTAGTGAAATTCTTAGAGTAAAGGTTTTTGTGTGCATGGATATTTTTATTTTTATATACTTATGACAATTGGATTTTATTCACATTTTGTTTTTGATTAATTACTATGTCATAGACAGGCACATCAAGAAATAACCTACTTTTGTTTCAAGTTTAAAAGTTTATGTGTATAGGAGAGATTGTGTCTCATAAATTAAGCCTCTTAATTCCACATTTAAGTTTACTGACCATTCCTTATATTCTTACATTTGTAACGGTAGACTAAAGTATGTGGCAGTATTTAGAATACATAACTTGAATTTAAGGCCTATGTCTTTCACAACCTCAGTTGGAGACAGGTTCACTGTACTGGACAACCATGCCATTTATGACAATCTTCATTGATTTACTCCTGAAAGGGGTATTCTTTATCCTTGAGTGTGTCTGACTGTCTTGATCCACATGATAGGTTGGAATAGCTTCTGGGTTGAGGAGGTTCCAGGTGTTGAACAGCTGAGAAATTTACTCAAGCCCTGAAAAACAAAAAATGAAAAATAACATTTAGGACATACATTGTGTCAGTTATACCAACAATAATGACAAAACAAATTAGTAAATAAACAAGATTATTTTTTCCTTTATTTTAACACAGGGGGGCACAGTGGTGCAGTGGGTAGGGCTGCTGCCTCACAGTTAGGAGACCCGGGTCTCCCTGCGTGGAGTTTGCATGTTCTCCCCATGTCTGCGTGGGTTTCCTCCGGGTGCTCCGATTTTCTTCCACAGTCCAAAGACATGCAGGTTAGGTGCATTGGCGATTCTAAATTGTCCCTAGTGTGTGCTTGGTGTGTGTGTGTGTGTGCCCTGTGGTGGGCTGGAGCCCTGTCCAGGGTTTGTTTCCTGCCTTGTGCCCTGTGTTGACTGGGATTGGCTCCAGCAGACCTCCGTGATCCTGTAGTTAGGATATAGCAGGTTAGATAATGGATGGATGGCTGTTAACACAACTTAAAACATCTGGTAAATAAGCTATGTTTCAAATAAGCAAATTAGACTTTTTTGATGATGGCCAAGCTAATCAGGCTAATAATGAAGGAGGGATTACATATGATGCCAATTGTTTGTTTTTTTAAAATTAAAACTAATCTATGCATTTGTAATATTCACATTGGGTTGTAGCTTGAGATAAAGACATGACTATTTGTTTTATGAAAAAGGCAGTCTGAATTTCATACATTTTATGAAGCATGGCTTTTCTATTCATAGTTACAGAAAACAGAGTAGTTTCAAAATTTATTTTGTATTTGTTTCCCAAAAGTAAATTCCTTAATAATTGTGTTAATTTCAATAGTCACATCGGGGATCTTTACATTTTTAGCCTTGATGTTATAGGTAAAGTCTTGTGAAATACTGACTAGGGTCCATATTATAGATACAGTGTATGAGATATAGTAATTAGCCAGTCACAGAGCTTTATAGATAATACATGCTGTGACAGATAGGGGGCACTGTCACCCCCTTGAACCCTCAGACTAGACACCAGACACCAGGTAAAAGTCCAATAATTTTCTTTATTTGGACAATACAGTGCACAAAGCACCCTCCACTCCACAATTCTCATAAACAATAATCAATAACACAATAATAAATCAATCCTCCACTCTCCCAGAAGCGTTGCCCCCGCCACCTGACTCAGCTCATCCATCTGGGATTTCCCAGAGTCCTTTATAGTCCTTGACCCAGAAGTGTCTCTGAACCCTCAGTCCATGTGACTTCCTAGCACTTCTGGGTGAGATCAAAAGTTCTTTTCTTTGACCTGACGTCACTTCCTGTTCCGGCACCTAGACTGACATCATTTTCTGTTCCGGCACCCAGGCTGACGTTACTTCCGGGTTACAAAATATAAAAGCCTCCATCTTGGCTAACTCAGGCAGTTCAGTGTGGAACTCAAATAAGCAACATTGCTGTATCAATATAATCCTTTTGCAGCTAGGAACAATATATGGGTGGCTGCCCCAAACCTTTGTAAGAGTGTTGAGACTCGTTCTTTTACAATATATTGTCAAAGATGAGACAAGATCCACAAAAAAAATTTGGGGCAGCCACCTGTGTAATTTTCCAGGCTGCAAATGGAAGAGTTCTTAGTATAGATGTGTACAGGTTCAAGTCCAAAACAGAATTAACTGGTTAGGTTGAGATAGTGGGTTTTTAAAGTGCGGCAAAATAATTATTTATGACTGGAATTGGAAGAGACGTCATCGGGCTTGTGACCGGAAGGGGTGTCTTCTGACCTGGAAGTGATGTCATCGGGCTCCTGACCAGAAGTGATGTCATGGTGTTGCTAGTAGCAGTAGTAGTTGTTGTATTTTATATTATTATCTTTATTAATAATAGTAGTGCTGGTAGTAATAGTATTAAAATTGTTTTTGTTAATGTGGTGTCACATGTCACAAGTGATACTTTGGCTGTATCATTTAACAAAGAATAACAACACATTGATACCCTGGACCATTCGTCTTCTTCATAATATTATTATTATTACTAAATAGGTCTTCATTTATAAAGGAAACAAGTATCATTGCCATTAAATATCATTCAAGTTCAAATCTATGGGTTGCCCTCTGGACTGCAGCAATCCTACTAGTACAAATTTTTCAAAACTTATCATTATCAAGACATACTTCGGGTCATCCATGGCATGGGAAAGTATAAGCTGCTTGGATATCACCAGCATGAACTTAGATGCTGCACAGAAGCTGTCATTTGATGACTCATAGGTAACTTTGCCTTCAGAAAATGAAGATGTATGCTGATGTGATATGCAACATACAGACTGATGAAACCTCTAAATATTGACTTTAAAGTTTTGATTATTAAAAAAAAAAGTATTTGTATTTGACGCTAAAAGTGACAGGTAAGTTTGTGATGTGTGCTCTGCTTTGTTTATTTATTATTTATTTATATATTTATTGTGCGAATTAATGCTATTATAAGAAATACTAATGTAGTGGATTCAGGAATACCCTTCTTCATATTATTATTATTATTATTATTATTATTACTGTGGTCTATGGCCGGCTTGTCATCCCGGCAAATACCCCCAGGCCGCCAGATGGAGCTCTCCCTGCAGCATGGAGGTGCCCCGGATACCAGCAGGGAATCATGGGTTATGGAGTTTTCCCCAACAAACGTACTGGATACCCCAGGGGCCAACAGAGGACACTGCAGGGAGGCCCAGAGAGTCACATGTGCCCTATAACCCAGAAGTGCGTCATAAGCAAAGCGATAGCAGAAATGACGTGCTTCCAAGGTGAAGAAGACTTTTTATCTGACCCGGAAGTGATAAGGAATCACATAGACTGGGGATTGGAAACTCTTCCGGGTCAGGGAATATAAAAGGACTCTGGGAACTCCAGACGACGAGCTGAGCTGGGTGGAAGGGAGGCAACGCGTCTGGGAGTGGAGGATTGTTTATTAGTGATTATTGGTTAATGAGTATTGTGGAGAGGTGGGCACTTTGTGCACTGCTGTTTATGAATAAAGTCAACTTTTGAACTTTTATCTGGTGTCTGGGACAAGGGTTCAAGGGTTGAGATAGCGCCCCCTATCTGTCACATTACTAAATAGTCCTTCATTTATAAAGGAAAGAAGTGAATTGGTGTATCATTGCAATTAAGTATCATTAAAGTCCAAAATATGGGTTGCCCTCCGGACTGCAGCAATCCTTCCAGTACCAGTTTTTCTAAACTTATCCTTATCAAGACATACTTCAGGTCATCCATGGTACAGGAAAGAAAAAGCTGTGAACTCAGATGCTGCACAGAAGCTGTCATCATATGATGACTCATAGACAACTTTGCCTTCAGAAAATGTAGACTAAATAAACCTTTAAATATTGACTTTTAAGTTTTGATTATTTAAAAAAAAAAGTATTTGTATTTGATGCTAAAAGTGACAGGAATGTTTGTGATGTGTACTGCTTTGTTTATTTATTATTTATCCATCCATCCATTATCCAACCCGCTATATCCTAACTACAGGGTCACGGGGGTCTGCTGGAGCCAATCCCAGCCAACACAGGGCGCAAGGCAGGAAACAAACCCCAGGAAGGGCGCCAGCCTACCGCAGATTTATTATTTATTTGTATATTTATTGTTCAAATTAAAGCTGTTATAAGAAAGATTAATGCAGTGAATTGCCCCAAGAAGATTCCTCTTAAGTCCCCAGTTTGAGTAGGGACGGCACTGGGTGAACCTTTTCTTTTTGCTGCTGCTGGAGTTGATTTTTGTTTCTTCATCTCTGCTCCCTAATAAATGCAATGGCCAATTTGGCACCCCAAGTGATTTTCTGTTCACCACTGACCCTGCTTTAAGAACTGACTTGCAACACAGCTTAAAGCTGCTACTTTTGTATAGGACAGTTCTTCTTAAATTCCAATGTAACTTTCAGTAGCCGTAAAAGCTCCTGGGTCTTGAGGGTGTAACAAGCATCAGTACAACTTACAGGTAACTAGGGACTGTGCAAACAAATTTCCTTTCAACATCATTTAATAAAGAAGTGGAACACATTAGTGTGTACCTGTCATTCTTGCAAATCATCTGCTGTGCACTTCACAGCTGGCGCTTAACTATAAATTGACAGACATTGTTAACGGCTGGTACATTTGTGTACTGTTTACTGCTGATTAAATGTGTGATTTAAAAAAGACATACCTGTCTCTAGTCTGAGAGAGAGCAATTATGCTGGGAATAAAAAAGCAACATTTTTTTGAAGGGTAAAAATATTCAGGTGTCATCATTATAAAAGGGCTATTCTCGCATTTTATTAGTTATGGCTAATACAGAGGTTTAAGCAAGTTGAATCTTAAACACTGAAACATCAAAAGGGGAGGACAGAGCAGCAAAAGCTCTGTTGATAGTACGCTTTAGGAATTGAGGCATCTAAGGCATTTTGTCTACCCTGGAGTCATTCCATGATAAGATGTATTCAGTATTGAAATTAATTAGCCATTTATTAAGCATACTGTTTTCACTCTTGGTTTTCTTTTGAATCCATAGGGTTGAAAAGTCCAATCCTTTTTCTCTTACTTGGAATTTGGTCTTAATTAGTAATGATGTACCAAATTTATCCTTCTATTCTTTATTTGTTTCCTATTTAAAGCTTAATAATAGGATGCTGCTCCATTTGCAGATATGACTCGTTTTTAAGCTCTCTGTAGCATGTGGATTATGCAAAGAAGTGTAATAAAATGATAGCTTCTGTGACCTGTAACATGTGAACAGTGTATATAGTACTAATGACATGTCACTGATAGAAACTCTCATTATCAAGAAATAGATGATGCAAATGATGTTGACATTTAATTATAATTTATCTGTGTAAAATGTATTATTTGTAACTAAAAAAGTATTTTTGTATGTTAAACTGTGGTCAAAATTTTACATCCTCTAACAGGACAATTCAGTAATCAGGCAGGATAAAAGCTGTTCATTGTATCTTTTAATTACTCCTCCGCAAAATGCCTTGGAGGGAGCATTCTTCAAAAGCAGTCCATTAGAAGCATGAATAATCAGAGAAACAAAGAATAGATGTTAATTTTATAAACTATTGAATTTACATACAGTGTCAATCAATCCAGACATTTTACTCTGGTTGGTTCATTGGTTTCTGCCTAAATGATTTATATAAAAAAAGTCTATTATATTCTGGTTCTTCTTATACGTTTTGAGATGAGCTACCACCCTTGACATATCTGTGTACATATAACAACTGTTCATCCTCGTTGAACTGCTGATTTCTTAGTCATCCTTTAGTGTATTTTGTATAGTACATTAATCTTTCTTCTGGTGTATTATTTACTTGACCATCTCAGTGTTTTTCCTAAACCAGTTCTTATATTTCAGTGTACATTTTGTTGTTCACTTGGCCTTTATCTGGTTTACTGGTGTGCCTGAACAGGTTTCTGACATTTATTAACCATTTATTCTATTTCTTTAAGATGAACGCCTTGTTACCCTAAAATTATTTTTCTGCAGAATGTATAATACACACGCACAAATCTATATTAACTAGGTAACTCATGCAAATAGTATTAAAATAGAAAACAAGCCTACTGCGGTAAATGAATTAATTACACATGATTTGGCCGACACCTTCATCCAAGTTGGCTTACAACATTTGTGATAGAATTGCTTCCATTTCTTTTCTTTTTTTTTATTGGAGCAAAGAGAGATGAAGTAACTTGCTCATGGTCACACAGTGTCAATAGTGGGATATGAACCCAAAATGAAGTCCAAAGCCTTAACCACTACAATATACTAGCCTTTTATACTGGAAAAGAAAGGAAAAATGACAGTTCCTAACTAAGTTAAAAATTACATATTTATTAAAAAGTCTATCATGTATAGGTATAATATGATTAGATGAAGTTTTAAATGTTGTTTAGAATAAAATTACCACATTAACAAAAAATATCTCATTTTCTACCATTCATCACTGTTTGTTCAGTTTGTTCTTGACACTTCCCACCAAATCTAGACCATTAATGATGTTTGGGTATCGAGGAACTAAGTCATTCCAACATTTCTTTAAGAAGGTTTTAAATACTGTCAATGTTTCTACTTCAGCTTTATGACATTGTGTGAAGAAATGCATCCTAGTTTGTGCCTTGAAATCATTTTCCTTAATTTTCATTTGTGTCATCAACTATGTTATTCACTGATTAGATATTGAAGAATTTGGATTAGATGCAGGCAGCACCCAGGGACAATAGTTAGGGATGTTTCCTTATTATATTCCATATAGCTCCAAGGGGTTCAAATGTGACTTACAAATTACTCCCCGTTCGAGTAGCTTCTTCTAATGTTCTTGGGAATGTTCCTGTATTCATGTATAATCCCATCTCAGAAAAATTTGGATAGTATGGAAAATGTAAATAAAAACAAAGCAGTAATTTCAAGTCTCATTTTGACTTATAATCCATCACAAACAGTATAACAACAAGATTTTTGTTATTTAGCCTAGCAAACCTAGTTTTTTTCCATAAATATTCATCTATTCTTGCCATTGAGAGCCTGTAACACATTCCAAAAAAAGTTAGGAATGGACAAAAATTAGTTAAAAAAAGATTTAAGGATGTAAGTAGAAACAGATGATGTTCAACAGGTGATTGTAATCAGGCTGTGGTATAAAAGCTGCATCCAGGAAAGGCCTAGTCCTTTAGGAGCAAAGATGGGCCAGGGATCACCGATTTTCCCACAAATGCATGAGAAAATCATTCATAACTTTAAAAGCAATGTTTCTCAAACACAGATCGCAAAGGATTTGTGTATTTCACCCTCAACAGTGAATGATATAATTAAAAGTTTCAAGGATTCTGTGAGAAATCATGGTGCCTAAAGGGCAAAGGCTCAAATTTAAACTGGATGCCTATGATCAAGAATAAGTGATATAACCACATGGGCTCAGCAGTACTTTGGCAAACTGTTATCAAGTAACCCAACAAGTAGTTACATCCACAAATGCAGTTACAACTGTACTGTGCAAAAAGAAAGTCATATGTTAACAGTGTCCATAAATATATCTGGGCTCTGTGGCATCTGGGATGGAGCATGACTCTGCTGAGATGTGTATTGTGGTCAGTCAATTCAATATTTCAGGTCTTTTCAAGAAGAAATGCATGCAATGTCTCTTGGATCAAAGAAGAAAAGGACTGTCCAGAATGGTACCAGCTACAAGTCCGGAAACATGCCCATGCATATTTCAGCAAAACAATGCAAAGCCCCATACTGCACACATTACATGGGCATGGCAGCAGTGGAAGAGAGTGTGGGTGCTGAACTGGCCTTCTGCAGTCCTAACCTGCTACCATATTCAGAATGTGTGGTGCATTTTCAAACGCAAAATACATTAACAAAGACCCCATACTGTTGAACTTCTTAAGACTTTGAAATAAGAATGGGACAAAATTACATCTGACACACTAATAAACCAGTGCGTTCAGTACCTAAACGTTATTAAGTGTTGTGAGAAGGAAAGACAAGGTTACAAAGTGGTAAATTCTTTATGTCCAAATTTTGTTTGGAATATGTTGCAATCATCAAAATCAAAAACTGTTTATTTTTGAAAAAATAACCCAACAAAATTCATTAGTTGTAAAATCATATAATGGGCCGTTATATTGTTTTCAGGTCAAAGATTATTTACTTTCATTTACTAATCACTGCTTTCTGGTTTTATTTGCATTTTCCATACCATTCCAACTTTTTCCGAGTTGAGGTTGTAAATTACCTTACTGGAATCTGTAAACTGACTAATAATGACAGAGTTTGGTAGTGTGGTGTAGTCAGGGTACCCTGCAATGGACTGGAATGCCTTCTAGTATTGGTTCTCAGCTTTACCCAGTGTTCATTGCATAGGCTCTGGGGTTGTGCAATCCTGTGTGATGTGAGGGTTTCCTGCAGCTGGCCTACTCCTTGAATAAGACTACATATATTTTGTGTTGTGTGTTGTGCTTGCCTTATGTTTTAACACCCATTATATGCCCAACCTACCTAGATGGGGGTCTCCTCTTTGAATTGCCTCTCCAAAAACATTTTCATTTTTTCTCCTGCAAGGTTTTGGAAGTTTTTTTTCCTTTCTTATCTTCTTAGAGAGTCAAGGCTGTGAATTGAACAGGGCCTGTTAAAGCCCATTGATGTATTCTTTGTTTTATTATTAGCCATGCAAAAATAAATTGCTGTTGTTGCTGTCAGAAGAAGACTTACCTCACTGCCCAAATACTTCTTTACCTTTTTTCAATGTAGCCCGGTGACACAGACTTAGACAGAGCACTGCAGATGCAGTCCAACTATCTTCAATTACACCTTGCTGCCACACCCTGTTCAACTTTTACTGTAGGCATAAAACCCTACAAGCCATTCTGTTGCAAATAATGTTGCATTACGATGGATGGTGTCTTAGTCTGAGAAAAAAAAAAAAAAAGAATATTGTAAGGAGGGTGGCACGGTGGTGCAGTGGTAGCGCTGCTGCCTCGCAGTTAGGAGACCCGGGTTCGCTTCCCGGGTCCTCCCTGCGTGGAGTTTGCATGTTCTACCGTGTCTGCGTGGGTTTCCTCCGGGCGCTCCGGTTTCCTCCCACAATCCAAAGACATGCAGGTTAGGTGGATTGGCGATTCTAAATTGGCCCTAGTGTGTGCTGGGTGTGTTTGTGTGTGTCCTGCGGTGGGTTGGCACCCTGCCCAGGATTGGTTCCTGCCTTGTGCCCTGTGTTGGCTGGGATTGGCTCCAGCAGACCCCCGTGACCCTGTATTCGGATTCAGCGGGTTAGAAAATGGATGGATGGATATTGTAAGGATTATTTATTCTTTAATATTTTCTATATATTACACGCATGAGACCTCTCTGTGTTTTTAGCAAATTTTTTAAGAAAACAATGATGCTTCAGGGCATCTCTGCTTTATTGTCATATTACTTTGCCATCTTAGGTTGAACTGATGATACTGCCTAAAGCAAGTGAAGCATACTGAGTTTCAATAATGTCAACCATGATCGTAAAACATGTTCAAAAAGGAAGACCTCCTGTTGAGTTGAAGTAGTAGAGATACAATTAATTTCTACACTGCTGATGGTTATGGTAATTACTCTGCAGTAAGAGTACAGTGCATGAAAAACTTTGTAAAGCATAACCTTTATGTCAATCTGTACTACATATATGTTGAAATTTCTAATTATTGAAACTTAAAATTTTAATTGCTATGAAATAATATTACTTTTGATTTTGCTTCAGGATTCCTGTTTTCTTTCAAAGAGCAAATACATGCTGAAGGTTAAAAAAATAAATCAGACTACAGAATATATTTTCACACATTGTTTTGAAAAATAATAATTTTAGAAAAATAATCTTAGCTCAGATTATTATTTTGATTAATCTCTTTAAAAATATACACAAAACCTTCTAATACTCTTAAAAATAAAGGTGCCAGAGTGGTTCTGAGTGATGTCACAGGGCAAACATTTTTGGTTCCCTAAAGAACGGTCCATGTGAAATTTCTAGGAAGAAGCAATATTTGTTTATATCTGTAACAGGCTTCACAAAGAATAATTAATAGACTACAATACCCATGGGTTTCTGAATTTAAAAGGACAACAGGTTAAGTTGAGGTTTTCTTTATCTGTCTGTAAAATCCTGCTAGGTCACATACTATACATTAAAGGTTTCTGTTTTGTCCTCATATCGGGAACCGGTTCAAAGCCCAAAGAACAAATTTTACTTGCAACGAACCCCTACCAGAAAAAGTAGGTTCTTTTTCAAGCAATGGGTCAACATGGGACCACACAACCCATTAAAATGCCATCACAGGAGCAATTTTTTAAAGAATTGAGATAGCCCTGTGATATCTTCAATTTATTACTGACCTAGATTATAGTCCCAATAACCATTGATGTTCCATTTACCAAACAAATCTACAGTTATGTGGCATTCGACAATATAATCTTGAAATGCTTTGAATGGCTGTTTATTGCACATGTATAAGTTCCAGAATGCCTGATACACTGGACTCACATCAGTTGCCTATCATAATAATGAAATGATGAAAGATGCATATGGTTTTGTGAAGTTGCAGTATCAAGAAAACAAAAACTCCACTAGGTCAAGAGGCAAGACTCACCGAGGCCGCCTAGCCCCAAACTCACAAAGGCAGGCTTTCTGACAAAATGTGGCTAAGGCTTTTAAAGTTCAGCAAAACTGAAAATGCTCAAAATGGCCACCCAGAGAGTGAATAACTAGAAACATCTGGCTTTCCAGATAAAACAAAACATATATCTTCTTATATTTCCAAAAATTATTGAACAAAGAAAAAAGAAGACACATAGGCAATGATTAAAAAGGATTAATAAAAATCAAAGAAGGTATGCTTAAAAAGGCAGTCCAATCAGAATCAAAATCAAAGGAAAGGGGAAATAATAAGAAATTTGAAAATCCAAACAAAACCTACTGAACACTTGGATCTGAACTCCACACATCACAAACAGCTTCCTGCTGGACCCTATACCTTGACTGAGGTACTCCCGCCTTTTGGGGTTCTACTTATAGAACACAAGGAAAAATGGAAACAATAATAAAGAATTCACATAATTTCAAATAAACAAAAACAATTCAAAAACATAACATGAAAAGTATAAAACAAGCAAAAAAACTTGAATTAAGAGCAGACCCGGCCTGACGTATAACACAAGACATAGTGACTAGCATGCTCACAGTCCACTACTACGACTGCAGTGTTGTAAAATACAAAGTTCTGAAGTTGGCGGTTAAAGTGCCCAGCTCATAGAAAGGGCCATGTTGTTCTTCAGTGTTGTAAATAAACCAGACAAATCACAAGGGCAAAAATAAAAGAATTTTAAAATGAAGGTCTTTCTTATGGCAAGGCCAAATGGGTGGACGAGGCCATGATTAGGCCAGTACACAAAAGACAGAAGAAAATCAATAATCAAAAGTTTTACAGAAATTCCAAGAATCTAGGTCAGAAGTAATAAAGCAAAAGCTCTTAACCCTAGGGTTAACCCTTTATACTTTTTCCTACAATAAAAACATTTTGTAATAGAAAAAAAATCAGTCTAAGGCAAGGATATTGGTAACATCATGGCACCATTTCAAACAGCCATGGCACAATGATGACAAATAGGATGATGCCAACAGGACATGTAAGTGACTAAAGTTGTAACACTAAGATGGCCACATCCACAAGAAAAAATACATACTATAAAACAGTAGTTCTGTATATAAGCCAAAATACTATTCCAAAATGCCGCTGAAAACATTAGTAAAAAAACAATAAAACTAAAACTCAGTAATAATAAAAGATTTACATGAACGATCATACAAGGTAAATATCTATACGGGACATTTATGCCTGAAAAAATAACTGTTGATTGTACCAGAATCAACAAACCCCAGCAACAAACTGTCTATTCCTGCAGTATTTAGTACTCACATACTGTGTCCGGCATCTTGGGTTAGTATCCCACTCCAGGGTCATTGCCTAGAACAGTGTCTTTTAAAAGTGTTCAGATCCTTTGCAAATTTTCTACTTTTTTCCTGAATAACAAATTCTGTTTTCTGCAGCATTTTTATTTTAAATCTCTGAAACTCAAAATGAAAAGAATCTAAAAAAAAGCAATTCAAAGGCTTCAATACATTTTTAAGGCATTGAAAAGGGTTTGTAAGAGCTCTCCGTGCAAGATTTTCACCCACATATGAACATGTGTTACAATAAATAATGATTCCAAATTGACCTCGTATGAGTTTGACAGTGTGTGAGTAAGCCCTCAAAGGGACTAATATCCTATCCATTACTTAAGAGTTACAGCACTTGCTTTTATTAATGTTACACTTCTTTTATATATATACAGTATTATTATCATCTTTCACACTTTCTCCTTTTATTTATTTTGGCCATATTTAAAGAGGAAAATTACAAATATGCTAATTAGCATTTTTGTCAGAAAACTTCTCAAGATGTCATAGTACAATGTTCATTTATGTATGAAGACCTCTGTAACATTAATGCATTATTACTTATGACTAGAGTTTACGCAAGTCTGGCATCCAATCTTCATGATACCATCTGACATCATTATCATATGACAATACAGAGATATTCATTTATCTGTAAATGTTAAGTAAACTGAAAACTGCACAACTACCTACTGTCCAGGAAAGTGTTCTGGCTATGAACTGCCTAAATTGAAGCAGCAATACCTCAGTTTTAGAACTGAATGGTTTTGAAGTGAAGAAAGAACAAACCTTAATATAATACAAAGGACACACAGACAGCATACAGCGCACAACTCAAACACAAGGGTATCCAGAAGCAACCTTAACCTCAATGTGGCCAAGTGTTTGTTGGACAGCATAAGTCTGACTGAAAAGGGATATGTAGTGATCCCGATATCTATGCAAAAGGACGAAGGTCCAATCATTAGAGTCCTGGTGCTTCCTGTCTTACTATATGGTTGTGAGACATGGACGTTATCCAGTGACCTGAGACGAAGACTGGACTCCTTTGGTACTGCGTCTCTCTGGAAAATCCTTGGGTACCATTGGTTTGACTTTGTGTCAAATGTTGCTCATGGAGTTCAGAATTAGGCACATTACCTGCATTGTGAGGGAGCGTCAGTTACAGCACTTCGGCCATGTGGCATGTTTCCCCGAGGGTGATCCGGCTCATAAGATCCTCACTGTTGGGGCCCGAGTGGTTGGACCAGGCCAAGGGGTCACCCACGTAATACCTGGCTGCGGCAGATAGAGGGTCATTTCTGGAGTGTGTCTGCCTGGGGGTTGCCAACCGGGATCCCAATCTGTTTTGTCGTGTGGTGGGTGTGGCAACACTCTGTACCAGTGCATGCTCCCGAACTGGACTTGACTTGATAAGTCTGACAAACAACTGTAAAAATAATTCTCTAAATACCTTTCTTCACCAGAGCTCTGCATATGACTGAATCACCACTGAAAAGGTAGTTAATAAGTGTTAAAGCAGCATTTACTTATTTTCTTTCTGAACATTACAATAATGCTGTGTCTTGTGGGATTCAGTAATCATCTATTTATTGAGTGTGTGTTCAATAGTCTTTGTCTATTACTTTGGAATGCTTTAACAAATAGTAATTATTATTTAAGCCTAACTTATGAATATCTTTAGAAATTTCTTTTGCATATTTATTGAGAAAAGCCATAAGTAAATAAATAAATAAATAAAAGACTGCTTTACGAATGAGAATGGTTTGACCTAAAATGGCATTAATTTATTTGAATACACAAGTAATCTTATTTCTGTAATCCTTCAGTTTATTATTTGGCATGTGATTGTGTATAATGCTACACTAGATCAGTATGGACCTGGATTGACACCACAGTGTTGATAATTCTGGGTGGAACAGCTTTCCAAAGAGGATTAGACTGAACACAGGCTATTCTATTAACAGTTGCTTCAGGCAATCCGGTTAACTATTATAATGCTGAGACTTGGCATGTAGGCCAGAGTAATGGTTTTTCAGTAGTGCAGCTCTTTTCGTTTATGCTTCTAGCTGCCTCAGAATTCAATCATAATTTACTCAAAATTGTGCTTGTTCAAATGCAATTTATCTGGTATCTAACCTTGACGTGTTAATGGTTAAGCAGAATGCTGAGGTAAACCATTCTGTTTTCTTAAGATCATCATAAGAAGTGCTTGTGGTGATTTTAGGGCAACAAATTTTAAATTTAGAACAAAATAACAAGAATAAAGAAAAATAAAACATTCTTTTAGATATTCTAGGGAAATCTTTATATCGTAATTGTCATGATCAGGATTTTGTTTTTAATTTTTAAATACATTTTCTTAGACCTTGTTTTCAATGTTTTAGAGGCCAAGAAATCTTGTGGTCACATCTATTTTTGCTTTCGATGATGTTGAGAAAAGTTATGGTCTCCCACTATGCCATTTTATTTTTCTTATGGGCATTGCCATTTTGAAGAGCATTTTGTTGACAATTACTATGCCATTACTAGGCACGTTCAGCCTGAAGTGTGTGGCATGTTACATATGGGTCAAGTGCTTACTAGCTGTCTTTGACAGGATTCAACTCAAACATTAAATTATTAGAACTTTGTTGTTTTGAAAACAATGCTGGTTAACAAATTCTACCTCTGTTTTTTGGCAAAAATGTGACATTAACAGTTCAGCCCTAATTATGTGTGTGTTTACTGCTGTTAGAATTTCTGCCCCCCTCTAACTCACTACAATTTTTGTTAAAATATATGAAACTAGCCAACCCATGGCGTAGTATACGCCGCATAATTATGTATTGATGGGTGAACATTTCCTGAAAGACACAGTTGTCCAAATGGGGTGGGTTTGAGGATACAACTGTGAGTGAATGAAAAGATGGAACTCTGGAGAGAGCAACATACAATTATCCGTGACTGAAAACTGGTTTTGGCAGATACAGGCATATCTTTTTGAAAGTTTGGCCCTGTGCCTTATTAATTGTCATTGCAAAGGCCAATCTAACAGGAAATTGTCTGCGTGTAAAAGTAAAAGGCAAATTTGAATCTGATGGGGTCAGGGATATCCGGGGAATGACAGTTTGTGAGGTAGCAGCTGCAACAGTTTTACACTCCAGTACATTGCGGTGAATGCTGGTAACAGAAAGTCTAGTGCCATTACAGAGACCTTTTGCTGGCATGAGGTTTCTGAGAAGCATGATGACTGAACCAATTTTAATTTTAAGTTTATGCGGAGGCATGCCAGTGGGAGTAAGACTGTTAAGAAATTCTTTGGGGAATGAAAGTTGATCTGCAGGATCATCTGTGATGATGGAGTCAATGCTGGTGAAAGTTACTTCATCGGTAGGGATAAGTCCTCGAGAGAGAGGGTGGATGCGGGAGGAGGGTTAGAGTTGGCGGGCCGGGCTCTGTCGTGCGTTCCCCATGATGCGGGAGGAGGGTTAGAGTGGGCAGGTTTGGGCTCTGTCGTGCATACTCCATGGTCGGGCGACTTGGTTGATTATATATATATAGAAAAGCAGCCGAAACCGAAAAGGACAATGAAAAGTCAACGTGGCTCAGAGGTGCATGTGGACTGTAGCAGTGACAAAAGCGACTGAGGCTGTGTTTGGTAAGGTGTTGCGTGCGGGCACATGAGCAGGCAGTGCACATGCCTCGAGAGCGAGGGTGGACACGGGACGAGGATTAGAGTTGGCGGGCGGGGCTCTGTCATGCGTATCCCATGGCGCAGGAAGAGGGTTAGAGTTGGTGGGCAGGGCTCTGTCATGCGTATCCCATGACACAGGAGGAGGGTTAGAGTTGGTGGACGTGGCTCTGTCGTGCATATCCTATGGTCGGGGGACTTAGTCAATTACATATATAGATTTTGATTATTTAATTTGTTTGACTTGCTGGTGAGCTGGCGCCCTGCCCTGGATTTGTTCTTGCCTTTCGCCCTGTGCTGGCTGGGATTGGCTCCAGCAGACCCCCGTGACCCTGTGTTAGGATATAGCTGTTTGGACAATGACTGATTGACTGACTGGTTACAACATGTTGCTTCTTAATTTCCTTACGATTTTTTCCCTCAATTTCTTTTCTAACTTAATTTTGCTGCCATCCAGTCAGCAATATCATAGTAATGTATTGGATCACAAAAGAATTAATACTCAAAATATAAAAAATAAATGGAACACTGAAAGCAAATGTGTGCCTTTTGAGAAAACAACATATGAATAATTGAGTATCATTAGAGTATTGCTTTCCAAATTTAAACTTCCATGATACAAATGAAAAGAAAAAATGCATTTATTATTTTCACCTTGCAACAACACCCTAAATGTTATCACATTCCTCACAACCTTAAAGTATTTTAAAAAATATCAGAAAATGGGCAGATGGATTTTTTTGTCACAAGACTGCTTGTGTTTATTTATTGGGGTTTAATTTCATTGTTCTGGACTAGACATGTCTAAGCTGAAAGGAGAATATAAACTTTCAAAACAAATTCATTCAAGATCATATTTAAATATTAGCATTAAACTGATTGTTATTGATTTTTTTTTATTAAGAAGCTTTTATATTTTGTCTACGTTTGTTTTTGACTTTTCTTATGCTTTATTTTTTTTTTCTGTTTCCCTATTTGTAAACTCTAAATTTTGTATATTTCGTTCTTGTAGATGTTTCTATTTGCTGGGATTAATATAGAAATTAGAAAATGAAGGTTGATAGTTTTTTGAAAACTGTATATTTAAGATTTTATACGATCAATATTTTCATTCTTCTATTAAAGTTGCTATGGTTATTTAATCTATTCTTTACTACCGTATTTACTCATGTACCACGCACCCTTGTGTAAGACGTGCACCCCTAATTTTTACAAAGAAAATCCTGAAAATTGTTTTCCACCTTGTTCGAAGCGCGTTGTGATTGTATAGGAAGCGTTTAGAGATAGAGAGAGCTGGAGCGAGCAAGCAAGCGAGAGAGAGAGAGAGAGAGCGCGAGTGAGAGAGCGAGCCCAAGCAGAAGAAGTAAACATTACAGAATTGCATTTCCTCGTGTATGACACGCACCTGATTTTCTAATGCTAATTTTCGGGAAAAAATGTGTGCGTGATACACACGTAAATACGGTATTTAGCACATTAGTGGGTCTGATGTCGCTGAATACATTTGGTATTCAAGGTTATTTGCTCTTTTATTGTTATTTGTCATAATTAGGATAGTTTTAAAAAACATGATATCTTTTCTTGCAGTTTGAATTGGGCTTGACATGTACCAATCCAAATATTAAAAATAAAGCCTTAAACTTACTGAATAAGTCAAATTTGAAGCAGCAAAAGTTTTGATTCCACAAAATATGCCTTCTGAATATTGGAGGTAACTAGAACTGAAAATGCTACATTTTATCACAGATCTTGTCTTGTCCATTTTCCGGTCTTACACAGGTCTGGTCTTTTATTTTATATCCATCAGTATTTTAACCCTGATTTGGATACGTACAGTACATAGCTGTATTTAGCACATGATGATGAGTAATGCGGAAATTACCTTATTTCATCCTTTTTTTTTTGCGCACCCAGTCATGAGAAATGATCAGTAGATTTTTATTGTATTATCTACTTCTACTTTCATTGTTCTTGTGTGTTATATTGGGTAAAGTAGAAGCATTTGTTTGCTGTGTATCATAAAGGCTCTAATACAGGTTGAGTGACCCTGATCTGATACTGGCCTGGGACCATTAGTATTTCAGATATTTGAATATATACAGTATAATGAGATATCTTGGGGGCACCCTTGATCAACCATAAAAAAGCAGCAAACCAGCTACAAAGTGTGTCACATGTATAATAATTCATATCACTGAGCCATTATTATAATGTTTATTGGTGTGAAAAACATATTAAATCTCAAATGTGATTAATATAATGTATAAACTATATTTAAGTTCCCTTTTAAAGGGTCAATGCTGCATAGTTGCACTAAGAAAGTTTTTTTCAGTAGTTTATATCAACTACCTGTTGCCACTATTCAGGGAACTGGCCAGCATGTCAGAAAAATGTCAACCAAGCTTCGCTCCATCACATTCGCTGTGCCGGAAGTCATTAAAAGACTGACAAGCCGATACATTATGGTGTGGGTGTACATGAATTAAACCTATTTTTGCTGATATAAAAAGGAAAATGGTAGCAGCACTTTATGGTTTTCAAACCTTACCAGTGCAATTTACAACACTCATATTGCAATAAGGGCACCTAGCAAGAATGAAGCTGCCTTTGTTAACTGTCAAACATTTCATTAATGCACAAGTCACCTTTAGTTTTAATGGTGCCTCGCAGCACTTCTGAATTGCTGTGCAGGTTTTATCCTGTCATTTCACGGGGACAAAGCTCATTGACTGTGTTTCATTTCTTAGTGGTGCTCAATGTCTCATAAAAGAACAAATCCATTTTGAATATGCACAGATGTTATTCATATTGTCTATTTGACAAGTGCATATTTTCACACTCAGATCCAAACAAAGTTTTATAAAAGGAAACTCCTGGGTCCTCATGTAGAAATGGTGCGTACGCACAGAAATGTTGCGTACGAACATTTCCACGTTCAAATCGCGATGTATAAAACCTAAACTTGGCGTAAAGCCACGCACATTTCCACGATAGCTCATGCCCTATCGTACGCAAGTTCTCCGCTCGGTTTTGCAGACTGGCGGCACCCAGCATCAAAGCAATGCTACTGTTCCTGTGTGGTTACCCTTTCTTTCTTAGATCCACAATGCGGCTTTATAAATACACTGAAACTAACTGCATATTGTTTATTTGTGTAATGCATCAGATTATAATTAACCTGTAACAATACAATGGTCCAGGCAATAGCCATAGTATTCCAGATACCGTAACTGCTTTAGCGTTGTTACTGTCACTGCACCTTCTTTTTCTTCTTTCAGCTGCTCCCATGAAGGGTTGCCACAGCGGATCATCTTTTTCCATATTACTGTCACTGCACCACTCGGAGTATTTATATCACTGTATCTGGGTGGGGAATCACAGCAGTAGCTGATCGGAAAAAGAATTATTGGGATACAGCATCAAGCACACACTTCCTCAGCATCGGCAAAATGCTTCAGAGACTTTCCCGTACGGACCTCGCGGTTCAGAAACAGTTTCATCCCAAGAACTTTACACACAGTCAATCAGTCCATCAACTGCTCCTTGTAGAACTGTTGGTACTTATAAGTACAATCACCTCACTGTAAACTTGCACTACAGTTATAATATTGCACAACCTACGCCACTTTATAAATCGCGTATTTACATATGATATCATTTTTAAGATGAAAAGCAGCAAAATATGTTGATTATGTTATACAGATAAAACTTTTAACTTCATTAAAAAAATCTGTATTGTTAATAAATAAACATGTGAGGACACGATGCCACAGCGCTAGCTAGTTCACGGATTGATCTTACCTCGTGCTGTATTCTTGCTAGGCTGGCGTGACACTGGAAGGATAGATGGATAGAATAATTAAACACATTCTATGAAGATATTTCAGTGTACCTTAAAAGTTTTGAAGAATCGCCATTGTAAGCTTACAGATGGCTTAACGTCTATTACAGAGCTGATTGTGAGGCGATTGGGTATTTGGAGAAAAAAAGTAAGGACAGGAATTGAAGGTTAGTACGTTTGAAAGAGACAGTACTGCTGCAATAATTTCATCGATCACTGCACCACCATGTTCCCATATTTAATAACATGCTTTCATTCCTATCATCATGAAAAATATATCACGTATACATCTCAGTATTTTAATTATTCAGAGAGTTGTAATATTATGAATGTAATGGATTCTGTGTCCTGTCGGAGAAAGAGAAAGCGGGGAAGCACATAGTGATTCACACACATAGAGCACATAGAAGATCAAATACAAAACAAAGTATTTAACATGCTACTTTAGTTACGATGTGATTTGAGAAACTAGTAAATTAAACGATTTTAAGATGAAGTTTATGATGTTCTACTTTAATGACAAAATAAACTACATGATTAAAGTGGAAATTTCAAGATTAAAGATGGTGGGTCACGACTCACTTTTTCACGTTGACTTTGATATGTGACAACTTTTTTTTTATTTCGGGCACTGCGACTTTGTGAACTTGAGCTTTCGAGTTTCTTCGACACTCTGTCACTCGATCAACTTCCTTTTGTTGATTATATCACTGTGTAAACCAACAAATAGTACGTTTTTTCTTGCCTCCACTTGGTATTCACTGAAATTCTAATACTTTCTCCCATTGTCTTTTCACAGAATGCTGAGCTTAAGGGCTATTTATATTGATTTGCATATTCAAAGAGGTGTAATTCTGGGTGGAGTTGGGGCGGAACAGCAGGCGCGTGCATGAGCATTACTTTTCACGCTGATTGGGATTTATGTAGTGGAAGGACGTTGAAGTTTGCGTACGCACAGATCCCTGCATCTGAATTTTTCTGTGCATACGCACATTCCCGCTTTTGTACTTATGCCAAGTTATAGTGTAAGTTCTACGGACGCCGTTATACATGAGGCCCCTGGTGTGGAATTTTCCACTTGTGGCATCAAGTCTACACTGAAAACGTTTTGGATTTTCAGCTCAGAGATATTCAACCTGTGTTGTTTCTTCAAGTTTATGAATAAAGTATATTTAAAAAGATTTTTCTGCCTGTTCTATGTGCACGTTTGAACCACAAGTCAATGTCAATCTCAAATTTATTTATATAGCACATTTAAAACAACATAGGAATGCTGTGGCCAAAGTGCATTATAATAATAGAATAAAAGAAAAACATACAATTAACATGAATAACAAATAGAAATAAAATAAATGAACATAAATAAAATGAATAATAAATAGAAGTAATGTTACATAATCACAATGAGGAAACCATCAGTATTACTGAAGGTCACGGAATGCAAGTGAATAGAAATGAGTCTTTAATCTTGTTTTGAACAGTTCAATTGTAGACGATTCCTTTATGTAATGAGGTAAAGAGTTCCACAGGTGAGGAGCAGCAGCTGCAAAAGCCCTGTCCCCCTTAGTGTTGGTACGAGGGACAACAAGAGACAACTGACCAGAAGATCTAAGCACTCTAGATGGCTGGTGTAAAACACACAATTCGGATAAATGGGCAGGAGCAAGCCCATGTAAAGATTTAAAAACTAGCAACAAGATTTTAAAATCAATTCAAAAACTGACAGGCAGCCAGCGCAAAGAAGCTAATATTGGAGAAAAAAAATCAGACTTTCTTGCCCCAACCAGAAAACGAGCGGCAGCATTCTGGACCAACTGTAACCTGCGTATCAGGGATTTGCTAATCCTAGAATACGAGTTGCAGTAATCAAGGTGAGAAAAGATAAAAGCATGAGTAGCTTTGTCAAGATCCCTAGAAGATAAAAAAGGCTTGATCATACCTAATAGACAAAGCTTGAAAAAGCAACTCTTGACTACAGAATTAACCTGTTTCTCAAAAGAGAGGTTACTGTCAAAGATAACACCAAGATCGTGGACTTGAGGTTTGCAAAAGACAAAGAAAGAGGTGAGAAGTCCAAGACCAATTTGGACTTTAGCTGATGGACCCACTATAAGCACCTCCGTTTTATTTTGATTCAGATCCAGAAAATTATTAGCCATTCAGGATCTTAGTTCAGAAAGACAGTTGTACAGTTGATTTTATTGCAGAGTTGCAGACTGTGTATCATTAACATAGCAGTGAAAAGAAATGTTAAATTTCCTAAAAATAGCTCCAATAGGGTGAAGGTATATAGTGAACAAAATAGGACCCAAAATGGATCCCTGAGGAACACCATATTTAAGAGGAGCAGTAGACGAAAAAGAGGAATTTAAAGTCACTGAAAAGTGTCTACCAGTTAGATATGACCTGAACCAGTTAAGAGCAGCCCCTTTAAGACCAACAAGATGTTCAAGCCGCAACAGCAATATCTCATGGTCAATAGTGTCAAAGGCAGCAGACAGGTCCAGGAGGACAAGGACTGCAGTGGCACCTGAGTCAGTAATAATAGAGAAGTCATTGAATACTTTAACACTAGAATTACTAGAGTCTACGAAAAAACTCGTAGATCCGTCCCACCTTAAATCGCTTCTTAAAACCGTTCTCACCTCTCCGCCAGCGTCCTTTGTCCTGTAAATGTGCCGATAAAAACAAACTGCAAGCAGCTGGCTATTCCATCCCCCCACCGACTTAGAATGTGCACGAACTTCTCCCAGCTCATGCCTCAATTATCTGGGAGTGAAGTGGAGTTTTAGAGTGGAAAGAATAGATTGTTATTTGGAACATATGTTCAAGTGTGTTCCGCTTCTATAGTAATCTGTGTAAACACAATGTTAAAACAGAAACGTTTTCATATTTTATTAATGTTACAAAATGTAGGCATAAACTATAAAATATGTGAAGCCTTAAGGCCAAAGGTCAAATAAACACTTTAATAAAAGGTTCAAGAGCTTAACACCTGCTTCTGTGGCGTAGTGGTAAGATTTTGTCACTTAAAGCGCAGCAGGCTTGCTGTACCTCAAGAGATCCGAGTTCGATTCCCTGCTGGGGAGAAAATTTATTTATTTTTAACCTTTGCCGTTCTGCCTGCTTGAACTCCCTGTCTATCTATATAGTAATAGCAGTAATTTTATTTTTATATAGGAGCTTCCCTGTCTGCCTATCATATAGTGGCTTTCTTTCCTATCTATCTATATATCAACCCCCTTAACTGTTTTTTTATATATCTATTATACAGTGCCTTCCCTGTTTATTTATATATCTAGTGCCTTCTCTGCCTGCCTGTCTGTCTGATTGCATATAGTGCTGAACTTACTGCTCTGTACTATTCTGTCCCCTGTGTGTCCTGGAGTACAAAAGAAACACCACCATACAGCAACATGTGCGAACTGGCAAGATCAGGGAAAAAAAAATGCGGTCACTGATTACAAACCGCAAGATGAATGAAAGAGACAATGTAAAAACATCATCGCACTAATGCAATATTATTTGAAAATGAACAGCGTCAGATTGGGTTTGAATATGCACCCGATCTGACGCTGTTCATTTTCAAATAATATTGCAGGTACTGTGCATTAAAACTGCTGCACTGAATAAGATGACACCTTCTGTAACAGCGTCAGCATGTATTCCCCTCCGATATGATGTTGTTCGTTTTCAAATAATATTGCATGTACTGTACTATTTTAGAATAAAAACATAAATTTGATTTCAGTCAGTCTGTAAGAGCCAGTGTAAATGCATAATTGTAAAGGATAGTTTTTTTTTTTTAAATTCAGTTCTATTATCTCAGTCGCATTCACGATCCCCCCTCCCCATCTGACACTGTTGTTTTCACATAAAGACGTGCAATAGCTCAAATGTGATTTATTTGGAGACGTGCTATAACTCAAATATTATTTATTTGGAGACACGCTATAGCTCGAATGTTATTTATATAGGGAAGAAAGTACAGTGTCAGGTGCTTATTCATTGTAATAGGAACCATAGCACAGAGAGGTGTGTACACTGCAACAAGTACACATGTCATAAATGTAGGAAGGGTGTGTGGGAATTGTTAATATTTGAATGGGATGATTTTATATAGCACGGATCGGAAATCAGCAGTTCTTAGCATTGCACCATGCAAGCTGTCGTATCAACCGCCTACTGTAACTTGCTTTATTTTTTCTTCACTTACAGTATAGTCTAGAATAAAAGTGCACTTGTTTTGTTATACTTACACCAACATATGTTCCTGTGTTTGAGCGACACGGGCATGCTCAAAAAATAGACATGTAATGCCACGAAAAGTGAATGCAGTCACAAGTACGCTGCAGAGCTATAGCACATCTTTATGTGAAAACAGCAGTATCAGATGGGTTGGGGTAGGGAAGGATCCTGAACACGACTGAGAGAATGAAAAGTGAATAAAAAAAAATAACCTCTACAAGTATCATAAATTACACCGGCTGTTACACACTGAAATCAATGTATGTTTTTATTCTAAAATTGTAAGAACAAGAGCAGTTTACTTCTCAAAATTGAATTGTACGGGATCAAACTCATGACCTTTTGATTACCAGTCAGCAGCTGATACAATTACGCTATCGTGACAGTTGTAGTGACTGTGTGTCAATGTGGCATACTAAGGTGGCTTTTTTTCTGCAGTTATATTTTTGAATAAAAGCATACTTGTTCTGTTATATTTGTACCTTTTGTGAAAGTGTTTCTTTGATATTTGGACTTCAGGTTTCATACATTATATAGTTTATGTCTACATTTTGTCATTTACTACTACAATATGAAAAACGTTTGTTTTAAAAATGTGTTTACATGGGTTACTGTAGAAACAGAACACACGTGAAATGCGTGTATTATAAATAATGATCTATTATTTCCACTCTAAAACTCCACTTCACTCCCAGATAGTCAATCAAGGCATGAGCTGGGAGAAGTTTGTGTACGTTCTAAGTCGGTGGGGGATGGAATAGCCGGCTACTTGTAGTTTTCTTTATCAGCACATTTAGATTACAAAAGACGCTGGCGGAGAGGTGAGAACGGTTTTAAGAAGCGATTTAAGGTGGGACGGATCTACGAGTTTTTTTGTAGGCTCTGGTAATTCTAGTATTAAGGAGGGCCGTCTCAACACCATGATAACGCCTAAAGCCAGATTGGTAGATCTGAAATAAATTATTGGAGTTGATTGATTGACCAATTGATTATAAATAATTCTTTCTAATATTTTAGCTAGAAATGGCAGTTGGGAAATCAGGCAAAAAATGGCTAAAACTCCAGGATCTAATTTTGCCTTTTTTAGACAGGGACGTATCGCAGCATGTTTAAAAATGAGGGCACAACTCCCTCACTAATAGAACCATTGATAATGGTTAGTAAAGATGGACCCAAAACATCAAAGGGTTCCACTACGAGGTGTGGTGGTACTATATCAAGAGGACTGAGAGCTGGTTTAAGGGTGTCAATAGTTCTTTTTAACTGTGAAAGTGAGACAAGATCAAAAGATTCCAAGACAATACCATGATTAATAGCAGGAAGTTCATAGCCAGTTGGAAGAATACCACAGAAAATTTTATCAATTTTACTGACAAAGAATGAAAGAAATTGCTCATATAAAGAACAGTGCTATTTAATCCCATCACAAAATGCGGGTGAATGGCTGCATTAATTGAATTAAATAAGACCCTAGGATTCTTAGAATAACAGGATACTAAATCAGCAAAGAAATCATGTTTAGCTTTCTTAACTGCAACCTGTAAGTTAAATAGAGAAGTCCTAAAAATCTGTTTAGAAACAATCAGTCCATCTTTTTTCCAACGCCGTTCCGCAGTTCGACAGGCACGTTGCAGCGATCACGTAGTTTCATTTAGCCAGGGAGCAGGTTTTCCCTTATTACAGCGTATCTTGAGCAGAGTAATTGAGTGTAAAACCATTTTACAAGAAGAATTAAATTCAATTAAAGTCAGAATCATCGATACCATCATATTGGACATGCACATCAAGACTAGAGAATATGGTTTTAAAATCGGATATAATAAAAGAATGTAAAAAGCGAGAGCAGCACAAGTGTGACAATATATAAAAAATAAAAATTAATTTCCTTCACAACTTGAAATGAATTAAGCAGATCTGATGATGAATGACTGTCTGCATGCCATTTATTTGCAATTCTATTATGTGTTTTCCTGCTTTATTGGGAGCAAGAGCAAGTTTAGAATTCCTTTGTACTTGTGACATTTGGCAAATAAATCAAATAACTAAATGAGCACAGTATGTGATTTATTAATTTAGACTTTGTAATCACAAATGCAAAACTGTAGATACTAGGGAGCCTGACTTTCACTGGCAGGAAGTCAACCCCCAACTGGGTACCAATCTCCAGCTGATAACCTGTTATGAATATTAGAGTGCTGTTTGTGTTTTTTGCATTTGTTTGATTACTATAGCTTGTAGTATCAGGAGATCCTTTGCTGTGCTTCACTGAATCAAAGTGATTGTTTCAAACTAATTACAGTACAATAAAAGGAAAAAAAAACAAACTCATATCTCTATATTTTCAAAAAGGGACTAATTACAGTTTAAAATACTTGTTAATGAAATTGTAAGTAATTGGATGATACAAGTACATTTGTGTCAATTAATGAAGCCATACAATATTATCCTCCTATGTATACATATATGCATTTTTCGTGTTTTAATAAAGTCCCGTAAATGATAAATAAAATACATCAAATAGAACTGTACACAGTAAAAATAAAAAAATCTAATTTTCTCAAAACATAGCAAAACACAGTATGCAGCATTTGTGTAGTGAAACAGTGGGCATTGTTTTATAGTTGTGTACGGGCAAGAATGCACTCGCTATATTGTTTGGAAGAATTCTTTCTCACTCACTATTGAATTAAAACCATGAATAGAATCAGATAAAAACGTCAGGACTGTAGCCTTGTCATGGGTTATTTCCTCATTTTAAGTCATTGAGACTGAACAGGAGTGGTCTGTTCCTTAGCCTTAGATTTGTGGCCAGATCATGTCTTGCTTAATAAATAAAGAATAGGCAAATTTTTCTTTTAAGTAGCATCTGTTGTTTAAATGTTCAGAGTATACAGTAACCAAGGAATTGGCAGTTTTTCAGTTATTCTTTATTTTTCAGTTATATGTTGTCAGTTACAAAATCTTGTTAAAGGTGAGAAAAGGCCATACATGATTTGTCTTGATTTCAGCCTTTACAACTAGAAATGCTGCACTTTTAATGAATGTGTGTTTACGACTTTAGACAACCGATATGAATGTGCAATGGAAGGAGTGCAGAATGCTACAGTATACACAGGAGTCAGATTTATGAACATGATAGTTGACCTAGGACACCAAGCAGCAGTGTTCATGGGTGCCCAGAGTGTCATGTATCCATTTCCTCTTTTGACTTCAGAAAAAAAACCCTTGATTTCAGGAAAAGCTTCATCCATTGTCATGCATTTTCCAATTTGTAGAGTATAAAATGTCTGTGGATGACCATTCTTTCGGCTACAGACCTGATAAACACATCGCTATGAGAGTTCATTGCTGAACACTGCACTGGTGGTGTCTTGAGGTTGTTATTGGCTAATCCCGCTATTCTTCCTTCCATTAAATGTGTAGATTTTTTTCTGTGTTTTCTTTTACACTGTAATGTTAATATGTACCTAAAAACAACCAGAACTTCAAGAATTTTAATGAATCTCCAAGGAACATTTAAAAGGTATCTTAAAAGTATTTTTATCTGGGCACAATACATTAAATAGTTTTTAAGATAACACTTCATCTTCATAACTCACTTTTCCAAGGCAGGGTCACAGGGCAGCTGGAGCTTATCCTAGCAATCATTGGGCACAAGGCAGGAACAACATCCGGGCAGCGGATACTTTGCAGGATGAACACACACACACATACACAAGCACACCCACAGGAAACCCATACAGATACAATGAAAACACTCAAACTCCACACAGGGATCACCCAGGATGTGACCTCCGGTCTCTTTACTGCAAAGCAGCAGTTCTACCACTGCATCATCATGCTGCTCCAGGTAACATACCTTGAATTATCAATAATAATTTTTTATATAGTGGGTGAATTTCATTAATAGTTACTTACATTTACAATCACAAACCTACAAACAACAGTTTTCTCAGGGTTATACAGCAGCGTGTTAGTGACAGAGATTAAACCATCAACTTTGTGGGTCAGTCCAGTTCTATTTCTAAAGCTATTGTTAAACTGTATTTCTTACAATAGGTGGTTTAAGAAATAAACAATGGAAATAAAATACTCATACAATACTGAACAAATGTCCCTATAACTATGAATGTGATAAAAGAATTGGAACAATTAATTGCTGTCAAAAAGTATTTACCTCCGGTGTGATTTTTTGCTTTATTGTGTATTTTCCGCAATGAGCATTAAAAGATCTTCATTCAAAATCCAGTGCTGTGTAACTCCATCCTTTTATAATTGCACTCCTCCCTGAGGTCTAGCATTGAAAAGGCCGAGCCTTAGGTAATTAGAAATAACTGTGCCAAGAATGCAATGTCTATACAATGGTTTGATTCCCGTCTTAGCTTACATTACTACAAAAGTTTTCATAAGTGGCAGTGTCTCAATTAGAAGGAATATTTGATTAAAACTGTAACATTTTAATCTGCATCATTAATTCAATGACATGTTTTTAACTAGTATACTCTCCATGACAGCTTTAGCTGATCACATTAAATTAAAGATAAACTGATGAAAAGAAAAGCAAAAACATAGACTACCCTTTTTCCTCTTCCTTCAAACATGATAAAAATCAAGAGGATGAAAAAGAAAAGTAATTAATCATGAAAAATAAAGAAAAATGGCACATGCACAAAACGTTACACAAAAAATCAGCAGACCCCCGTGATCCTGTAATTAGGATATAGCAGGTTGGATAATGGATGGATGGATAAACAATAAATAAACAAAGCAGCACACATCACAAACATACGTGTCACTTTTAGCATCAAATACAAATACTTTTTTTTTAAATAATCAAAACTTAAAAGTCAATATTTAGAGGTTTCTTTAGTCTACATTTTTGAAAGGCAAAGTTGTCTATGAGTCATCATATGATGACAACTTCTGTGCAGTGTCTGAGATAATGGATGGATGGATATATATATATGTGTATATACAGTATATATATATATATATACTGAGTATATATATATATATAGTGGCAGGCAGCTGGGTCGCTTAGAAGACCACCCTGGCTTGTATGGGGACCACAGGAATTGAGCATGTAAGCTCAACCATATAAGAGCCTGTGGCCACTGCCACGGGGCACCCGGTCGATTGTGGAGCCCTAGGGCCTAATGTATAAAAGGTGCGTATGCACAGAAATATTGCGTAAGAACTTTTCCACGTTCAAATCGCGATGTATAAAACCTACACTTGACGTAAAGCCACACACTTTTCCACGGTACCTCATACCTTGTCGTACGCAAGTTCTCCGCTTGGTTTTGCAGACTGGCGGCACCCAGCGTCAAAGCAGTGCTACCATTCCTGTGTGGTTACTCATTATTTTCCTGACACGGCTTTATAAATACACTGAAACTAACCGCATATTGTTTATCAGTGTAATGCATCTGATTGTAATTAACTTGTAAAAATATAATGGTCCAGGGAATAGCCATAGTATTCCAAATACCATAACTGCTTTAGCGTTGTTACTCTAACTGTACCTTCTTCTTCTTTCAGCTGCTCCCGTTAGGAGTTGCCACAGCGGATCATCTTTTTCCATGTTACTCTCACTGCTGCACTCGGAGTATTTACAGTATATCACTGTATCTAAGTGGGGAATCACAGCTCAGCAGCTGATCGGTAAGAGAATTATCAGTATACAGCTTCAAGAACACGCTATCTCAGCCACGGAAAAACATTTCAAAGCCTTTCCTGTACGGACCTCGCGGTTCAGAAACAGTTTCATCCCAAGAACTTTAAACGCACTCAATCAAGTGCTCCTTGTAGAACTGTTAGTACTTATAAGTACAATTGCCTCACTGTAAACTTGCACTACAGTTATATTACACAACCTGCGCCACTTTATAAAGCGTGTATTTACATATGATGACGATACCATTTTTAAGATGAAATGCAGAAAAATATGTTTATTATATTATACAGATAAAACTTTAACTTCATTTAAATAATCTATATTCTTCACTGGGACTGGCGTGAAGGACAGAATAATTAAACATGAACTACGAAGATTTTTCAATGTTCCTTAAACGTTTTGAAGAATCGGCGCTCTAAGCTTACAGATGGCTTAACGTCTATTTGATTGTGTGGTGATCGGTTACTTGGAGAAAGAAAAGCAAGGATATATATATTGAATATAAAACAGAAAGAGAAAATAACGACACAGCTAAAAACGCAGCGGCAAATTTCGACAAAAGTTAAACACTTTTGTCATGAGCACGAGGCGGCTATGCAGTGTCTGCAACAGATGTGGCCATCCACCGTGCATAAGATACCATATTGACATTGGACTTTCTGTATTGGACATAGAGCCGCCTATGAGTACTGCTGCACTAAACAATTTCATTGAAGGTCACACACAATCACTGCGCTGTGAAACCCATGTTTAATAACATGCTTTAACTATCATCATGAAAATAATATCACGTATACATCTCAGTATTTTAGTTATTCAGAGAGCTGTAATATCATGAATGTAATAGATTCTGTGTCCTGTCAGAGGAAGAGAGCCGGTTTAAAAAGCACGTAGTGATTCACACACATAGAGCACATAGAAGATCACATAATAAACAGCATTTAACGTGCTATACTTTAATTATGATGCAATTTGAGAAACTAGTTAATTAATCGATTTTAAGATGAAGTTTATGATGTTCTATTTTAATGACAAAATAAACTACGTGATTAAAGTGGAAATTTCGAGATTGAAGTTGACATTTCGTGCTTTTTCCCCACTGTGTGCCTTTTTTCTCTGTACCCTAATAAGCTTTCATATGACATTTAGACAATGGGCTACAACTCGCCTTTTCACGGCGACTTTGATATGTGACTTTTTTATTTCCGGCACTGTGCGATTTTGTGAACATGAGCTTTCAAGTTTCTCCAACACGCTATGTCACTGGATCAACTTCCTTTTGTTGATTATACCACGGTTTAATTAAACAAATAGTATGTTTTTCCTTTGCCTCCACTTGGTATTCGCTGAAATTCTTATATTTTCCCCCGTGCTTTTCCCATTGTCTTTTCACAGAAGGCTGAGCTCAAGGGCGATTTATATTGATTTACATATTCAAAGAGACGTAATTCTGGGAGGAGTTTGGGCGTTACATAAAGCACGTGCCGAGCGTTACTTTTCACGCTGATCAAGATTTATGTAGTGGAAGAATGTGGAAGTTGGAGTACGCACAGATTCCTGCATCTGGATTTTTCTCTGCGTAAGCACATTTAGGCTTTTGTGCTTACGCCATGTTATAGTGCGAATTCTACGCACTGCGTTTTACATGAGGCCCCTGGACGTCAGGAATACCGGGGACACCCGTTGTGTGTTTTTGACTATCGGTGTGTCTGCCTGTCTTTTCCGCAATATATATATATAATATACTAGCAAAATACCAGCTTGCATGAGAGTAGTGTGTTAAAGTAATGAAAAAGAAAAGGAAACATTTTAAAAATAACGTAACATGATTGTCAATATATATATACACATACATACATACATACATACACACACACACATATATATATACACACACAGACACATATATACAGATGTACATATATATACATATCTACATATATACACACACATATATATATATATATACATTTCCACATATATATATACACATACATATCTACATATATATACTGTATATAGCAAAATCCCCTCACTTTGCAGCGACAAAGTACTGCTTTTAAATTTTTATTAAGAAAAAAAGAAAACCTTTTTAAACTGAGGGAAAATATACCAATAACTATCTGTTAAGGATCTCTTTGTATAGCACATTGTCAGTTCATCACTCCGGTTGTAATATGACGAAGCTGCGCGAGCTCACTCTTGAGAATGCAATGTATAGTTGTCCAGGAGAAAACTAATCTTGCCTCAAATCAATGGCAACCTCTTGTAGTGTCTGTCCCTGAGACTTATTAATTGTCATCACGAAGCAGAGCCTCACTGGAATTTTGAGGCATTTGAATTGAAATGGGAGATCAGAGGGTATAACGGTGATGCGAGGAATACATTCAGAGTGTGGAGAAACTCTAGAGACAGCGTGTGTATTAACTTGTGGATTTTTCTGTGAGTATTTGGTGGCAGCGTGACAAAGTTGCTTCGCAAGACCGCGCTAGCTGTGGAGCATATTCTTTTTCTACCTTGTCAATTGTGTAATCCGTTTTTTGAACAGGTTTGATGCATGGAAGTGATCACTCGTACTGCGTTCAGTCAGTTCACGTGAGCTGCACTCTTGTGTGATGTTGCGCTGTCCATGGCTTTATTTAATGTTAGCTAAGACCCGGCACTTAAAAGTTTCTCGCTACAGCAATTTTAACTCTGTTAGAAAGTGATCCAAAGTCTCGTTTATACCTCGTGTCTACTCATTAAACTTGTACCTCGCGAATAAAGTATTCGTCGAAGGCATGACAAACGTTAGCGTGAGCGTGTCTATAAACTTAATTTAAACTTACGGTTTATACCGTGCTTTCTTTTCGCAGTAGCTGCACTTATGAATAAGCACGTATGCGTTTTTTCTTCAGCGCTCTTTGGAGCTCTTCCTTGTTTTCTACATACTACGTTCACAGTCAGTTCACGTGATTACGTGTGAGGCGTGATGAAGTAAGACACAACTCCGTCCCCCACGGCCATCGAGCTGAAGTCCATACAGAAAAATAGGTTACGCGTAGAAATTCGAAATGAAACCTGCCCAACTTTTGTAATTAAGCTGTAAGGAATGAGCCTGCCAAATTTCAGCCTTCTACCTACACGGGAAGTTGGAGAATTAGTGATGAGTGAGTGAGTGAATGAGGGCTTTGCCTTTTATTAGTATAGATATATATTTTACTTTCATTTATCTGAAGGAAGTTTTTTGACATCCGGTACTTTATTTTTTCAAGTAATAAAGTTGTTTAGAGATTTGTCAGATTTTAATGACTAATACAACTACATGTCATCTGTACGTTGAGGAAAAGATATTGTATGTTTTTGAAAAATTGTACCTAAAAGTAAGCATATACAAAGAGAAAGAGACAGGCCCCAAAATGGATCCCATAGGAACACTAGAAGTGATAGGTGCTGAAGAAAAAGAAAAGCCACTAATCTTTACTGAAAAATTCCTATCGTCTATGTTGCAAGTCAACAACTAGAAAGCAGTACCTTAAATACCAACAAAATTAAATGTTGATATATTCATTAAATTAAGTTTTCTGTTAATTGTTTCATTATAATCAGCGCACACTTGTTCTTTCTTATAGGTTTGTGAATGGTGTACTTGAGGTAAGGTCAGTCTGATATCATTGGCTTTCTGTTGTTTCTGGAAAATCATTCACCTTTAACCAGTCAATATTAAATTGAGCTTTTGACATCACAAGTGATTGTTCTGTAAGATATAAAAAGTATGAAATATGCAGTACATTTGGGACACATCATCAGTGATATGTAGCCTTGGTCATTCGTTTTTTTGAGTTTTAACATATCACAGATCCGTGGCAGAAATAATGATACCCTGGACTGTGTCCCAGTAACATTTACAATCCTTAGCTTACGCCTCCTAATTTTCAGCTATCTAGCGGAATATTCTGGCACCTCTGTTGCCCTCTTGATGGCTATGTTCTTGTTCATACCCACCACTGCAAGAAAACTGTAGAATTAGACAGTAGTTTGTCTGCAAAATCACTGCAGTCACCTCTGCCAGCTTGTACTACCTCCTTCTACTCTCGGTTGAAAAAATGCTCCAAAAAATTCTCATAATTAGAATTAAGGAGGTTGACTAGAGGAGAAGTACTGTGTTTCCATGGAGGAGTGTTCCAATGTGAAAACCTGCTTTGTCAATTCAAATACCAGGACAATGATTCCTAAGGAAATTAAAATGATGAAAACATTCTTTCAATTTTCCCCAGGGAGTTCTCAACTCATTTCCGTTAAATTATTCTATTCTTTTGAATTGAAAACAGGAGTTCTGACCAATGAATGAGGGGGAGAAGTGGGTCTTCAATACAAATGCCTGACCCAGAGTTAGAGGGCTTCCTGTTTATTAAGTACTGCTATTTTCTGAAGGGATTTATTTAAAAATTTTTTTGCATAAAATACATGTGTTTTGCATGTTGTGAGCATACTACTGAATAGATTGACACCTGGGTTATTACAAACGAGTAATGTGTTTTTTTTCCTGGACGTTTTTGATAATGTTTGCTGTTGTCCAGCAGATGTGCAATTCTGAAGTGCATCGGTATGAGTAAGTATATATGCGTGTGTGTGAGTGGGCCATATGATGGAGTGACATCCCTTCCCATCCCTTACACTCTCTGTGACTGTGATAGGCACAATCTTGAACTGGAATAGGTACTTTGGTAAATGGATGAATGGATAATCTGCTCCACTACTGACCACATACTACAAGCAGCTGTGAGAGGTGTGAAACATTTCAAAGCTTCTGGGTGCTAAATATACGCAAATATATGTGTGTGTATGTCTGCAGGTTTTTCCATTTATTGCAGATTTTGCAGAATTTGATCTACAAGGAAACACCATCTGCTCAGCTATTTTCTACTGCCAAGTAAAAGTGGTTAGTCATGCTAGTGCACACCCAGTGATGTCAGTCTTAAGAGATGGCACTGAAAATTAACACTGCTGAATAATTGTCTTGGACAGCAAACTTGTAAAGCTCTGGGGTAGCAGCTTTGGTTCTTTGATTTACATTCTGCTTACCAATAATAGTCCATGAGCCGCTACTGCCCTATAAACAAATTAATCACAAATCCACCTTCAAAATCCATCACAATAATACAATTTCAAACTTTTAAAGCATAATTTATGCTTTGCAATTATACCAATCCATTTGTGCCAAGGAAAACAAATTCTGTACATTTTTATTGCCTATAAAAATAAATTTGGCAGCAGTGCTCATCTTGTGGTGGTCCACAATATGCTTTAATTCCTCAAATTACAAGGAATCAGTCATAAAACTTTCAGAACAATTGTTCTAGAAAATTCCATGGGCAAAGTTTCTTTGTCACAATGATGTTCATTAAGCTTTATGGTTTTTTGCAGGGCTTGGAGTTTATTTCATATATTCACAAGTTTTTTTTTCTATTATGCCCCATGCTAAACTGAAAAAACAAGCATATCTTAAAAATACATTATTTGCAATAGAACCATTTTCAGAGCTGTATAGTAGCATAAACTAGACAAGCCCTTAGCATGCACTGATTCTAAAATCATTCATTGCAGAGATGCCAGCTAATTCCAAAGGACTGTTCAGTGCCGGAGATATTGGCCCAAAGAATTGGGAGTGTTATTTTGGAAAAACTATTGCTTCTTACTGAGTGAGCTGTGCTCATTTCTGACAGCAGCCAACTTTATTTAATGCAATTGAATTTTTCCAAGCTGACCATCACTTCAGTGCATGTACTTGTATAACACATTTGCTTGTACAGAGCTTGCTCTGAATGAATATGTACATCAAAGCATGAAGCAAGATACATTAATAATGCACACCAAGCAGTAGGAAGCTAGCACATAAAATGTACCCTATATACTGGTGTATAAGTTGGGTCTGGAAACCCGAAAAATCGATCATAAAATCAGACTCTGATTTATACGCCTGTTCAAAACTACGAGTTTTTTACATCTTCTTGCTTCCTCCAATTTTGCGCCATTTTCTCAGACACATCGAATTTTGTTGCAGCAGTGCAGTTACCAATTTCTTTCACCACTTCAGCAACTTTTAATTTAAAAACAGCTTCATATTTTCTTCTGATTGAAAACTCCATCATAAATAAGGGATGCTCTTACGATAAAGGTGTATGAGGATGTGAGATACAAAAAACACAAAAACAGTGCAAACGTTGCTTCGGAATAGTTCAGGTATTAACGTGTGGTCACGTAGGCACAATACAGAGAAAAAAAAGGCAGTGTGCTCTACAGTTACTCTCTCAGGTGGCTGTTAGCATATCAATCTCTTGGATCAATAGCATGAGTTGTACGCATTTGACCTATACGACCGACATTATAAAGTACCGGAAATTATACGGTAAAATCAAGCCCCAACTTATCTGCAGTATAATTTAAATGCAAGTATATACGGTATATGGTATCTGATGGATACAGAGGTACCAGACATACATAGTTACCGAGTAAAACTACCGGGTAAAGGAATAGGTTTTTCTTTTTACTTATTTTTCTCTCATAAGCAGTCTTTGAGTTTGACTTAAACACATCCTCTAGTGACCACAACTATTTATACAGCGGTGTCAGACATACCCCTGGCAGAATCTGTAGGATGTATACCAATTTAAAATAAAAAACATCAGACAAAACACATTTGTTTTATTTTTAATGGAATTCAGATTAAACTATTAGTCACCACAGAATTAGCACAATCATTAAACATTTCATAGCAATAAGAAAAATAATAAAATGGTCTTGTTCAAAAGTTTGAAAGTTTGCACCCATCTTAGTTCTTAATATTATGTATTGCCCCATTTAGCATCAATGATGGCTTTCAGTCTTTTGTGATAGTTGTGACTGATAACCTTTATTTTCTCAGGTGGTAAACCTGCCCATTTTTACCTTTATTTTCTCAGGTGGTAAACCTGCCCATTTTTCTTGGCAAAAAGCCTCCGGGTCCTCTAAATAGTTTGGTTGTCTTGCATAAACTGAACGTGTGGCAGTGAACTTCAGTGAACTGCCATTTCCAGCAGAAACGGAGATTCTGATGCATTAAACAGCTGATAATTTGTTTCATAAAGTTTTCATGACTTAAACAAAATAAACATAAGTAACAAATTAAACCTAACCTAACTGATTTTTCCTATGTATATTACAAATGTCACTAACCTGACACCTGACAACCTTTCTTAATTTAGTGTAATGGCACAGTCAGAAAACTGTTGTTCCACATCCCGCTTAACACTACTAACTCCCCCTTGTGCGCTTAACCTGACACAGAGAGATGCAGGACGCAGGAGGCACACTTATAAAAGCACAAGCTTTTTATTTTATTTTCTTTCCTCCTGGAGAAGAGATAAAGCTTGTTGCAGGACAGACTAATGGAGCACCTACCTATTGCTTCAAAGGGGATGATAAATCACTCAAAGAATACTTCACATCCCTACACGTCTTCATCTTACATTAAAACAATACCTTTATGTTAACTATACATATTTCTTCTTAAACATATACTATACATGAATTTATTTCATAATATAGACAATTAAATGTACACTACTTACAGTATTTTTACACAAATGGCTCTTACAGCATTTTTAAAGATCTCTCTAAAGTTTCTCAATGAAGTTGAGTTCAGAAGACTGTGATGGCCACTCCAAAACCTTCTCTGTTTTGTGCTGCAGTCACTGAAAGGTCAGCGTGGCCTAATGCTTCAGATCACTGTCATGTTGGAAAGTCCAAGTTCACTTCATATGCATCTTCTGGGCTAGATGCAAATTTTTCTGTAATATGTTCTGATAACATGCATGTGAATCAACTCAAGAGTACTATTTCAAAAAATAAATGAAAAGTAGAAAATATTTACTTTCCATTCACTTAGCGATACTGGCATATGTTAAACTATATTTTTCCTGTTAAATACTAATGGTGCAATGTTATATTGTTTAGTGTTGTTGCTGCTTTACAGCTCAAGGCACCAGAGGTCAGTACTCTGCAGTCACTTTTTGAGTGCAGCTTGCATCTTTTCAATTTTTTTGCATTTTTTCTGGCTACTTGGTTTTCATTCTATATCTCAAAGGTGATTCTATTACTATGAATGTACAACCAGTATGAGTGAGTACGGGTGTTCATGGCCCTAAATGAGTCATTATTACTAAGATATAGCAGGCAAAATAATAATAATAATAATAAATGGAATATATATAAAGTCATAACAAAGCACCAGCATAATTCCAGTGGGCAATTTGCAAATGACATAACATCCAAGTAAAAGAAAAATGTTACAAGCACAAACTGTCAACTATAACTGAAAATGATGAGGCGATTATGTTATGGGATATGTCAATACAAACTGAAAAATAAATCACGATTGACAGACCCAATAAAGCGAAGGACAAGAAGGAGAGATCTTGTCTGCTCATCGACATGTCTATCCCTACTGAAAGAAGCATCTCCCTAAAAACTGCAGAAAAACTCTCCAAATACATAAATCTAGAAATAGAAATTGAGAAAATGTGGGATATGAAAACCACAGTTATACCAGTGGTAATAGGTGGTCTCAGGCTGGTCAGGAAAAGGATAGAAAACTACACCAACAAAATCCCTGATGATATCAAGATACAAGAGTTCCAGAAGGTTGTCCTCATTGGCCCTTCTTATATACTGAGGAGGATGTTATCCATCAAGTGAACCATCACACCATCATGGTAGCCTTAAGCTCAAGGGATAGACTCGGCATCATGAGTGAATAGAGCAGGACTTTTAGGAAAGATAATTAATAATAGAGAAAAAACTGAAATTAATTTACTGAACCTGTATTTTCAATTGAATGTTCATAACTAGCTAGAGCCTAGTTTGGTTACATTGGGTGAAAGGCAGGAATTAAACCAAAATTTGGTGGTAGTCAATCACAGAACACACTCACATGACCACACTCACATACACAAAGCCAATTTAGGGTCAGCAGCTAATCCAAGACACATGATTTTGAGATGTGAAAAGAAACATCAGGGCAACAGGCAGGGTCATCATTGCAGAAGAATGCTAGTGGAGGCCTGAGTAAAACATGCACTGTCTTCATCGGAAACAAGAGTTTGAGAAGATCTAAAATTTGCCTGGGATAACTGATCTTCTCATTTGTAGATGAGTCTATCTATATTCTTTCAGGTGGTCCAAGACTTCCTGGCTGACTAGTGGTAACACAAGGTCACTAGCTGGGAAAGCTGGTGGTGTATTGTCTGACCAATGGCAAGCTTGGGAATGACTGGTAGGAGATGAGTACACTTCTTCCACAAATAATGAGGATAGGAGATAAACAGTGTTGGTAATTTTATGAAATCACAACAGTTTAGATGCTACACTGAAGGCCTGGCTCTGTAAAGATAACATATGGCTTATAGATGTAGGTTTAGTAGGTTAGAGGGACTTACATATAGTCTGATAATCTTGTAAAAAATATGAGGCTACCCCTTACCATAGGAATGATTCAGGGGCCTAGTAGGAAGTGAGTGACTTCAGGATGGTGTTTAAAGGTGTCTCAAGGAAAACAGAAGTCCAGGGTCCAGAGTACATGCGAGAGAGAAATAAAGAACATTAAAGTGCTTCGAGGCAATTGCAATGGGTGAAGGGGTGAGCAGACCAAGGTTCCCATGTAAAAAGACCTTGAGAGTTACCTGGGCATTGCTTTCTTTTATTTTACTTTAATTTTGGGTCCTGCCTTTCACATACTCTTTCCTTGTGTGTTAGGTTCAAAAATACACAATTGTGCCTACTATAAGCTTCCTAGCATCATTGTGGTTGTAAAGCTAAATGCTAATAATACCATGGCCTATAAGAATCAGACCTTTTAGATCAATACAAACATGGTGTAAAAAAAACATTCTGCAAGTATACTTAACAATAGGCTCTATCAATACACTTTAGTAAATATTAACTGCTTCCAAATGCTTAAATATCTTTTATCAATTATAATGCCACTGTCAACAATGACCTGAGCAGTCATTTGTTCACAGTTTTATTCTGCAATTGTATAGTATCTGCAGAGATGGAGCTTCTACCTCCTTCTTTGACAAATACATGCTTTGGCATGGCTTTGCTTCCTCTTCAATTGAATTTGTACAATTATATCCTTTACAATTGTTCCACATATAAAAAACAAATTCTATGAAATTCTTCATGTGTATTCCTTGGTATTTCTTACCAGTCGAATATGACTAATTAATTAAAATTTTAATTACTGTATTGATACCCGGATCTGCTGTATTTACCAACCATACTTGAGAACATTCCACGTAAAAACCCTATTGTATTCTTTTTGCTGGTCTGTAATTGTCTACTAACCATCATTTCAAAAGGTTTCCTGGTGTTAAAGTAATTTGACCCTCTGATAGCTACCTTAACATTGTCCTGAATAGACATTTAATGCCTGAACATTGACCATAATAATTGGCTTTTATTGACTGTAAACTGTTAAAAAATTATAATTTTGTTTGCACGGTCTATTCCTGAAGTTTCTGAAACTTAATACTTTTGACAATAATACAGATTTGGTCATGCCAGGGTTTTGAAACATTGATTTTAATACTTAAGTTATTAAATTGCAAATTGAAAAGCATTGTGACTGTTTCCTGTTTAACTAATGCCACCGGCAGCACTGATTATTTTTTAGTTTAATTGTTGTGACGTCAGCATCTTATCTGAAAGGAATGTTCCAGTGTATTGTGGTTTTGTTTCAGTAAATGTAACCAGGAACTGATGAAAGAAAATAAAATGAACACATGGCCTACAGAGGACTAGTTTGTGCACCATCATCAAAGAATTAAAAGGTAGGCTATACATATATTAGATGTTATATGCACTAGACCAGGGATTTTCAAGTTCAGTCCTGGGATTCCACAATGGCTGCAGTATTTTATTCCAACCCATTTGCTCTTTTAACTAGACTCCTCCAGTAATTTAGCAAGCTGCCATTTGAATATTGTGTGATATTGAATGCCACACACTTTTACGTTTACAATGCTTTAACAGTCCTGCACTGCACACAGTGATCCAGCACCAATCACCCTTCTCTCTGTGCCTCACAATGGTCCTCTTCGGGCCGCCTTCTCTCCACTTTCCAAAGCCTTGCATTCTTCCACATGACACCAGCTCCCTCGACTGTTGGAAGGTGGCCCCTTTTATGCTTCCCTGGATATGCTCCAGGTGCCCCTTGATGCACATCCACCGGCACTTCCTGGTGTGGCAGAAGTGCCAAATGAACACCCGGAAGCACTCTGGGCATCCCTGGAAGGTCCTTCCTCCACCTTCCCAGGTGCGGAGGAAATACAGATCTCCCAGGCTCTGTGAGGCTTGGGGCACCCCCTGGCGGTGGCCACGGGCCCCAATGGGTTTGAGCCTTCACGCTACGTTTCCTTGGTCCCCACACTATCCAGGGCAGTTGTCCATTCGTGTCCCGGGGGACATATAGACTACTTCCTAGTCCTTCCAGGTGTCCTGGCTGGGTCTGGCTCCCAGCCTCCTGCCACAATTGTTTGTGTTAAAACTGTAATTATATAAATGATTACTTGATGAAGCAAGGATTCATGTGTCTCAGATGAGAATTATGTCATCATTTTTATCTTGCTGTTTAACTTTTTTCTGTTGATATTCTGATTATTTAATGCTATTATTGTTTCATAAATATGCAAGTGGATAATAGTTAAATAGCTGCTGCATTCAGTATCATTTGCACCAGTGTCATTAATTGTCAGTATTCAGATACAATTAACATAAGAAATACCACAGAAGAAAAAGGAATCGAAAAGAAAATGACAAACAGAAGAAATCATTTAAGCTTTTGTAATAAAATCTTAATTTCTTATTGTATACTGTAATAGTAATAATAATAGAAGTTCACTGCTCAAAACAGGCTCGACCCTGCAACCTTTAAATTACGAGGCAGCAGTTCTTACCTCTGCACCAGCCAAGCAGACACATCAGCTCTCTGTCGATTGATATTTGGGCTTGGGTTTTTACTCATTAACAGCAACATGGAAATTGAATGATTTATTTTTCTTTGGTTATATTCTTGAATAAAATCGCACTTGTTTTCTTATACCTGTTGTGAAAGTGTTTATTTGATATTTGGACTTCAGTCTTTACACATTATACACTTCACATCAGCATTTTGTCATTTTTACTATAACATGAAAAAAGTTTCTGTTTTAGTTATGTGTTCAACATTTCTTGCTTCGCATTTCCTGTCTTCCAACATTTACCCAGATCATTGAAGACATGGACACACATGAAATGTATGTATTTCAAATAATGATATATTATTTAAACTGTACAATTCCATGAACCTCACACCCAGATAAACAGACTTGAGCTCTGACATCAGCAGAGCTGGTAGGGGATGAGAGAGAAGGTTGCTTGCTGTATTTGTTACTATAGTGCTTTCTTTAACTTGTATCCAGGCATTTGCAATCATTTCAATAGCTGCCATACAAGTTATACTGACGAGAATTTTTCTCAGCCTTTACTTGCGATAATACACTTTCATGGTACGAATGATGCCCAAATCCAATGGCTGAAGCGCTTCCGTGCAATTGGGTGGGACGAATTCAACGCGAACATTATCTAAATGTTGAAGCATGTTGTGGGCAGCACAGATATCAATCAGGACCCGAATCATTATTTCTTCTTCATATTGTGAGGTTTCTGAACTCTTTTGAGACCCAGTCCCGACCCAACAGGAACGACATGCTGAAGTGCATCCTGAAGCGCAATTGCAGTGTCTGTAGAAGATTGTTTGGGGCAGTGCAATAGGAGGCTCACAGCGCTGCAGTGAAACACCACAGAAGCAAATCATATATGATCGGGGCTAGGTCAGTGATCAAGTAATCCAGTTATCTGTATTTATAATTTATTTGCTCTTAACCTTGCATCACCCATCGAGATAATTTCTGTTTACTTTGGCGGAGAGACGCAGCATATCTGTGAGCCTACCATTGTCCCATACAGATGCGGAGATTGGACTTCGGGATGCTCTTTGGCGTGCTATCTAGTGGGGGGAGGTCCCAAGAGAGCTTACAAACCTCACATTTTCTTGAATGAGTGCCACATTAATAGGAATGATTCTTGAATGAGTATCACTGAACCACATAAAAACGGCTTTTTTGACATCTTCAAATGCAGCAGTTCACATATGTTTGCAACCCGAGATTTTTCTACTTTTTTTGCTCTGTCTTTCAAGAAAGTTGACAGTGTCGATGGCGAAATTCCGAATTCACATGTTCTTTATGGACAATTTTGAAAACTCCCATTATATCACCTTTTAATCTCCATTTACCTAAATTCAAATGGTTCAGCTCCCTCAATCTTTCCACAAAACTCATACCTTTACAGTCCTGGAATCAGCCGAGTTGCTGTTTTGTGGACTTTATCCAGCACTGCTATATTGTTTGTGCTGCCTGGAGACCAAAACTGCATACGGTATTCAAGGTGAGGCATCATTAGTGTATTATAAATATTAAGCATTGCCGCCTTCTTTAATAGCTACACTAAACAGTGTGCTCCATAACCTAATATTTTGTTATCTTCTTAATGAATTTTGTACAATGTTTAGATGTAGATAGTGATGATTCCACTATAATTCCTAGATCTGTCCCATAAGAAGTGCTTCCAGTTTTGCATTCTTCTAAAATTGCATTTGACTATCTAAAATAAATTTCTTTATGAATATTGTGCAGAAAAGAGGAGAAAATTTACTACAAGACACTGAGACTTTTTAAAGTCCACAAGTATCACAGCTTTGTTCATTTTTACTTATAAAAACCCAAGAATGTCATCTACTGTTGAAATGCAGCAGAAATGGTGTTGCAGTGGCTTGACCACTACTGTCTGCAAGACCCTTTTGATCAAATCCAACTTTATGTTAGTCATAATCCATATACAGAATGTCCCACACAAAGGTAACATGATGATTTTTTTATAAGGGAATTGTATATACTGCACGGTAAATTGCTTTTTGACTTGTCAACAATGGGTTGAAGCTCTGCCTCTAGTCTTTCCTTCCCCCTGTCTGCTGCTCCAGGACCCTTCCATCTGTGATTGTTGGGAGCTTTTTGGCGATCCACAATGCTGAAGTCACAATTTAATCTTTACAGTTACTGTACCTTAAATAAATAAACACCTGACAGAGATTGACTATTGTAATGGCATGTTTTCAAGCTGTTTTTTACACTTAGTTCAAGACATGGAAAAAATGAACACTTAACCGCACTTTCTAAATTCACAGCACTGGCTGCCTGTTCAGTTTAAAGCCAATTTTAAGCTCTTCATTTGAATAAAAAAAATCATAAATTGCTGATCGCAAGGATTTGGTCTGATCTACCTAACAATGTTAGAAAGAAACTTTTTTAGTTTTGACATGTAAATGAATACCCTAATCTTCTAACAACAGCCTAGTCTATTCATTTGTGCATTTTAAATAATTCCAGGCATTATTTTGATTCTCATTTCTCAAATCGTTTACATTTTATTTTATTTCTCTTAGATGTGCATCACTACTGCAAAAACCTACTGGCTTGCTGCCAAGAGTTGCTGACCTTCAACATTTGGAATCTTGGACAAAAAATCATTTGATGCTTAAATATTTTTTATTACAATTGAAAAAATAGATTTATCTTATTGCATTGTGGCTTTATTTTGGAGTTTCAATGTTGTTTTTATGTTGTGGAATTTGGGATGTATTGTAATTATTGTATATGTGTTAATATAAAATCAGCTGGTTCTGTAAGTGGGAGTGCACTTTATATAAACTTTACATATATCAATGAAAATAGTTCAAATGTTTAGCCTCCTTTCAAATTAAGCAATGGAAAAACCTATAGCTGGTGAATATTTTCACAGTCCTTGTTTCACCCTACTCCACCATCTGTGTGCTACATTCACAGAAATCCCAAATCCCTTTCCCTTTTCTCCCATTTTCACCACAGCTATGAAATTTAAAACAGATAGCTGATACCAACAATCAATCAGATCCAAGGTTCTCATCACCTGCAACTTGCCATCCTTGACTTGGGGCTGCTCAGCATCTTCCGGCTGTTCCAGCTGACACAGCAGTATTTCACCCAATAAAGGTCTACAAGAAAAAAAATGTGAAAGCACTCTGTAAAGTCTTAAAATAAAAATGAGATGGTGGAGAGCATCACAACTTAATTAAGCAAAACATATGAAGCTAATGTAATCTAAAATAGCTTTCACACTATAGAAGTTTATTGGTGAAGGCAAGGCGTCTTCTTGGCTTAAACTGAAAAGTACAAATGTGAATCAGAAACAAAATGCGAATCTACAAAGAAACATAAAGAAAATAAGAACTTGAAAATGAAAAAAGACAGATATTTAAAAGAATGTTTTTCACCGTGGAAGTATGTCACTTGTCATGCCACCTGGGTCTTTATTGATTAAAGTAATTCAGACTCAAGTGGGTTCTTCAATGCAACAAACATTAATTACTCATTCCACAACTTCCACTGTTCAACCCCCATAACTCCAACATTCTCAGTATATCCTGTCCTAAAGCATCATGGCAATTGTAGTGTTTATCAACTAACTATAAACAATTTATTTATATATATATATATATATATACACATCTCATTACATCACCATTTTCTCATGCTATTGATATTTCATAAAATAATGTTTACTTAGCAATGAAATGAAACCCAGTGTAGAACAATTTAACTGATCTTGGTCTGTTAATTCTGTATATACTCGCGTTTAAGTTCTCCCGCAGAAGTTGGTGTTTGATTTCTGGTATTTTATAATGTCGGTTGTATAAGTTGAATGTGGAAAACTCATGCTATTGATCCAAGAGATTATGATATGCTAACGCCCACCTGAGAGAGTAACCACGGAGCACACTGCCTTTTTTCTATGTATTGTGCCTCCGTGACCACAGAGTAATACCCGCACTATTCCAAAGTGATTTTTGCATTGATTTGTGTTTTTTGCATCTCACACCCTTATACACCTTTATCTATGATGGAGCGTTTGATCAGAAGAAAATTTGAAGCTGGTTTTAAATGAAAAGTCATTGAAGTTTCGAAAGAAATTGGAAACTGCACTGCTGCAACAAAATTCGATTTGTCTGAGAAACTGGTGCGAGATTAAAGGAAGCAAGAAGATGTAAAAAAACAAAAATGAAATGTATTTTTGAACGGGCGTATAAATCGGGGTCTGATTTTATGATCGATATTTCAGGTTTCAAGACCCGACTTGTATGTGAATATATATACGGTAGTTTAACAAATTATTATAAAGTATTAACATCCATCATGTGAGCCAGTATCAAAAGCATTTAAAGACTTCTTCATCCTGATTTGTTGCATATAGTGTATATGAAATAAGAAATCACAAACAAGATTGAAGATTTGTGTCCATAGAACGAGATAAAAGTAGCACTGATGTGCTTAAACAATGACTGCTGCTAAGTAACATTAAAAAAAAAACAAAAAAAAAACTTCGGAGATGTAGAGCCCCATTTACCTCAGAAATTGGTCCAGAAGTAAATGCTCTCACGGGGAATGCATTGTTTAAATACTGTTGAGACCAGAAGTGGCGTAGTTTCAGCAGTGCGGGAAGTGACCTCATCAGTCTTCTGATGGCTTCTCCTCTTCCATTCTAAGAGAACACACAGAACCAAAGTTATTGGCAGTGTCACACTCAGTACTCCCCTTTTTAGTTCAGCAAGTACCCATAAAATGCTCCCCAAGCTTGCGTTTCTGACAGGAGCTTTGTTGTTTTACTCTTATAATTTTTCTTAGTATTTATGCTATATCACACTGCTTTCATATCAAATAACCCCATTACAAATGTTCTCTTAGCTACTTTGTAAATTAAGTAATTATATTGGCTCTATTTATCCAACTTATTCACCTTACTTTGCAAAGTTATAAAGGAGAACTTAAATATTAGTAATTGAATATTCCTTGAGAACAAGGCTGAGGTAAAATCAATAAATTGGCTGATGAATGAAAATTACTGTGGATAAAAAGGAAACTTTATAGTCGTTTATTTTTTTAAAAAGTAAATGTCACTATTTTTTTTTAATAATCGAGTACCCTAATGTAAAAATAAAGAATGCATTCCGTGAAAAATGATAATTATAGTAATATTAAAACAAATATTATATACATGCATGGTCAAGTATGCCAAAGAGTTTAACTTTTTAAAATTTAAATGTTAGTTATTCATAATGAAAATAACTGTCCAGAAACACAAAATAACTACACAGGGTCAGATGTTGGTGACCTCGGGACCCTTTCATTGTCATGAAAACACAACATCGCAATGATGCCTCAAAAATGTTTTTTGTCAAGCTTCTGGACTATGTGTAATACAATTAACTTCATCATTATGAATAATAAAATGATTTGTGAAACATTGGGGTAATGTTGGTAACAGGAAGGCAGGAATCTGAATGCCAGTTGGAAGCAATATTATGGAAGACTTACAGGATCATGAGACAGTCAATAATAATGACTATGTGAAAGTGTTTGATGTTCTGCAAAAATTTGGCATCCTCCATTGGTTAACTTGGATCATAAGGGAATGAGTGGGAAATTTGGAACTCTGTGCTCAGTATCTATTATAATTCTTGACATCGATCACATGTCCTTAACCTTACCAAAAGCTTCTGGAAGTGGTTCTAATCTTTTCTAGACATAACTGCTTTATACTTGTTTTAGTGCACTTTCAAAGCTAACTCCTGCACAATCTAGAGACCATTCTTAAATGATACTCTGCCAGAACAGCTGATATTATGATAAGAGGTGCTATCACTCACAAGAGATGATCACGTCTGCTAATATACAACTTTGTAGTGGGTCACCCTCCAACATGTTCCTAAGTTTTGCCTACACATTAAAAAATATTGTAACTTCCTTGGTTGAGACCTGAGAGAGAGAGAGAGAGAGAGAGAAACATGTTCTTCAGGTGGCTGAGGATTGTCAGAAGTGGTGAGGCTAACTGGGGAAGCCAGCCATAAAAAAAGCTCTTAAGAACATGGAATTAGGAGATGGTGCAGAAGAAGTACTTTAGCACTTATAGAAGGCCCCGACCTTGACTACTAATGGCCATCGTCCTGGGTGTATTGCATTTGGCGAGCCTCAGTAAGATCCTGGTTTTAGATCTTATTACAGACCTGGGAAAAGTGTGGAAGATGGTGTTACCACTGGCCCTGGGTGTGTGGTGTGAGGTAGATGCAGCAGCATGTATTTACAGGCTTATGGGTGAGACAGCAAACAGTGCCAAGAACATTGGAGCGACATTGCAGAGCTGCCAAAGAGGGAGATAGCAGATTCTGCCAGGAAGGAACCAACAATGCTTTTAAAGGCCAACTACTGCCAACGTTGTCAAAGTGCTAATCCCATTCCTCTATCTCTCAGACCCCAGGGCATTACAATGAATTAATAAATTTCCTATACTGTTTGTAAAATTTGGATTCTTCTCATCTTCACGTGTTAATGACATGTAAAAACAAAATAAATGTTTTGTCACAACACAGACATTAGAAAAGTGTATGCATTTTCTAACACTAAATCACAAATGCTTTATACCTGAAAAGATCAAAAGATATTTGAGTTGAGGCAGTAGTTATATGTAAACAAAAAGAAGGCAATTTGTTCTGTTTTTCTAGAACTATTTTTCTTATATAAACTTTAAAGCACTTTAGAATCAAAATATATGGTAACAACGGAAACGTTGTGCTTATTTTTCAAAAACCTAACTATTAAGATTATTTAGTATGCTCATTATTATTAAACGGATTTGTGGTGAGATCATCTAGGTTACCAGAGGAAATCCCATTTTAGTCAATAAGCCCATTATATGCCACAGGACTGTTAAGCTGTAATTACGTTATAACAGAATGAAGTACAAGATGCATTTCACTTCATAAACCTTTATCATTTTAACGCTTCTGTTTTTTCAAAAATGTGGAAAATGTGTAAGAAATAGAACACCAACAATAAGTAGGAAATCAAAAAATGTATAAATGAAAGTGTTGATATTTGTCCTGGTGGCCTTTTCAGATTTATTTGTTTTATAAGGCACAAGACTAAATATGTTTTTATTATATAAATATTTATGAAGCACAGAATTCCATATACACTTAAATACATTTTTAGATACAGATTGGATGTTCTTATGTCTGCATGTGTTTTCCTTTCCACACTCCAAAGACATAAATGTTGAGTGGAGACTCTCATGTGCAATTAAGGTCTTATGTTGAATGTTTGTGTTCTACCTTATTTCTTCTTATCCTTATCCTTTCCTATCCTTTTGTAATTATATTTATTTATATTTTGACACTGCAAGGACTGCAACTAATTTCATTGTATTTGTTACAATGACAATAAAGATATTCTGATTCTGATTCTAAACTTGCCAAGTATGAGCAAATATCTTTAAGATTGCACTGTTATGGACTCATTCCCTGTCTTGGAGGTCTGGCTGCAAGTTCATGAAATGGATAGACCAATGGGCGGTTAAAGGCTGGGACATAAATACATCTGACTAAATCATCCATTCACCTCTTGAGGCCCAGTTCATCTACATGTTGAACAGTAAATATCTTCATTGACAACCTGGTTGGCTGTTCTAAAAGTAAAAATGGCCAAGCAGCAAAAAGAAAAAACAAACTGGAAAAATCACATATACACTAAAAACATTGAAAGTGTTTCAACTGATGGGTTGTTTAGATATTATTGCATGCAATATTATACATATTATTAAACATATAAGTTCATTTATATTTATCCAAGAAAAGCATTTTACGGTTGTGTTACTGTACTACAGCACTTCATGGGATCTAAATGAGCCAAAACAACTGTGAAGATGCAAATAATATGGCTCTTGCATTACAACTGGAGAAACAAGGTCAATGCAGGATCAAGGGATTTATTAAGGTTTACTCTGCTTAAATTATTTCATACTTGTGAAGATTAATGTATGAATAAGATGACAGAGCGTTATATTCCCCCTATGTTTCTACCTCTCTACAAGACTTGTTCACCCTTTTTTTCTGTCTCTCCCTTTCACCCGTTCATTCTTTTTCATATTTGTTAAGATGCTGAAATCTGCTTTATGTGATTTATGAAGGAACTTGAAGCGATTAGTTTCAAAACACATGAAAATTCCTCAGGTTCAGGGGAATGTCCAATCTGTTTTGCTGTGAACTGTTGACTGGATGAGAACACGAGCAGCTCAGAGCCATAAGGAGATTGTGTCGAGTTATTAAACACTTGTGCTAAAGCTGCTTATTGTTAATGCCCCAATGTCCTGCTGAAGCGATCGGATCAGATCAGATCGGATTAGATCAAAGAGCCTGGGAACCGGCCTTTCAAGCAGATTCATTTAATCAATAAAGAGGGCCTCAGAGGGGAGAGCAGTACTAGGATCAAAGAAGATTACACGGAGGAAAATATGAAACTACAATCAGATTTATTTCATAGGCGGGCTAAAGTTGGAAGGATTTTTAAAATAAGAAGCACCTGTTTTTAGTTATTTATTTCTATTTTTGCATAAAACATAATGAGCTGGAAAAACAAATAGGCACAAGTCAAATGGGTTTAGTGTATTGCATTGTTAGTCTACATTTTCCATTGCTAGTTTTGCAATGAAGTTCTCATCCTGTGATTTAAGAGGAGAAGGAGGTGGTGTAATGGTGCTTATATCCCTCTTCTAGGGTATGTTCCACATTAAATCCTAAGCCTAAAAGTCTTAAGTTGTTTCTCATGACAGCACAGCTTGTGGAAAAGTGGTGTTACAGAGGCTTTAATCTCTGGCATATAGTACAGACTTAGATTTGCCGGGAATAACAACCAAACTATTGGAAGCTTCAAAGACAGTGGATTTGTAATTAGCCCTTAAAGTTTGATTTTGCAAGATGATTTTTTAAATTTGTAAACTAACACCCCCTACTAAATTTAATGATATTGGAACATTACAGCCTAGATTAATAACATAAATACAAAATGTAAGGTGTTATTTGTATCATCATGACATTAATAAGCAGTACAACATGGCTTGAATTCTAACAAACAAGAAGACTTGCAGAAGACCTGCAGATGTTAATAATATACTCTTTAATGTTACATCAATAAATATAGATCTTTCCCTTTTCCTGTCATTTTTTTCAAACTAAATTGGATTTTAAAATGATTTATACTGATCCTGTACTGGATAAGCAGGGTCAGAAAATGACTAGCTGAATGGATTTTTTCACCTTGTGAGATAATAGTTTTTCCATTATTTTAATAACGTTGGAATCATTCCAGCCAACAGCCAGGATAGTGTAGGCTTGTTTGGGTCCTGGATTGCAAGTGAAATAAGGTAGAATGAGACAGAGTTAGGACCATGAAAGATAATGGCAGCAAAGAAGAAGCACACACACTGGCAATTGACAATGCAAGTCAACATGACAATGCAACAAAAAAGCACCCCAGCACTCAGCATGTCAAAAATCTGTAATGGCTACAGGCAGTGGTATCAGTTTTCTAGGGAGAGAAACACAACCTGGATGGAAAGGCTTCTTTGTTCTGAGTAAGGCAAGAAGAAGGGGAACCAGGAACATTTAGGGTTGCCTGACCCTTGTGCTTGAGAGAAGGAGGTTAGGATCTTCAGAAACACAGTCTAGAAAACAATTGGGGGTCATGTTGTATCTCCATGAAAACAAGCATCCCATGTGCTGCCATGGTGAACTAACCTTTTATGGTTTACAAAGGCTTTGGGCACAAAGTTTGGAGTTAGTCCTGCAATGGGGGAAAGGACGTACAGTATATGTTTGCTTAAAATTAGAAAAGGCAAAATTCCCTTCATGAGAAACTGTTCAAACCTTATTTAGAATGTGGCACATAATGTTTGGAATTAATCAAGTATACTGAACCTCTGCTAACCTTTTTGATGCCTGAATATTGCTGAGTGGTGAGAAGAGGAAATGTCAGACAAGATTTAAATGAGATGTACTGTAGCTCTTTGAATGTCCCATTTGTTTGTAGTTCATTCATTGCGATTTATAATATATTATATAGGGTTTCCCCTGATAAAGGAAATATTTCGGGGGCTAGGCCATAAGTGACATGTGCACAGAAGAGAACTGAGTTTGCAAAAAATGAGCAGGAAGTGGTTTGTGCTCACAAGCACTAACACAATCACAATTGAGGTTCAAGTGAATGTTTAAATACAAAAAAAAAAACACAATTCAAACTCATATTCAAAAGCAAAGAAAGGGCTAATATTGATGTTTTTGCAGAAATGCCTTTAAGTTTCCTATACACTGGCAAATATAGTTGTCAAAAAATAAAGAAAGTATACTGCCATGATAAAAAAATGGCAAACACAAAGGCCAACAAACACCAGGGCCAGGAAATGAAGCAGAAAACAAGTAAAAATTAACCAGCAGGGATGTAACGCGAGAGAATCTAAAGAGAAGAGGTTGCCAAAGCCCAGTGCAAATTGCCAAGCTCAGAGTCAAAAGAAACATCTGAAAAGTTCTATTTACCTAAATAGATTTTGCAATAACTAATGCACAAGGTTTCTAAGAAAATATCCAGAATCTTGGACATTTCTCATAGCTCACCACCATCTTAAATAGAGTTTATATAATGACATCATTTATCATGTAATCTCCGAGTAATATTGTTATGATTATAGTTTATATTTATTTAGTTATTTTTGTGCCATTTATTTGTTTTATTTCACATCTTTTTTTATTTATTTTTATGAGGAATATGATTTTGTTGTTTATTTGGTGTTCTGTACTAGTTATATATCTTACTAAAGTTATATTATTTTTCATTTATGCAATGTCGTCTAGATGTCACACAACTCATTCAGTCATGATGATGATGTCACAACCATTGCATATAAATTCAGCACTCTTGGATCCTGGAATTATCCCTTGGTTTTGCGGCAGCTTAGCTTTCACACAAGTAGAGAGCCTTTTTTCAGGTATCTTTATTTTGGTTTCATTTTTCAGTCTATTCTTTTGGCTATCCCCTTTCATTGTCTTGCTCGGTTATTTTGTTCTTCTATTACTGATCTTGTCTGTCTGACTACTTTAGGCTATGTTCATCTCCTAGTACAATTAAATACAATACCCTTTGTGTGCCTGAGAATGCACATAACACATGTGAACAGCAACAGGCATAACGAATGTAAACAGAATGGCCATACCCATACAAAAGCTATTACAAAACAGTTATGACCACACAAAATATAAAATGGCATCTCCAGAATAATGATAAAAAAACATCAACACCATTATGAATAACATAAATTATAAAATATAATAAGAAATAAAAAGGGTGCAGTACAAAATTAAATTTTGTAATATCACAAAATAATTGCAAAATTGAAAACAGCAAACTTTAGAGTCACTGTGGAAACTGGATCTGATGCTTGGATACTGAAAGGTGCATGCATCATCTTAAATAGTCAGGATGAGATGACACACCAAATTACATGATTTTCTATATCACATGACCTGCTGTGGCCTTGCAGAGATTGACACAAAATGTAGGCATCCATGAAACAGTATGGTGTCATCAGAATAGAAAAACCAATAAAAAAGCTCAATGTTTAGCATAACTAGACATCAAGACAATCTTAATGGTATATGTGGGGGTTTCTTCTACCAGTGAGTCTGAAGGACTGGACAAAAAAACCCTGAAGTGTTTATAACATATTAGTAATTAATTTTCAACACAACATGTACAAAACTTCCAAAAATCAAACTAGCATTTTCCTAAAAGACTAAAACACAGATTCAGTACAGAAAACCTTCAAGGTTTAGAGTGGTTAGGAGAACTGGTGGCAGTTATGAAGGGAACTAAGAAGAGCTGGGTAATAAATGAATACTTGGTGCTTGAGGTATGACACACAAATGTAAGTGAAGAATTCACCCATACGTAGAAGACCTTTCTTAGGAATTCTGAGAGATACATTAGGTGTTTATTGCTGTCCCAATCTTTGTGCCCTTTTATTGCTACTATCTCCTATTTGGCATTATTCTAGGGTTGGACATGTTACAAAATTGCCCATAACTTCTAGACCATATGCATATACATATATTTATAACAAAATATGAAAACCCTAATTTATGTGCAAAACATATGTTATTAACAGGTAAGGCCTCTGTGAATTCTATAAAATAAGATGATTTGCCAATACAAATATTCACATATCTACTTCTACATCACTGGTTTCTATTTAGGCTTGTAAAGAAGAAACCCCAAAGTATGCTAAAAGGATAAAATTAATTTAAAATTAGAGTATAAAATACTATAAAGGTAATTACTATTTTTTGAACAATAATGCAAGACAATTCTCTAGATTTGTCATGATCTGGCTAGTCCTAAAAGAAGATGTACCAAAATACCTTTCAAAACATGCCCATTAGTGAGGTGACACAGTCAAAAACCCTGGCTAGAAACCCAAAGCGCTGAGAATAACGCTTTATAAAATAAATGTTTATTCCCACAAAACTGGCTGTGCAAGCACAAAGCTCCGAATAACACAGTCCTAATATGAAATCCAGAGGCGAGGTCAAAAATAGAGCAAGGGTTCAAAAATCCAGAAAATCAACAGTAATAACAAAAGCACAGATACTCAAAAAAACTCTCCACACCCTACCATGTTCAGGGAACCACAAGCAATTATGGGAGGCCCTCACTTAAATAGGATGGAGGGCCATTCCTGGTGGTGATTGGCAGGTGGCCCCGCCCCTTTAACAGCCACCCACAAAATTCAAGGGACATAACAAAAAACATTTACCTTCACCAACCCACACATAGAAAAAGAGACAGAAAAAAATGAAATAAAAAATAATATGAATAAATGGTATAAAATTAAACAAAACAAAACAAGGGACACAGCTTTTAACACCAGCCGGGGGAAAATACTGGCTGAAACATAAAACAAGATTCGTGCAACCACAGGGCTGATGCAGGTACAGTAGGTTAAGAAACAGGATATCTTGATGGATATGATGGTACTTGGAAAGTACCTGAAGGCTGCACTGCATTGTTAGAATTGGCCTCCTCTGAATTGTATGCATGCAATGGAGCACTAGATTGTGATATTATTTGTATGATAGTTAGAACCTTCAGGTACCTCATGGAAAATAATTGTATGCCTTCTATGGGTAGAGGAAAGAGGCGAGCTGAAGGAGTAGAAGAGTTTATCTACCTTGAGTTATTGCTCACGAGTAATAGTAATGTGGGCATTGTGCCAGGTAGAGATGGTCCCCATGACCATGGTGGCAATGAGTTCAACTGGGGCTCTAAGAGTTTTTTGGCTTCTACTTAAGACAAGTTGGGAGCAAGCACTGCTGCACCCACTACATGACAAACCATCTCAGGATCCCAAATTAATTCCCGAGTGGAGTCATGCAACATGTGACACCTCAGCACCACACTAATTTAGATGAAATGAAACAGTGTGAAGTTTTTTTATAGTGGCTGGAGTGCCAGTCCTATCACCAACACCCAAGTTTTCCCTGCAAGTTGGAGGACCTGCTTGCAGGGCTGGATGCAAGTTAATATTCCACCTTGGATGGAGCAATTACAGGTTAAGAGCGTTGCTCAAGGGCCCAACACAGTGGAATCACTTCTGGCATTTACAGGATTCAAACTTCCAATCTCTGTCGCAGATCCCTAGTCTCAGAGCCACCACTCTGCCCACTACTTCTACTTACTGTAAGATAAAAGTTTAAATGGCCATAGTTTGCTGGGGGGAAGCAAGTCTCTAGACTTAACCTTTATTACCTAGGAGTAGCAGGAAGATGAAATGTGGGTTGTGACAAAAATAAAAGATTATCAATACCGAAAAATGCAATTTTAAATTCTTGTACTGAAAGCAGTTTAAATAGTGCAAACGATAAAGGAGTGGTAGCTAACTTTATTGAAGATACAGTCTTCTGTATCCTGCAGCTACCTGGACCTTTTATGGATCATCTTCAGCAATAGTAAGTTCAAGATGAATTAGCTTTTGATTAAAACATTGTTCACACTACAACGCTCTCTATCTGGGGGTGAGAATCCTTACCCTTACCCCTACAGTGTATATTCATCCATTAATTTGTTTTCCATCAGCATCCCTCGATCAGAGCAAACAAGAGTGATTAAACAGTTGAGCATATCAACAGTTTAATTCATTCCTTTAAAATATAGCCTGTCTATTCATTCAGGTTCTGAACTTGTCATCCAGGCCAGAGCTGCAGGAAGCCACAGCATAAAGTATGTCCTCTTTCTAAATAATCTGAAATGGTTTAACGAATATTAACAAAACTAAACTATCTGAACCAACACATAATTAAGATTAAAGCATAATGTTCTTGATACCTTAAGTACTACTCAAGTGTTTTGTGTAATTAAGCACCATGTGAACGGGCAGATGGAATAAATTTCTGTAAAGAGCATGATTTTGTTTACAGTCAAATATTTTCTCATTGCTAAACTAAATCCAGTTTGGAGCGTGGAAACCTTAACATCACGTAACAGATCAGTGAGAAAATATTGAGCTTACTGGATCAGCATTCTGCCACATGGATTTCATATATGTGAGATCTAATTCTATAATTGTTTGCCCACTCACTTTTTCCATGCAGCAGCAAGAATTTTTGGCACAGTTGCTTGCTAAATATATCATGTTTGAGTTCTGAGTTACAGGCGTATAATACGTGCTGCAATTAAGAGGATGCACTCTTACACTAAAGTGGACACACTGCTTAAGGATGGCCAGCCATTGATCTCTGTAAATATGAAGAAAATATTCAACACTGGTTTTTTGATTGCTATCAATGTCAACTTTATTGCTTTACTGGCTATTTAAGGAATATATTAGGGATATAATATTATAACTAGATAAAAAATTAATTTATTATTTAAAATAAAACCAATGGTATTTTGGTTGTTGCATCATTATCAGATATACAGTATTCTGTTCAATGGAATGAAAAGACGGGTGGAAAAATAGGAATATAACAATGCCATGAAAAATGGTGAAAACCCAGAATGGGTGTGAAAAGTGGCCATCTGGGAAAAGGAAGGGTGAGAATAAAAGATTAATCACGTAATCTGACTTGCAGGAAGGTGAGAAACAAATTTTAAGAGTAAGTTTAATTTATTTTGGTTTCATTTGCAGATAGTTGTTTTTTATTGCTTTAAAATCCTACACTGGAAAAAGCAAGTTTAAAATTGAATGGATGAATGTATTTGATGGGTAACTTTGAATACATCAGACATCAAACCCATGAATATTTCAGAGGATATTTCATTTGGAAAGGAAGACTTTGCTATCGAAAAATAAGGTGTAAAAAAGGAGACATATCTTCTGAAAGGCCTAGATTAAATGACAAGCTGTAGGCATTTAATAAATTTAACTTCAATATACATACTTATTTTATATCATTTAAAAGAATCTATTGTCATTTGATGTGGTACAGTGGTTTGCTCTGTTTTGATACAATGCAGTCTTCTAGGTTTGAAGCTCTTGCCTAGTTGTTTTCCATGAATCTATCTGCTTGGGTGTTTCTTTTGGCATTCCAGTTTTCCTCCAATATTTCCAGTTTTTAAGTCAGTTTGGTTAAATGATGCTTTCAAACTGGGCAATATGAAGTGCCAGCACCCTTACCAAGGTTGTTTTTTGTCTGTATACCTAGCACTGCAGGATAGGCTTCATCCCCATTGACCCCGAATGATTTTAAGAAACTTTTACAATATTGTTATAAACCTGCTATTGTACTTTTCTTAGTCATGGAATCATAATATATGAAGGTATATCAAAAAGTAAAGGCAACTTGAAAATCATGTGGTAACGGCAACAGATAAGCTGACACAATAAAAATACATTCACCAAAGCAGATCAGTAAGATAGTTAGGTACCCATCTTGCACAAACTCTATGGTACTCCAAATTGTGATGCACTGTGGCATATACAGATTTATATCTGCTATCAAAATTTGCAGTAACAGTGGACAATGTCAATCTTCTCTGATAAAGATGTGTGAGCAGTGTTCAACCAGATCTGGTCAATCACATCGAGCTTTGGTTACATTTATTCTTCCCACATTAAAATTTGTAACTCATTTTTTTGGGTCATGTTGTTTTCACTTGTGTAGTGACCCAAAATCCTTGATCATCATATTGCTCAAGTATGGTGAAATTCTGCGTACATGTTCATTTGACTTTGGCATCAACTAGACTAACAGCAGAGCACTGCATTGTGCATGTTCGAACTACACAAAAGCTTTTGTGAATACATTGTAATGCGTCAGCTTCTATCCATTATGGTTACTTTGTCATTTTCAAATTGCCCTAACTTTTTGATTTACCCACATACAATGTAGCTATGTATCTAAGAAGTTGAATTGACCTGTTTTCACACCTGGTAACAGCTAAAATAGTAGACAGATTATAATTATACTGTAGATTAAATAAAAAATCCACACAAAGCAGCATTAACACAAGTAACTTAATTACTATTTTGAGTAGCCGTTAACACTGCCAATTCAGCACTGTTCTTCTGAGACCTTAAATATGACCTTATTAAACAGAGGTGTGACCAGAACATCATGTGTGGGTGGGCATTTGGCTTGTCTGATTGGGGGGCATAAAATATCCATCCATCCATCCCCATTTTTGTAGGTGGTCAAATTAATAATTACAACATAGTTTTATATAACATATAAAAGCAAAAAATGTGGCATAAAGCATAACCTATTGTTCAATAAAATTAACAGAGGCAATAAAACTTGTATTATTATTTTTTGTGAACAAATATAGAACTACATCTACAAGGTAAATATCAATAAAGTCAAATGTATACAACATATGAGAGCAAGAACAGAAATGTGGCTCATTGTAGTCATTAGGGAGGCTATAGGATATCAGTTTCCAGTGTTTAACCTGGATATTATCTACAGGACCAGTCTGCAGTTACTCTTGGCAAATTCTGAAATAAATTTATTCATGTCTAGGTTTTCTGTGATGTTTTTCTCATGTGCCATAATGACTCTTCCTTGAATGCAGCATTGTTCGGCGGAGTGAAGTGAGAATGCGGTTCAAAGTAGAGAAAGTAGAGAAAGAGCTTTCGCATGCAGCTGAAGACACACCAGCGATGATTGCTGTGACATATGGCAAATGCAACATAGGGAAGGCCTCTTTGTACTGCTGAATGCATTTGCATACTTCAGAGAGATTAGCATCAGCTGGCAGTTTATTGATCAACATTGCTTTTGCCACAGCAATTTCATTTTGCAAGCTCATGCTGTTTTGCTCTGTGCCTGCAAGTGCCTGAAGTGGTTTCAGGAGGATTTTGGCAGGAGAAGCGATGTGGCCCTCAATAATTCAACATTTCTTTGAGAGAATCTTGTCTCCATTTCTACAATATCTCTATCAAGAATGCTGAACATAGCCCTTTTTAAAGTCTAATTAGGAGCAATTTGTTCATTAGAGTCACAATGCCCAAGCGTAGACACGACAATACTATCATCAAGCTATGAATTAACTTTCCATTTCCTTTTGAGCGAATTCGTAGACCTACTTTCACACTGAGAGAAATGCTCAATTGCATTGGCTGGTTTCAGCACAACAAGCACATGAAGGAGGAATTTTCCTGTATTGAAGAAATTCTGCTTTTTTAATTGGGTCAAAAGACCACATGCCTCTATGCAAATGTCAAAAGGGGCAGTGTCAGCCTCTGCTACCTCTGAGAGAACCCCCCTTATAGCGTCCTCATTGTTGACAATGGACTTTGTGACATCATAATGACTGGTCCATCGTATTTCTAGAAGTGTTTTCAGTGTGGGTGTATTGCATGTGTGTGAAACATAATGTCTGTGACAAAATGTGTTCAATGAATTTGACCAGTCAAAGAACTTCTTAGCCAGAGGTTCTGATTCCATTGCATGTATCACTGCTAAATGGAGCTGGTGGTTGTAGCAGTGTACATATGGAATGTACTTACCAACTTTGTTTTGTAACAAAGCCTGGACACCATGCCTTGCCCTAGACATGACAGAAGCACCATCAAAACACTGACACACTAGTGTTTTTTTAGTGATTACTAAAGGATTAAAAGTTTATGTGAGGCAGATCATGGATATCTGTTTATCTGACCATTTTTTCATATTATTTAATGTAGAAATACTGATAGCTACAACTAATGAGAAGCATATTGTTAAAAATGCTATTTTTAATACATCTGCAGCTTCAACATTTGCTAACAGTCTGAACAACTAGTCCATTTGTAGTGTTTCCTACAATAGTGATAATGTAAAAAGTAAGGTGGAAAATTTTAATGTTTTATAATCTTCTAAAAGTGAGAGCTGCCACTGACATTGTCATTCCTGAAAAGACAGTTAAAAAATCATTCAGCTCTATTACACCATGGAAGATCCAAAAGAGTGTCTGATGTAAAAAGGAAGAGACTCGACACACGTAAAAAGGTTTGGGGCAGCCACCTGTATAATATTCCTAGCTAGGTTTGGTTTTTCATTCAACAGAGTAGTTGATTGTGGAGAGTCCAAGACAGAACTGCTGAAGACTGAAAAAGATGGCGGTTTTAAATGGTTAGACAGGAAGTGATGTAGGTTAACTGGAAGTGATGTAGGTTGACCGGAAGTGATGTTTCTCTGACATCGGCCTGGGAGCTGGGACCAGAAGTGACAATCCTCTGGGCACCGGAACTGGAAGTGACATTCTTCTAGGCGCCGGAACCGGGAGTGACGCTATTCTAGGCGCCGGAACCGGAAGGGACGTTCTTGATTCAGATAGGTTTTCCCTGGTTTGTAAAGATAGCAGGAGAAGGTTTAATGCACCCCGACCTCCCCTGGCCTGGCATGGAATTACCTTTACTTGGTCCACATAACGTCTCCCTATTCGCACATGTGTGACACTGATTTAAAGAAAACTTTCCTGAGAGCTGAACGTAGATGGAGAAAAACTAAATTGATAGTTCACTATGAAATACTGAAGGCTAAAATAACGGAATATAACAACATAGTCCATCTGGAGAGGTGGTGCTACTTGCTAAATCGATTCCAATATGTACAGAAATGTGCTGACAGTACTCCATCATTATACACAGAAGTGAGATATGGTGTCCCGCAGGGCTCAGTACTGAGACCTTTACTGTTTACACTTTACATGCTTCCACTGGAATCTATCATTAGGAAACATAATGTTAATTTTCACTCGTACGCAGATGACACCCAGTTATACCTTTCATTTAGATCAAATGAAGTTTCTCCGATGTTGTCTTTAATTAGTTGTGTTAGTGAATTAAAGGAGTGGATGGATGAGAACTACTTGTCTTTAAAAATAGATAAAACAGAGATGTTAATTGTTGGAGGGAATGATGCTGATCACAACACTATTTTGTCATCATTTAACTTAGTTGGAATCACCATTAATTTTACCGAATCAGCCCACAATCTAGGAGTTATATTTGACTCTAGAATGTCATTTAAAGTGCATATTACAAAGTTGTCCAAATCATGTTTCTTCCATCTTAAAAATGTTGGGAAACTAAGGCACTTTCTAAATAAACAGGATTCTGAGAAATTAATTCATGCATTTATTTCTAGTAGGATTGACTACTGCAACGCAGTGTTCAATGGATGTTCAAACTGTTCTTTATACAGCCTCCGGTTAATCCAAAATGCTGCTGCAAGAAGTATTACAAGAACAAGAAAATACAAACACATAACTCCAGTTCTGAAATCCTTACACTGGCTCTGGGTCAAGTTTAGGGCAGATTTCAAAATTCTCCTTTTAAAATATAAAGCATTAAATGGCCAAGGTCCCGCTTACTTGTCTGAACTTATCATGACTTACAAACCAGAGCACACATTAAGATCTCAAGATGCTGATCTGCTTATGATTCCAAGAATTAATAAAATAACAGTGGGAGGTCGAGCTTTTAGTTACTGGGCCCCTAAACTGTGGAATGGTCTGCCTTCTACTATAAGAGATGCCCCTTCGGTCTCAGCTTTTAAATCCTGGCTGAAGACTCACTACTTCAGTTTAGCATATCCTGACTAGAGCTGCTGATTAACTGTACAGACTGCATCTCTGTTGTTAGTCATTAGCACTAAAACATAAGTAACATGATCGTTATAATTTGTTACTAACCCTCACCTATTCTCTTTCTCTTCTCGGTACTCAAATGTGGCACTGGGAGCCACAGCCCACCTGCCAAGTTGTTTTGCCTGCCTAAGGTAAAGTCATCCTTGATGGAGGATCGCAGGAATCATGTAGTAGAGGGATCCTTTCATCGGATTGGCTGGCGCAACGCTGTCTCAGCTGTGGAATGGCCTAATGAGGGAGGCAGCTTGATGGATGATGTCTCCAGGACTCTAAGCAAATCCAAATCATATTATGTGATATCTACTGTTAAATTCTGCTCTGTACTTGTAAAATATTTATTTTTATACTGTATCGAGGATTTTTACTGTTCTGTGTATTGTATTGTATTGCCCCCCTTCTTTCTGACACCCACTGCACACGCGACCTACCTGGAAAGGGGTCTCTTTTTGAACTGCCTTTCCCAAGGTTTATTCCATTTTTCCCCTACAAGTGTTTTTTTGGAAGTTTTTCCTTGTCTTCTTAGAGAGTCAAGGCTGGGGGGCTGTCAAGAGGCAGGGCCTGTTAAAGCCCATTTCAGCACTTCTTGTGTGATTTTGGGCTATACAAAAATAAATTGTATTGTATTGTATTATACTATTGATCGTTTGTTAAACCCAGGTCACATAATGGAATGCCTAAAAAAAATACCAGTGAAACTTTTTTTAAACAGAAAATTAATGATATTAGAAATAATATACTACATCCCCCCAAAGCTAATCTTATTAAATCCCAGCATTCCATTTTAAGCAAATTAAATTTGTTCACCAGGATAGATTTACCTGATTTATTCTCAACCAAAACTCTCCACCTCTGTCTAAGACCCAATACCAAGCTTTTTCAAAAAAGTTTCTGATGTGCTAACTGATAGTGAAAAAATAAATATAAATTCATCATTATATACAGGAGTCTCCCCCAGTGTTGTTAGACCCTTGCTCAAGAAAAATAATCTCAACACTTCTGTTTTTGACAATTTTAGACCTACAGTATTTCTAACCAGCCTTCCATAAGTTAAATTCTAGAAAAGGAAGTTATTACTTGAATAAACATGCTATTCTTGACAAGTTTCAGTCAGGTTTTAGAACAAATCACAGTACAGAATCTGTACTGGTTAAATTAGTAAATGACTTTTGGGTTAATGCGGACAGAGGCCATTTACCTGTTCTCATCCCCTTAGATCTGAGTGTAGCATTTGATATCACTGATCACAATATTCTTATAAATTGCCTTAGTCAGTGGATGGAGCTCTCTGACAATGCCTTAAATTGGTTTGAGTCTTACTTAACAGATAGAAAAATCTTTGTTAGTTGTGGTAATTATACTGCAAAGACACATGATATTTTATATGGTGTTCCACAAGGATCTGTCCTTGGTCCAGTGATCTTTTTGATCTACATGCTTCTATTAGGTCAGATTATCTCAATGCATAACGTGAGCTACCACAGCTATGCTGATGAAATACAACTGTATTTATCAATAGCGCCTGATGACCCAGACTCTCTTGGTTCACTGACCCAGTCTTACTTGTGTTTATGAATGGATGAGTAGTACTTTTCTCAAACTAAATAAGGAGAAAACAGAAATCTTACTTGTTGGCAAAAATGGATATAGTGAGGGTATTAGAAATAAACTTGATCCTTTAGGCTTAAAGGTCAAGATGGAGGTAAAGAATTTAGGGGTTATTATTGACTCTGACCTATATTTTAAATCTGCAGATCACCAGGGGCCTCATGTATAACGCCGTGCGTAGAACTCGCACTATAACATGGCGTAAGCACAAAAGCCGAAATGTGCTTATGCACAGAAAAATCCAGATGCAGGAATCTGTGCGTACTTCAACTTCCACGTTCTTCCGCTACATAAATCCCGGTCAGTGTGAAAAGTAACGCTCGTGCACACGCTTTATGTAACGCCCCAACTCCTCCCAGAATTACGCCTCTTTGAATATGCAAATCAATATAAATCACCCTTAAGCTCAGCCTTCTGTGAAAAGACAATGGGAAAAGCATGGGGGAAAATATAAGAATTTCAGCGAATACCAAGTGGAGGCAAAGGAAAAACATACTATTTGTTTAATTAAACAGTGGTATAATCAACAAAAGGAAGCTGATCGAGTGACATAGTGTGTTGGATAATCTTGAAAGCTCACGTTCACAAAGTTGCACAGTGCCGGAAATAAAAAAGAAGTCACATATCAAAGTTGCCGTGAAAATCAAGTTTTAGCCCACTGTCTGAGTGTCATATGAAAGCTTATTAGGGTACAGAGAAAAAAAATGCACACAGTGGGGAAAAAGCATGAAATGTCAACTTCAATCTCGAAATTTCCACTTTAATCACATAGTTTATTTTGTCATAAAATAGAACATCATAAACTTCATCTTAAAATTGTTTAATTAACCAGTTTCTCAAATCACATCGTAATTAAAGCATAGCAAGTTAAATGCTTTGTTTTGTATGTGATCTTCTATGGGCTCTATGTGTGTGAATTACTATGTGCGTCTTAAACCGGCTCTCTTCCTCCGACAGGACACAGAATCCATTACATTCGTGATACTACAGCTCTCTGAATAACTAAAATACTGAGATGTATACGTGATATCATTTTCATGATGATAGTTAAAGCACGTTATTAAATATAGGTTTCACGGCGCAGTGATTGTGTGCGACCTTCGATGAAATTATTTATTGCAGCAGTACTCACGGGCGGCTCTATGTCCAATAGAGAAAGTCCAATGTCAATATGTTATCTTATGCACGGTGGATCGCCACACAATCAGCTCTGTAATAGACATTAAGCCATCTGTAAGATTAGAGCGCTGATTCTTCAAAATGTTTAAGGAACATTGAAATATCTTCGTAGTACATGTTTAATTATTCTATCCTTCACGCCAGTACCAGTGAAGAATATAGATTAATTAAATGAAGTTAAAGTTTTATCTGTATAATATAATAAACATATTTTGCTGCATTTCATCTTATAAATGGTATCGTCATCATATGTAAATACGCGCTTTATAAAGTGGCACAGGTTGTGTAATGTTATAACTGTAGTGCAAGTTTACAGTGAGGTAATTGTACTTATAAGTACAAACAGTTCTACAAGGAGCACTTGATTGAGTGCGTTTAAAGTTCTTGAGATAAAACTATTTCTGAACCGCGAGGTCCGTACAGGAAAGGCTTTGAAACATTTTGCCGTGGCTGAGGCAGCGTGTGCTTGATGCTGTATACCGATAATTCTCTTTCCGATTAGCTGCTGCTGTGATTCACACTCAGATACAGGGATATGAATACTCCGCGTGGTGCAGTGAGAGCAATATGGAAAAAGATGATCCGCTGTGGCAACTCCTATAACGGGAGCAGCTAAAAGAAGAAGAAGGTGCAGTTAGAGTAACAACGCTAAAACAGTTATGGTATTTGGAATACTATGGCTATTCCCTGGACCATTATATTGTTACAAGTTAATTACAATCAGATGCATTACATTAATAAACAATATGGGGTTAGTTTCAGTGTATTTATAAAGCGCGTCAGGAAAATAAGGAGTAACCACACAGGAACAGTAGCATTGCTTTGACGCTGGGTGCCGCAAGTTTGCAAAACCGAGCGGAGAACTTGCGTACGACAAGGTATGAGGTACCGTGGAAAAGTGTGTGGCTTTACGCCAAGTGAAGGTTTTATTCATCGCGATATGAATGTGGAAAAGTTCTTACACAACATTTCTGTGCGTACGCACCGTTTATACATGAGGCCCCAGGACAGCATTTTTTCACTTAAGAAATATAACAAACGTTAGATCCCTTATAACTTTGTAAGACGCTGAAAAGTTAATTCACTCTTTTTTTTTAGTTGGCTAGTTTACTGTAATGCACTCCTTTGAGGGCTACCCAAAAAAGACATCAATCACTTGCAGCTAATGCAGAATGCAGCTGCCAGAATCTTAACTAGGAAAAGAAAATATGAGTACATCTCTCCAGTTTTGATGTCTTTACATTGGTTACCCATACCATTCAGAATTTACTTTAAAATACTGCTAATGATTTACAAAGCCTTAAATAATCTCGCTCAGTCCTCTAGTTACACTCCAAGTCATAACCTTAGATCTTCAAGTGTCTGCTTATACAGTACTTCTAAGAGGTAAACTTAAAAGCCTTCTGCTGTTATGCACCTAAAATCTGGAATAGTTTATTGACAGAAATTTGACAGGCTAATACGGTGGATGGCACATTTTAAAAAACTGCTAAAAACCCATTATTTTAGCATGGCTTTCTTACAGCTACATTTTAGTGTATCTCTGTTAAGCTGTATGTGCATTGAATTATTTTCATCAAGGCTCCGCAATCTGTACTAATCCCTACTATTCTCGGCTGTTCTTTTTCCGGTTTTCTGTGGTGGCAATCTACACCACCACCACCTGATCAAGGCAGCATGCAATTCCTACATTGATGGATTGAAGGCAAAACCCCAGATGTCCACATGACCATCATCATCAAATTCTTTAATGTAAGGACTGATTTAGATCATTTACGTTAGGTAAAATGCCCAGTGGGAGCTGGGCGGTCACTTGGCCTTGAAACCCCTGCAGATTTTGGGTTTTTTTTTTTCTCCAGCCTACCTGGAGTTTTTTTTTTGTTTTTTCTGGCCTCCCAGCCGTCTGACCTTACTTTATACTTTGTTACTTATATTGCCTAATCTTATTTCTTTTCATATAAACATTTCTTTATTCATGCTGTAAAGCACATTGAGCTACACTAAGAGTTCCCAAAGTGGTCGATAGTTTCAATAAAAAAATTTTGGGGTCGATGACCGCAAAAATAGGCCCCCTTACTACTGCTATTTGTTTGTTACTTCAAAATATTTATTATTCCAATAGGTACCTAATTAAGAAGTAAAATAATTCTAAAAAACACTTTTTTGATAAAAACACATTACATACCAAACTTGCGAACGAAAAGGTAAAATGTGTCATTAAAAGAGTCACACGTAAGAATGCATGAAAATATATATAGCACAACCATGTCTGTACATTGTCTTATCCATCCATCCATCCATTCCAACCCTCTGAATCCGAACACAGGGTCACGGGGGTCTGCTGGAGCCAATCCCAGCCAACACAGGGCACAAAGCAGGAACCAGTCCTGGGCAGGGTGCCAACCCACCGCAGGACACACACAAACACACCCACACACCAAGCACACACTAGGGCCAATTTGGAATCGCCAATCCACCTAACCGGCACGTCTTTGGACTGTGGGAGGAAACTGGAGCACCTGGAGGAAACCCACGTAGACACGGGGAGCATTGTCTTATCGAACGCATTAAAGCAAGTGCGGACATGAAAAACCGTTGCATGTCCGCACTTGCTCGCAGTGGGACGAGACGACAAGTGCTCGATATTAGCACAATCTATCAGTCTTATACGGTCATGCTTTCATAAAACACTATAAATTGGTTCGTTTGATATGACATTTACTTATTTGTGATTTGAACTTTGAATATAACTATTTATTGAGGAGCAGTACTATGAAAAAGAAAATCAGAGGACACAGTTTGGAGTCTGAACAAAAATCTTCTGTTTCAAGTAAGTACATACTTTATTGGTTTTTTTTTATCACAGGGGCTGTCAAAATTGTTAATAAAAGTTTTTATTTCTTCAGAAAATAATATGACTGAACGAAAAAAGAAATGCAGACAGTACAGCTTGGACTATTTGTACTTATTTTGAATTTACATATTTATTTCATAATGTCAAAAATGTAAAAAAAACTCTGCTCGTATTTTTTTGCTTTAATTTTCTTTAGTGCAGGTTTCCATATTAAATGTTGCACAAGATAATGCCATATTCCGTAGTCCTTTTATCTTTTTCATTCATTAATTACAAGTGATTAAAATGGAAAGTTTGATATGTAGTGAAATATTTAATATTGAGTACTGTACAAATTTATTAATTTGAGTAAGTAAAGTAAATGAGTAGGGGGTCGACGGTTTTAAATGGTTTTGGTAAAGGGGTCTGTGGCCGAAAAAAGTTTGGGAACTCTTGAGCTACACCATTTGTATGAAAATGAGCTATATAAAGAAATGTTGTAGACAGTTAAAATTAATATGAAGGTTTTATGGATAACTATAATATTAGAGAGACATGTTTTTTGCTTCTTTTAAATTAAGTATTAGTTTATTATGCTACATTTATTTTTGCAAGTTTTCTTGAAGCTGTGTCATTAGTTTGTGTGTGTAAAATTGCTGCCATTGTCTTATGACTTCATATTGCACATTACTAATTGAGGTATTTATTGTTTCTGATTTTCTGATACATTCAAGTATGTCTTTGAACTCTTTACAGTTTCATTATTTATTCATCTAAAACCATCTTTAGGTATTTTGTGTAGGTAATACAGTAGATTATGTGATTTTATTCTAATGTATAGACTTGTTATACAGTAGATACAACAGCTCTAAATAGTATTAACCCATTTAGAATTCTGCCCATTTTATTATTATCCAGCTTTGAATTACAGTGGACTTAGTTTAGATTTTTGATGCTGATCAATAGAAAAACTTTGAAAAAAAAAAAATTGAAAATAGATCTTTGCAAAGTGGTCTTAGTAAATTATGAATTTAAAACTCAAAATAATTGATTGTAAAAGTATTCATCCTCTTTAATATGACACACCAAATTACTTAGACAGAAAGTTGGTTTTAAAAGTCAGTTGGTTCAATGGTGACCACCTTTCTGTAGTCAGGGGTTACAGTTGATTATATTATAAATGCATTTCATCTAGAAGGTCCAAATTGTGTAGGTCAGGTTAGTATACTGTCTCACCACGATGAAGACAAAGAGGGCTCCAAGCAATTTGGTGAAAAGGTGATTAAAAAACAAGTCAGGGGATAGATAAAAGAAAATATGCAAGCCGCTGAAAATTCCCTGGAAGTCCAGTTGAATCAATTATTAAGAAATGGAAAGAGTGTAGCACAGCTGTAAACCTGCCTAGAGGAGGCCATGCACAACACCAGAGTGATCATGTAAGAAGATAGCTAGTGAGGGAAGACGCCAAGAGACCAATGATAACTATGGAAGAGTTCCAAATTACAGAGGTGACCGTGTATATGACAACTGTTGCCTGGATGATTCACCATTCAAAACTTAATGAGAGAGTGATAAAGAGAAAGCCATTGTTATAAAAAAAAACATCATGAGTTACCAGAGTCTTCCAAAAGGCAAAAGGGAGACTCTGATGTCAAAAGGTTCTATGGTCTGATTACTCCAAAATGTAGCTTTTTGACCATCACACTAAAGACCATTTCTGAACACTGCACATTATCAAAAACACACCATCCAACCATGAAGCCTCATGGTTGCAACATAATGCTGTGGACATACATCTCTGCAGCATATCTTAGGAGACCTGTGAGGAGGAGAGGAGAAAACGAATGTAACAAAATACAGGCAAATCCTGGAGGAAAACCGAATGCAATGTGCAAGAAACCTGCGTCTTGGGGGATTTGTCTTCCAGTAAGACAAGCATAAAGCCAATGCTACACAAGAATGAAGGAATGGCTTAAAAACAACAATGCTGATCCAACTGAGAATTAGCAGCTAGACTTGAAGTAGGCTGTTCACTCAGGATCCCCAGGCAAACTGAGAGAGCTGGAGCAGTAGTGCAAAGGAGAATGGGGAACAACTGAAGTATCGACATATCTACAACTGAATGAGGCCTGTCCACACCGGCTCAAGACTGTATTTATTCAATTTAGTTGACTTTGCAGAGATCTGTTTTCACTTTGACATTAAACGGTCTTTTTCTGTTGATCGGGTCAAAAAACCCAAATTAAATCCACTGTGATTTAATGATGTATAACAGTAAAATGGGGAAACTTCTAACAGGGTGAATGCTTTTTATAGACAGTGTATTTCTGAATATTTTTTCACCATTTCTGTTTCCAATGTACACATCACTAAACACTCTAATCTAATTTCAAGGAAACAGTGTTGTTAGTTGCATGACTTGCATAATATACTTAGAATTTCTGAAATGATCATCTTTCTGCTGTAGGTATTTTGCATATAGTTTTTACTGTTGAAAATCAAATTTCTTAAAGTAAAAAATAACTAATAATTATTTTGTAAAGCTACCATACCATTCCTCTTGCATCAGTTCTACTTTAAAAGGACATTGTTTGCACTGTACAAGCTTTATTTTCACGATCCGTTCAATGTTTTCTCTGTCATGCCCCATGAAAATATACACTGGCAAACTTTCTTTTACCATGTGTCAAACACATGAATGAAGACAGTTTCAGTCTTGGTTTTTTTTAAATTTAATTAATTATGATTTCCTGAAAATCTTTTTGCATTGGTTACTCTGAACACACAAGCACAAAACTAGGGCAGTCTGTTACTTCTTCACATCCCTCTTATCCCTTGACGATGTGCTGTTCACCACCAGAAAAGAAACCACATTTAACCCTAAAAAACATTTGCTGCAATCTGCACAGTGCAACATTTTTGTAATGTGCAGTTTCATTGCCACAGACAGCCAGCTGCTCTTGCTTTATAAGTGATTCCTGAACTTGTCACTCAAAGATATCCTACAACACATGCAAACCATCTGCATTGTTTAGAGAACTGAATGATGCTCTACGTCTTCTTATAGTGCTTACTTTTTAATTTCCACCCTCTAGGAGCAGGTCTAAGGTCTTTGCCATCATTGATTAACAATTCCACAGAATATTCCTACAATTTAAACAATAATTATTATCACCTTGACTAGTATAATAATTTACTGCTCAGTTTGAAGTAGATAATCATATCTGCTTGTGGTAAATTACATTTCCAACTCTATTTATGTGAATATACCCAAACTACTATCTTTCTTTATGAAAGTCTACTGTTACAGGCAAAGGAGAGTTCAATTTAAATAAATCATCTGGTTTCATAATCCTCCCTTGTAACATGCTTACCTTGAACCACACCTTTTCCATAACTTGCCCCATTCATAGGATCATTTGAGCATTTGCTTCATCTGCACAAACTTTAGATTTCATCTTTTGTGACCTGCAAATATCTACACATCCTAATGCTTTACAAACACTTATATTTTCACTTAAATTACTTAAATCTGTTTCAAAAGTGTCAATTATATCCCTCATTCATATCTATCTTATCTATCTATCTATCTATCTATCTATCTATCTAAATATCTATCTAAAACAGAGTCTAAATACGAGCAAACTGTAAAAACCAAGAAAACATTCACATTCCAGATCCAGAATACATCTCAGTGGGCAACCATACCAGGGCTGAAACACTATAATATATAACCCCCTCCCCAAATTCATTGCCCTAGTGAATAATAAAGTGCTACTAACTTGGCAGGGACCTGTGCGATTTTTTTTAAGCTGACTTTATTTTTAGAAGCTAGCTTATGCCAACACTGTAAATGGCTTTTTGAATGGCCTCAGGTTTTCCCCAGCATATCTTGTATCACCTCCCTGCTCCTAAATCACAAATGTTTCTTCTGTTGTGAGAAGACTTTGTCCAGTCCCCAGTAGTTACAATATGCGATGCTCTACAGAATCTATAAGTCATTATTCATGTAAAGTAGTCTCAAGACAGATGAAACAAATCCTTTTTTATAGTACTATTGACAAAAGGAAACCATTAGAAGGAGCTTTACAAAGCACTAAAGGGATTACAATATAATATGAAATAAATTGACATTATTTTAATGTATTATTTTTAAGTTAAGTATGGCAATAATTTCACCTCAAAGATTGTCTTCAGGCTTCTTTTCAGTTCTCGCTGTCTTCCCTTGCTGTATTACTTGCTTGTCACATTGTACATATGTGGTACTGGTGATCAATTGCCATAGTTTTACCAAATCAAGTGTGAAAATGTAGATGTTTATTTAATTTAAAGCCTTGATAACCCCCTATTTAGTGTATAGGGAGACAGGTAGCGTGAGCACATCATGACAACATAGTATATATATATTTTTTTCTAATTCAAATTAATTTTAAGTAAAGTCAGCCCACCAGTATGTATTGAAAGAACCTTTTCACAGCAAGCTACTTCATAACAGCTTATATACATTTATACCAAAAAATTATAGCATTTAAAAACTGTTCTTTTTTTGGATTTTATAAGTTCAAATCAAAACCTTTTAAGTCATGCCTCAGTGTGCTCTAGCCAGCCCTTCTGTCACCTGTCACACCAGCTGTATTCGAACTGAACACTAGGCAGTCATAAATACCAACACTGATCCCCATAGTCATTCTGCCAGAACTGCACACACTGTCAACATCATTATCACCTTCCCACTCTTCTGATCCTCTAAACCCATAATAACAGTATAAGTTAACTCATCAGAGATTGGGCTTGATATTACTTTGCTGTGATTCTACTGTTTATTTTTTTTAGAAAATAGCTTCAGTAAATAATGATTATTTATAAATTATTCTGAAAGCAGAAATGAAAGTTTTACGCACTGTCAATTTTAATTTTTTATACTTTTCAAAGCAGTGGTTAGCTACGGTACTGAGAATGAAGATTTTTGCATGTTCACCCCAAGTCTTCCACCTACATTCCCAAAGATCTTCATGTAAGGTTATTTGGCGATTCCAAATAAGATGAATGTGGGGCATGCATATGAATGAACCCTGTTGGTTACACCCAATACTTCCAAGATAAGATCCAGCCCCCTCTGTCACTACCCGATCCATGCTGCCTGCGTATTGAAAGCATACTTCACCTCACACTTTGTGGTGCTAACTGAGCCAATTTGACACATCCTGTCACTACCCACTCCACATTGCCTGCAAAACACTACAACCTTTTCAACAGAGAAAAACCAAAGCTGAACACTTTTCCATCAAACCTTGCTTCAGTTGCAAAAACAGTATTATTATTTTGTTTCTGTCTTACTGTTGCTTGAATGCTTTCAAGTGTTTTCTAAGCTACAAAATAAAATTATTACAGAATTATTGAATACATTTGTGTTTTTCCATGTATTACCTTCTGAAAAGTTAACAAAATGCTAATGCGAATTGTCTGTGTTTCCACTGAGGGATTTTATGAGAATAAAGTTTGCTTTATCACCTGAAATTAAAAATGACAACTGATATGATGGGTACTAGACCTGTTATTTCAATTGTGTCTACAATAGATGTGTTTATTTTTAATCAGGGGCAATGAGAGAGAGTGAATAAAATAAAGGGAAGGCAAACCCCTATATGTGGCAGATGCCATGTATTAGAGATTTCTTTGAAATCGTCCACAGTGATTTTAGGATGAACAGCTCAATATTCATGGAATTACGCAGCACAATAGGCCATCTTGCGTCTCTTGCCGTAGCACACACGAGGGAGCCAGTCCCAACTCAGAAGCACACAGCCATTGTGCTTCATAAACTGGCCACCTGTGTGGAGTACAGGGTTTTTGTCGATACTTTTGGTGTGAGCAAAACCATTGACAGGTATGTATATGGGGTATGTCAGACCATATGCTCCAAATTAATGAGGCAATACCTCACTTTACTTGATGTGGAAGAGACACTGCATTTTTCAATTCATAATTACAATGGACACAAAATACCTCAAGTTTATGGTGCAAGCGATGGTTCACAAATATTGGAATTATGTTAAAAGGAGAGGCTGGACATCTATTGTTCTACAGGTGGTCGTTGATGACAGATTAATGATCAGGGACATTTGCATTGGGTTACCTGGTACTGCTCATGATTCTGCTGTATTCACCACATGACATTTGCACAGGTACAGTAATCCCTCACTATATCGCGCTTCGACTTTCGCGGCTTCACTCTATCTCGGATTTTATATGAAAGCATAACTAAATATATAACGCGGATTTTTCGCTGCTTCGCGGGTTCTGCGGACAATGTGTCTTTTTTACTTCCTGTACATGCTTCCTCAGTTGGTTTGCCCAGTTGATTTCATACAACAGACGCTATTGGCGGATGACTGAGAAGCTAACCAATCAGAGCACGCAGTTACGTTCTCCTGACTGAGAAGCTAACCAATCAGAGCATGCAGTTAAGTTCCTGCGTGCTGAATGCAGTGTTAACCAGGAAGTCTCGTCTCGCTCATTCAGCATCAACGTGTTTCGCTGTGTAAAGAGTTGTGCTCTTTTGTGTTTATCTTTGTGCATAGTCAAGCCCTTCATTATGGCTCCAAAAATGATCTGCTACTGCTTCAGGGGCCGTGCCCAAGTGCAAACGGAAGATGTTAACGATTGCTGAAAAGGTTTTTGGATTTGTTGAAGGCTACGATTCTTTTTATTGAAAAAGTAGGAAAGGAATATAAGATCTACGGCCGCAGTGTCCTTTTAACCAGGGTGCAAAACGAGTTGTAAGTGGATGTAATAAGGCAGTAGTCTAGATGGAATCTGCTTTAGGGATTTGCATTGAAGACTGCCAGAAGAAGAACAACGGCAGTGCTACACAAACGCCTGAAGTGGCTACTTTGGAAGAACTGTAACGCTCTCCTTTGTAGTGCAGTAAAATTAAACTCATTGTTATCGAACAAGTCATCGTGTCATTGTTGGTGAGTAACCATAATTAATTTTTTACTTACAGTACTTAGTACATGTACGTACGTTTAGTGTCACTGTACACACATTTACTGTATACTATTTTTCTTGCGTTGTACGTATTTATTGCTGGTGGCCTGTCTATCGTAATGGCTGTAACATGTGATATCGGAGACACTCAATATCTTTAAAATAATATTTAGGTTTTACTGTATATAAACAGTGTGTTTATATACATAATTTAAATTAATCTTACCTAATATCTAAGAGAATACAAAGGGATTATGCTGTATAACACTGCAGGGAATATTTATAAACAGTGTGGGAGAGTTTATAAGGGCTTAAAATATATAAAAATAACCATACAAACATATGGTTTCTACTTCGTGGATTTTCACCTATCGCGGGGGGGTCTGGAACGCAATCCCTGCGATCGAGGAGGGATTACTGTATTTGAATATATTCGTCCTGTCATGTGACCTAAATGCAAAAAAAGTGTTTCCATTGCAGTTTTAAGAACTATTGCTTTGTCGACTCACCTGAAAACCCACCTCAAGCGAGTGTATAAACTTTTTTGTGAATTTTGAGAGTTTTTTTCAAAATTCACGTGTTTCTATTACTGTTCTTTTGTTTTGCAATTTGAAAATGCGCATTAAGGAAGTTAATGGAAACGTGGCTAGTGATGGTGTTATCATCTCACAAAGTTAAACTAAATTTATGACTGGAATGTTTTCATGATCAAGTTAAAAAGATTATTAGATTTAGTTAATTAATGAGTGACACAGTTACAGTAAGTCAAATCATTATTACAACTACAGCCTGGTTAAAACCAAAAAATTGTCTCACAAAAGGGTTGATAGTACCAAGCTTACTGTAAGTCCAAAACATAAAGGTTAAAATCAAAGTGCTTATTCTGGAAAAACAAAGAGAAAAACTGATTTCTTCTTAAAAAAAATTAAAGCAAATCAGTCACAACTAGAAGAGCCTCCTTTTTAATGAATTAAAATCTAAAAGACAGTTAAGGAAAAATGAAAATGACCTCATTTATAAAGCTTGCGTATGCACAAAAGGAGGCTCAAAATGTGCATACTCAACTTCCCATGCAATCGTCGAGATTTATTAAAGAAAACTTGCCGGAAGAATATGTGCATATTTGTCACAACTCTGACACATACAAATGCAACATTTTGAAAAAAACGCAAAACGACAACACCCATGGTCAAGTAGGGAAATCCAGCCAAACCAGCTAGATGACGACTTGCCATGCATAATAATACTTATCACCAAGTTTAGTTCCTGTTTAAGAGGACCAATGCTGTGCATTAGCACTAAAGAAGTTTTTTGATTTTTTTGGGGGTTTTTCGGTTGGGATGAATTGAGTTCTCATTGACCTGGCCAACAGGTCAACAATATCTCTGCCAAGCTTCACTCTATCATGCCCACTGTGCTGGAAGCCATTAACAATTCCTGTGGTATTGGTGCACATGCATAAAGCATATTTTGCCAACAGAAGTGCAATGTCCGGTTCTCCTGACATAATCAGAGCACTTTACTGTATTGCAATAAGGGAATCTAGCAAGAATGAATCTGCTTTTTTTTAACCATGAAATGCTTTATGTGACATTCCATTAATGCGCAAGTCATCTTTAATGCCAAGATGAGACTGACAAACATTGCGGCTTAGTGGCCTGGGTCAGCCCGTGATTCATTTATTTTGAGGCAAAGTAGATTTGACAGACATGATGGTATTGTATGTGGTGAATGGCTTGTTGGGAAGTGTGGTGAGTGGCTCGGGGTGGTACCCAGCCGGGACGCCCAGAAGGACCGGAGGAGGGCTTACGCCTTCTCCAGACCAAGAGGGGGCGGCTTCTCTAGTGGCTTTGGGGACCACGGGAACAGAGCTTAGAAGCTTAACCCTATAGGGGCCCGTGGTCACCGCCAGGGGGCGTCCCAATGCCTAAGGAGCCTTGGCCCTCAGCACTTCCGCCACACCCGGAATTGCTGGTGGCAAGAAGACCAGGGACATCTGGAGTGCTTCCGGGTGCGCAGTCGGTACTTCCGCCACACCAGGAAGGGGTGGAGGAAGCTCATCAGGAGGCACCTAGAGTACGTCCAGGTGTGTATAAAGGGGCCGCCTCCCTCCATTTGATGGATGGAGTTGGGTGGAAGAGGACAGAGCTCGGAGGAGAGGAGTGGAGGTAGTCAGGAAGAAGGAGAAGAGGCATTGTGTGAAGGGCTGGACTTTACGGTGATTGGTGCTATGGCACTGGGTTTGTGTGTGTAAATATTGTAAATAAATGTGTTGTGGTGCTTTAAAATCATGTCTACCTGTCTCTGTCCAGGCTGTTCCCCACAGAAGTTAACTGGCTGAACCCTCAGTTTTTCAAATGGCATGTACTATTCATTGCAACAGCAATCATATCATTACATTTATCACGTAATAGCAGCTACCTGCTCAGACACTGGCGCCTTACAGTGGTATCTTGCTGCATCAGATGGGAGGCTGCTCTACCAGCCAATGAAGTTTACAGCACTGTGATTGCTTATGTATGAGGTTGTTTAGCTTGGTTCATATATGAATGTTTCAGGATGGTGTTTGCGGTGTTTTCATGTATGCACATTCACAAAGAGACTGTGATTTCTAAAGAGTAAACTGCGTACAAATGTGTATATGCCATGTTTTATAAATCTGATTTATTTTTGCGTAACCATTTTCCTGTATTTATGGAGTGTGAATATATGCTCAAATCATGCAAAGTTTTATAGCTGAGGCCCCAGGAGATTCAAAGTCAAAGAAAGGGCTAAAGGTCAAAGCCAGGAGTCAAATAAAACTTTCTTCCAAACCAATATGTGATCACAAAATCTGCATCAGGAACAAGCAGAGATTCGAAAACCATGAAGGATAAAATAAAACATCTTATTAAAAAGAGAAACAGCATGTGGGTTTACCTTTATATTGTTGCTAAAATGCCATCATAAACAAGTGCACCCTGGGGAATTCTGTAAAATATCACAATGGAAGTGTCTTAAACACAGACAGAGGAATTTAAAATGACAGGGCCAATACAGAAAACAAAATGGCATCATAATAAGATGTTCTTAAATATTAAACTTTGTCAAGGTGCATTCTACAAAAAATAAAACCAAATTCCTTGTGTTTCAAATACTTATAAGCCGTATATATTTTGTTAGAAACTCAAAAAAAATTTGCACAAACATTTGTAAAAGCTGGAGATCATAGCAATACCCTCACATAAATCAGATATGCAGGCTCTTTCACTTACAAAATGGTACACACAATGTCAGGAAGACCTTCCATGCAAATAGGAATGATGCCTGCTGTTTCACTTTTAAAGTTTCAAATATATTCTTGTTGTTTATTATTGTTACTCTGAAAACACGTCTTTGTTTCCATTGGTATGGTAAATGGAATGTTGTGCTGATCTTTGCATGAATGCACCCAGGTTGTCTACTGTTGCTATGTTCGTTGCTGATCTTCTGACACAGAAATCATGTGGTGTACTATGTCATATTGTCCCATCTATTAAAGGTGACTGCACACAGATTCTGGAGTCCAATCATTCAAAATCATTCAAAATCAAGACAAAAGCAGATGACTTTATAGTATTGAGGCAGTTAAACACTTTTGGTTTGGTGTTTATGATTTGGTGATCGTTCTTTTAAGTCTATTTCAGTTTTTTTACCCTTGTCTGTCTTTAGACTGTACTTTTGTCTGTGTCCTTCGTCCACTGCTCAATCTCTTCTCACAACCACTGGGCATTTTCCTATTTGCATGGTTTTATAACACTTTCAATACATATTATTAATAGGAATAAATGGCAAATTAATACAGAGATAAGAGCAAAAAAATGCTCTCAGTCAAGTAGCAGATTTGAAGAGTTTATTGGTTCTTTCTGTGTTAGCCTTGATTTTCTCTTAAAAGCACAGCTTTTATCCCATATTCCAGAGATATGGTACATGTAGGGGTTTGGCAGGTGGGGGTTGTTCAGTGCCTAAGTGAAAGGATCACTTTCACACCAATAAAAATATCTATAAAAATTAGGTTTTATTTTAGTCTGGTGTTTAGCTGACCTCCAAATGCCCACACCAGGATGATATTTCAGTAATGTTACTGGGTGCACAGTGCACTGGCCCATTGATTTTTCCTTGAGATGGATTGTCTGTTCGTAATCCTGTACAGTGGTGCCTTGGTTTGTGAGCATAATCTGTTCCAGAAACATCTTTCTACTCCAAAGCATGAGAGAGAGAGAGGAGAGGAGGAGGAGGGTTATTGTGTAGGACAACTTTCACTATAACTAAAGGAATCACTGCTATCTGTTGGCTCACTGGAATCTTTTTCTTTTATTTTGAGACTTTAACAAGGAACCTATCCAATGACAGTTGCTTTTGCCTCCCTTTGAGGATTTTGCGGAAATATGGCATTGCATTGTCGTTAAACAGATTCATTACTCGCACTGCTACAGCCTTATTCGGGTGGTGCTTTTCTGCAAAATATTGTACTCTTTCCCACATTTTACATGTCTCCCTAATCTAGTACAGTTACTAAAGAACAGTCACTGCATTTGGACACAAAATAAAAAAGTGCTTTGCGCACACCCATGTGGTAACAATGCTATAGTAAACAGTACATGCTCATACAGATGTTGACTATGCGAGTGAGGCACGCCGACTGAGACCGAGCATGGGAGACGATTAACCACAATCTCGCAGTGAGAGAGAAAGAGAGAGAAGACCCGTCGGCTCAGTTGTGATCATGTGATACTACTCGTATTGCAAGACCTTGCTCGTTTAACAAATTAAAATAGATTAAAACTTTTTGCTCGTCTTGCAAAACACTTGCAGACCAAGTTACTCGTAATCCAAGGTTTTACTGTACTCACAAATGTATTTTGCAAGAGCAGATTGCTGGCATTGTTTGTTTTGATTGTTTTGATATTTGCAGATAGTTTTTTTTTTTACATATTGCCTTTACATGGTTTTATTGGAAAGAGAACAATAATTTCAAAAGTTAAACAAAGTGCAACAAAATGAACACGACAAAAAACTTCAGTTGTGCTAAACAATTAAGTAGACAATTAATGTCTACTTTCTGAAAAATAAAACATCAATGTGAAATGCTGCTTTCTTGAGCTCCTTTCTTGCCTCTCTCTCTCCGGTATCTGACCATACCTTGTCTCTAACATGGGTTCTTTAGCCAATAACTGAGAAGCTATGGTGTTTGAACTAAGTAGCTGGGCATTTATACTTCATTTTACAGTTAAAATCCGATGCAACCAAGGAGTCACGAGTCACAAAATTCATACCCATAACACCTATCTAGTCACCTTGTTTTTCAAGGCCTAAGGGAAGCATATAGATGGAAAATAACAGCAGGCCCAGAATACATCACTGCGGTGCCCCAAGTACAATATCATGGATCCCCAAACTACAGTATAATTATCACAACAAAATAAGAATTTTATAACTAATGTAAAATACTGTCCGATCAAGAGACTCATGCTTAGTCTAAGGCTATTTATGAGAATAATCAGAACAATATTTTATATTTATTGACTATATTTATAATTTTATTCTACATCTCACCATGCCATTTTAGTAATTAAAGCTTTGTAATTCAAAATTACAATTCATGTGTTGTCTATTTTTTGATATTCAAGACAAGAGCATTATCATTCATACATTTTTTTTTTTAATTCATTTAATTAAATGCACTTTCACAAAGTAATGGAAAATATCCTGGCAACACTGGGCTCAAGATATATACCAGCTCTGGGTGCAGTACCAGTGTTCATGTTTGTATATTTTTAATTAATCTGAATATATTTAATTTACAATCATCTACAAAAAATACAAACAGTATGTGCAGTGGTATAGCATTATTACTCGAGGACAATTTCTGCAATCTAGTTTAGTCTGACTTCAAACACTCAATTAGCAAATGATAAAAAGGCAAATAAAAATATTCATATGTTTATTTTTTCATATTATACTTTGCCATTGACAGTACAGTAGTCTCTTCAGAAGCTAATTAGAAGTAAAGATGAAAAAGAATGTCAGAATAATTCTTTAATGATTATGCTGTGATACTCATAGGCCATGTCAACGTAGACTTGTCAGAGCCAGAAATGTGTAACAGCCACATTACATTACAGAGACATCAAATGCACCGGGCCTTACAGTATGTGATGAAATAGCATATTGTCATCTAATTTTCTTTCTCTGCTTGAAAGAAAAATAATTACTGTGCCTCATTTGGTACCTTTAGTATGACTGTGTACAAATTACATACTCGTTTGTATTTCTTTATTAAAGTAACAAATAACTTTTTACGCCTTTTTACATTATATAGCATCTCTGTGATAAGATGTACACTTTTAGCTTGTATTTTTGCAAATCATTTTCTCAACAGCCTGCATAGATGGTGGTCTAAAAAGCAATGATGACAGTTGTTTTTAAAATGTACAAGTACCGAACAGTTAGCCTTGTATTCGATGAAGTACAGTATCTCAGGTATAACAAAAATCTGAAGTTCTCTAAAAGAGAAGTAAGCTTGTTCTTGGTGCTATAATACATCTTTCCTCATTATTTCTACAGCCAAGTGTCCAGCTGGAGTGTTAAATGAAAAAGGGGAAAGAAGGGCAACTTTGTGATCTGACTTGGCAGCCATCTGTAGATCCTGCTTGCCTGCTTGAACATCCCAACAGCACTCAAGTGTAATAAAATGGAAAAGCGTCTTTGTATCAGTGACTTGCTAAAGATTTCAAAAGTCTAATCTTGATTACAATAACTAGAATAAGTGCACTCCTTCAGGATTAAGGTAATTCTACTCTGATCAATATCAATACAATGCAGTGCTTAGCTTCTTGTAGTTCCTTTAGGCATAGATCTCCAGTACTATGGTGTTGTACCATCCATCCATCCATTATCCAACCCACTGTATCGTAACTTAGTCTTTATGAATGTAGTGAAAAGTCAAGCAAAACGACACCTTTTATTGGCTAACTAAAAAGATTACAGTATGCAAGCTGGCATATTTTTGGACTGTGGGAGGAAACCCATGCAGACATGGGGAGAACATGCAAACTCCTCGCAGGGAGGACCCGGGAAGTGAATCAAGGTCTCCTAACTGTGAGGCAGCAGCACTACCACTGTGCCACCGTGTTCAATGTGAAAAATACAAATAATAGTAAATAGCAGAATGGAAAGAGTTAAAGTTACAACACAGGATAAATGTGATTATAACTTGCCTGAAGAAGGGGCCTGAGTTGCCACAAAAGCTTGCATATTGTAATCTTTTTAGTCACTCAATAAAAGTTGTCATTTTGCTTGACTTTTCACTGCATAGATCTCCAGTGACTTTTGGACCATATCGAGACTCATAAACTATATTGAGAAGCTTTCTGCCAAATGTTGTATGTTGTTTTTATACTGTCTTTTTTATGCTTAATGCTATACAGGGGTGTCCTCGAGTTACGACACAGTTCCATTCCTACAACAGTGATGTAACCCAAATTTTGGTGTAAGTCAAAACACACCCTAGCCTAAGTCACTTTCCTATGCTAACACATTTGCAAAATCATAATCTGGAACATAAACACACAACTAAGCCACAGAAAAGAGAAAAGGGCATAAATATACTGTACTGTACACTGTACTGTAGTAACAGAAAAAATGAGTGTAAAAAAAAATCCTTACCTTTATTCCTTCTCACGTCTCAATTTTTTTAAAGTTTTTTTGGGAGTGAGCGTTGTAAACTCAAAACGTCGTATGTCGAGACGTTGTAACCCGAGGACCCCCAGTAATGTTTTTTCATGCTCCTTATACTGCCTTTTTATTGTGAGTGTAAGGAATGAGTAAATGTGAGTTACAATTCTGTTGTCCTTGTGACATATGGAAACAGTTCTGAATACATATTTAATTAGTGCTGCTTTCACCTCAGATTACATTAATATAATGTAGTAACCAGAAAAATTTGAAATTTATATAGTCTCTGGATGGCGCATTTGTTTATTAAGACAGAGAGCTAGTTGAAACAAGAGAGAGAAAGACAGAGATAAGTAGTGCTGGTAAGATATTCCTATAAATCTTTTTTCCATAAAACTTAATTTTCCATCCAGACAACCTCATTACCTTCACTTCTGCATACCTATGCCAACTGTTAATTACCATAGAATGGCTTAACATTATTTTCGGAATCATCATGCATGCCAGAGTCGCTCTGATCCAATTTGACACATTATTACTGATGATTATTGTTGGAGATAAATTAGATTGAACAGAAAATAACCTTCATCCTTAACATGTTTTAGCTCTTGGAATTAATGTGATTTGGGGAGCACATATAAATAAAAAATTGATGAGTCCCTACTGACAGTCAGCCTTGGTGGCACTGTGTATTAATTTCACGCAGATAATGAATTCCTTAAGCATTCAATGATAATCACGCTTGATTAGACAAAACTTTCTCATACTATTTTAGGGCCTTAATTTTCTGTGAAGTTCTTTTAAGTGTTCATCAAGGACCCACTTATCTTCCTATACTGCCCCGAATAGCCAATCATATGGTCACAGAATACAAGGGCTGCCAAGTTCCAGCAAATTAAGATTCTGACCATGTGACTATTTCCAAGGAGTAAAGCCAATCAGGAGTTGATTAGCATGCAGATCACATGACTTCTGAGGGGAGTAAATGAGTTACACAGTAAGACATCAAACAAATTTTCATCTTGAAAGAGTGATTGCTTTTTCTGCTGCTGTGATGTTTGTCAAATTCACTCCAGCCCTGTCCAATTAAGCCCCATGAGTTGAATTAATAATGAAGAGAGTTGCAAGCTACTTGCCAACACAATTGCTCTAAGCAGTGCTGCTGAGCAAGAGCTGCTAAAAATTGCCAAAATGATTGAAAAATCACATCTGGAGAACTGTAATAATTGCCTTCAAGATGCCACTGCAGAATGCTGTGTGAATTGTTGCAGGCAGCACATCAGGGCTTCCTTTTTTCTATAATTAAAATGGATAATTAAAAAGTGCCTGTAGTTCTAAAGTACTATATACTAAAGAAATCTGCTGTACCATTTATTAGAAAAACCTGCATTTTATGAGATGGTTTCCCCAGTCTTACCTGAGATCAAGGGCAAACCATAGGCTGTCCAAGCCTGGTTTTAAATGAGGAAATGTGTTTTGGTTCCCAAGTTTGCAAACACAATAGAAGATAATGAAAGAGCAAAACTGAAATGTTTGATTGATTTCATCATGTCACTATGAAAATGTGATGACATTGAAGTCGAAAGAAAAAAAGCACAGCTGTTCACAGCTTTTTATAAAATTAAGTAAACATTTATTTCCATCTATTGGCTGTAACATCCCTTTTATGGCTTTACATATCTTTTTAGAAATATTTAAGTGATGCTATAAATGTACAGTTTATTGTTTGTAATGATATAAGAACAAAATAGAAATCAGCCAGGAAAAGCAATGTTGCTTCTCTGAGCTAAAGTACTATCCGTATTCTTTTGACTTTGCCGTTTATTGCAGGCTTAATGAGATAAGTAAATAATATCGAACATAACACCAATCAGAACAGAAAACATCACACAATGGTGGCAACCTATGCTAATTCAAAATGGCACTTCAGGAATCAAATAATAATGCTAAAAACAACCATTCAAGTAAAGACAAACCTGGCAATCACAATATTATTACTTTGGATAGTGTTTCTTAAACTATGGGTCACAACCCAAACTGGGTCATTGAGCTTATGATGGGTAACAACTGTGTACAAATCAGCTCGTCCTGCTGCTGCAGATGCTATCCAACATCCGTCACCACCTGCAATTCACTGAAGTCGCATAACCTTGGAATGACAGTGTATGTGTAACTAGCAGTGGACAGGTCATCTCACTGATTATGGTAAAGGAATTAAAGAGGACTGAATCTGCCTGTCCAGCAGTAGAAATATTTCTTTGAAAACAAGGAGCAAATAGCTTTCATACATCTTGATTAAATTTGGGGGCCTCACAGCCCACATTAACCTGTGAAGAAGTCTGCCTGTTATGGCAGAGTGACCATGGACAACTGATCGGTGCCCCATTGCATGTTTACTATTACAGCATAAATCTGTAACAGACATGCAGAAATTGTACCTGAAGTAACTCAGCTCAGAAGAATTGTTTCTCATAACATTGATTTAAAGTTCTTCGGTAAATCTCAATCTACCGGAAGTGCAAAGTGTGTACAGTAGTGCCTAATACTTCGATCTTTATTTGTTTCAGTGGGCTGTTTGAAATCTGAATTTTCCCCATTAGAAATAATGGAAAGTGAATTAATTCATTCCCAGGCCCTAAATAATACCCATTTTGATAAACTTAAACAGAAAATTCACATAATTTAAGGAAAAAGTAAAATAGCTAAATGCCCTAAACAATCAATGTAAACATGATTGCATTTACTTTGCCTTAATGCTTCACAATAAGTTTCTTTTTCACCTCAATCATTGATACTACAACCTTCTTTTTACACTTTGTTGTTTCCACGCTCTTCTTGGATGCTGTGGTTAATGGATAGGGATCATATATATAACCAAACACACCAAAAATAAAGCAAAAAAAGCACCGGAAACACACACGCATAACACAAGAAATGCTTTCACAGTGAGAGTGAGAGACGACTTGGGCACACAACAGATGATGTTTATTCATCCTGCATAAGTGTCATCTGTTGCTGCATTTTTTTCAGTGCATGCACAGTTCGAACAGAGAAGCAAAGTTCAAACTCCAGATCAAATTTCTGTTGAATTTAGTGTTTGACCCTGGGAAGTTAGAATCGTTTGAAGTACGAGGCGCCACAAGTATTTGCTGGACCATTGAGAACTGTACAGGAAAACTAGAAAATATCATAAGGCTGACACAGACAGTACAGCACAACATTATAACCCCTCCAAAGATTTTATACTAAAAAACTATAAATTTGACATATTGCTTACGATGTCTTCTTTGTGCAGAGCAAATTTGTTCCAACAAATGTTCACAGACAGCATTTCACTTGGTCATTTCTTGACCATATCACAATCCCAGCGGGTCACAAATTTACATACACTTTGTTAATATTTGGTAGCTTTGCCTTTAAATTGTTTAACTTCAGCCAAACATTTTGTGTCACCTTTCACAAGCTTCTTACAATAGGTTTGCTGGAATTTTGGCCCATTCCTCCAGACAGAACTGGTAATACTGGGAGAGGTTTTGTAGGCCTTGCTCACACACACTTTTTCAGTTCTGCCCACAAATTTTCCTTTGGATAAAGGTCAGGGCTTTGAGACGACCACTCTAATACTTTGACCTTGTTGTCCTTAAGCCATTTTACACATGTTTGAAGGTATGCTTGGGGTCATTGTCCATTTGGAAGACCCATTTGTGACTAACCTTCAACATCCATGCTGAGCTCTTGAGATTTTGCTGCAATCTATCTGCATAATTTTCCTTCCTCATGAAGCCATCTATTTTGTGAAGTGCACCAGTCCCTCCTGCAACAAAGCACCTCCACAGCATGATGCTCTCATCCCCATGCTTGACGGTCGGGATGGTTTTCTTTGGCTTGCAAGCCTCACCCTTTTTCCTCCAAATATGTATAAATGGTCATTATGGGCAAACAGTTCATTCTTGGATTCATCGGACCAGGGGGCTTTTCTCCAGAAGACAAGATCTTTGTCCCCATGTGCCACTGCAAACTGTAGTCTGGCTTTTTTATAGCGGCTCTCGAAGAGTGGCTGCTTCCTTGCTGAGCGCCCTTTCATGTTATGTCGATATAGGCCTTGTTTTACTGTGCATATAGATACTTGTCTAACTTTTTATTCCAGCATTCTTCATAAGGTCATTTACTGTTGTTCTAGGATTGATTTGCATTTTTTGTGCCAAAGTAAGTTCTTCTCTAGGAGACAGAATGTATCTCTTGCCCGAGCTCTGTGACAGCGGTATGGTCCCATGGAGTTTTTACTGCCGTATTATTGCTTCTACAGATGAACATGGAACCTTCAGTCGTTTAGAAATTTTTCCCAAGGATGTTGTGGAAATCCATCATTTTTTTCTGAGGTCTTAGCTCATTTCTTTTGATTTTCCCCATTATGTCAAGTAAAGAGGCAGTAATTTTGATGGTAGGTTTTAACATACATCCACAATTTGACTCATATTAGGCTCATTAGCTCTCCAAAGTGTCTAAAGTGTCAATTGTCTAAAAGCTTGACATCATTTTCTGGAATTTTCCAAGCTATTTAAAGGTACAGTTAACAAACTGTATGTAAACTTGTGACCCACTGGAATTGTGATATAGTCAATAAAAATTGGGAGTGGTCTCCCCTAGACTTTCTCATATGTTCAGTAATAGGGATGGATGTTTGAGGAGTAAACTGCAAGACAATGATTATATTTTTATATTATCAACAACAAATCAAATCAAATTAATAATATATTGAACAATTATCATAAAAGTAAAGTTGAATAAATTTGACTCTGCAGCTGTATGAATAAAAAAGTACCACTTCCAGTTAGCAGAAATAGCTCAGAAGTTGCTAGAAATGTATGTTTTGTATCTAATACTTCTATGCAAAATTTGGTTTTCCTGAGTGAAAGTGTACTCAAGTTATTGTGTTTAAATACACACACACAAACACACAGACATGATTCCAACATTGGTAATTATGGACTCAGAGAGGCCGAAAACGTTGAGGTTCATCAAAATCTCAAAATCGAATTTTTGGACGATTCCAATACTTTCCCTATATTTCATATACAAGAAAGTAAAAAAAAGTGAAATTCACATCTGTGAACATTGTTCGAAAAAATTACTTTTGCTCTGCACAAAGTAGATGTCATAAATAATGTGCCAAATTTATAGTTTGTTAGTATAAAATCTGTGGAGAGGTTATAAAGTGAGTTTTAAAGAATTCACCCTGACTGTATGTAAACTTCTGACTTCAACTGTATTAGTTAGCACTGCTACCTTACAGTACCAATATGGTTAATTTTTAAAAAATGTACATATTTTTTATGTTTATATGTGGTTCATTTGCCCACTACTCTGGTACTTCCACATCCAATAGTGGTGCATAATATCTTAACAGGTAACTTTAAATGGACTTTTAATGAGTGCATATGGGTGTGTGTGACAGTGCTCATTTAGAGTTTCTTTGCCCAATGCTGCTAGAATAACCTTCAGAACCTCTCAACCCTAAAACTGATTTAAGCTGTTTTAAATTCAAGGAATAATCAATAAATGGAATACTGACTGTTGACTGATTACTAAGCTGCAAGTGAACTACTTGGAAACTGGAGCATATTTGGCCTAAATATGAGCATCAACAGGTGACTTCATCCATCCATCCTCTTCCACTTATCCGAGGTTGGGTCACGGGGGAAGCAGCTTGAGCAGAGATGCCCAGACTTCCCAAACCCTGGCCACTTCTACTAGCTCTTCTGGGGGAATCCCGAGGTGTTCCCAGGCCAGCCGAAAGACATAGTCCCTCCAGCGTGTCCTGGGTCTTCCTCGGAGCCTCCTCCCGGTTAGTCGTGCCCGGAACCCCTCACCAGGGAGGCATCCTGATCAGATGCCCAAGCCACCTCATCTGACTCCTTATGGCTCAGTTCCTTTTTCGCCACGACAGACCGATGCAGAGCCCGCATCACTGAGGACACCGCACCGATCAGCCTGTCGATCTCCCGCTTCACTCTTCCCTCACTCGTGAACAAGACCCCAAGATACTTGAACTCCGCAAACTGGGGCAGGATCTCGCTCCCAACTCTGAGAGGGCACTCCACCCTTTTCCAGCTGAGGACCATGGTCTCGGATTTGGAGGTGCTGATTCCCATCCCAGCCACTTTACACTCAACTGTGAACCGATACAGAGAGAGCTGAAGATCACGGCCTGATGAAGCAAACAACATCATCTTCAAAAAGCAGTGATCCAATCCTGAGCCCACCAGGCCAGACCCCCAAAAATGCCCTGGCTCTGCCTAAAATTCTGTCCATAAAAGTTATGGATAGAATCGGTGACAAAGGGCAGCCCTGGCGGAGTCCAACTCTCACCGGAAACAGGTTCAACTTATTGCTGGCAATGCGGACCAAGCTCTGACACCGGTTTTACACGGACCGAACAGTCCTTATCAGGGGGTCCGGTATCCCATACTCTCGGATCACCCCCCACAGGATTCCCTGAGGGACACAGTCGAATGCCATTTGCAAGTCCACAAACCACATGTGGACTGGTTGGGCAAACTCCCATGCACCCTCCAGGACTCTGCCAAGGGTATAGAGCTGGTTCACTGTTCTGCGACTAGGACAAAAACCACGCTGTTCCTCCTGAATCTGAGGTTCGACTATCTGATGGACCCTCCTCTCCAGGACCCCCGAATAGACTTTTCCAGGGAGGATGAGGAGTGTGATCCCTCTGTATTTGGAACACCTCCTCCGGTCTCCCTTCTTAAAGAGGGTAAACACCACCCCGGTCTGCCAATCCAGAGGCACTGTCCTAGATGTCCATGTGATGTTGCAGAGGCGTGTCAACCAAGACAGTTCTACAACATCCACAGCCTTGAGGAACTCCGGGCGTATCTCATCCACCCCTGGAGCCCTACCATCAAGGAGTTTTTTGACCACCTCTGTGACCTCAGTCCCAGAGATGGGAGGGGCCACCTCTGAGTCCCCAGGCTCTGCTTCCTCATTGGAAGGCATGTTAGTGGGATTGAGGAGGTCTTTGAAGTACTCCCTGCACTGACCCACAACATCCCGAGTCGAGGTCAGCAGCGCACCATCCCCACCATACACAGTGTTGACACTGCACCGCATTTCCCTCCTGAGACGCCGGATGGTGGACCAGAATCTCCTCAAAGCCTTCCGGAAGTCGTTCTCCATGGCCTCTCCAAACTCCTCCCTCGCCCGAGTTTTTGCCTCAGCAACCACCGAAGTTGCATTCCACTTGGCCTGCTGGTACCTATTAGCTGCCTCCAGAGTCCCACAGGACAAAAGGGTAATGTAGGACTCCTTCTTCAGCTTGACAGCATCCCTCACCGCTGGTGTCCACCAATGGGTTTGGGGATTGCCACCATGACAGGCACTGACTCACCTTACGGCCACAGCTCCAGCCAGCTGCCTCAACAATAGAGGCACAGAACATGGCCCATTCGGACTCAATGTCCCCCACCTCCCTCGAACGTGGTCAAAGTTCTGCTGGAGGTGTAAGTTGAAACGACTTCTGACAGGGGACTCTGCCAGACATTCCCAGCAGACCCTCACAATATGTTTGTGCCTAGCAGGCCTGACCGGCATATTCCCCTATGCTTGAACATGGTGTTCATTAAGGACAATCCATGATGAGCACAGAAGTCCAATAACAAACAGCTCGGGTTCAGATCGGAGGTGCCATTCCTCCCAATCACACCCTTTCACGTGTCACTGTCATTTCCCACGTGAGCATTGAAGTCTCTCAGCAGAATGAGGGAGTCCCCAGAAGGTGTGCCCTTTAGCACCCCCTCCAGGGTGGGTACTCCAGACTGCTGTTCGGTGCATACTTGCAGACAACAGTTAGGGCCCATCCCCCCACCTGAAGGCGGAGGGAGGCTACACTCTCATTTACTGGGGTAAGCCCCAATGAATAGGCTCCAAGTCGGGGGGCAATAAGTATGCCCACACCCACTCGGCACCTCTCACCAGGGGAAACTCCAGAGTGGTAGAGAGTCCAGCCCCACTCAAGGAGATTGGTTCCAGAGTCCACACTGTGCGTTGAAGTGAGCCCAACTATATCTAACCGGAAGCTCTCGACCTCACGCACTAGCTCAGGCTCCTACCACTTCGGCCACCACCCGACTCTGACCCACAATGCCTCTTTGGACTGTACCCGGCCGAGCTCCATGGGTTTAGGCCCAGCCACCAGGCACTTGCCATCGAGCCCCACCTCCAGGCCTGGCTCCAGAGGGGGGCCCCAGTGACCCACGTCCGGGCGAGGGAAAATGCCGTCCAAAGTTTTTATTCTTCATAGTAGGTTTTCTGAACCACTCTTTGTCTCGTCCCTCACCTAGGACCAGTTTGCCTTGGGTGACCCTACCAGGAGCATAAAGCCCCGGACAACACAGCTCCTAGGATCATTGGGACATGCAAACCCCTCCACCATGAACAGATGACTTCAATATTTAATTTTTCATTTGATGTTGATTTGGTGATTGAAATAGGAGTTGATAAGCTGTTATATGCTGGCCTCAAAAGCATGTCCCAGCCATTACATATCTTTATGCTTTTATATGAACTGGGTAACCAAATAGATCCTGAAAGCAGAAGGGATTTCATATTCACTGCTTAATCACAGATAAGAGTGGTTTCAATTTGCACAATTAAAGAGATTATATTTAAATGAAAATCAAACTGTTGGCAACCTTCTGAGTCTCTATTTAAGCTGTTGCTTTGGTTAGAAACTGGTAGAACAGAAGTAAAATTGAGTTTGTCACATTGTGAACATCTGCAAAAAAAACTTAAAATGAATGAAATTAAATGAAATAAGCTTTTAATACACTTCATTTTAATCCTACATTTAATTTCACCTGTAACAATGCTGTATTTCACTCAAAATAACATTTTTCAAAATACTTAAAATCACTGACGATCTAATGGGAGTCCATAGGTGAGTATCTTCATCTTTGTTGTACTCTTCTGTGAGATGCTAGTTACCACAGGTGTATACAGGAAAACTAACACAGATGACACCACAAGGCAGTTAAATGCAGGCAGAGTTGACAAAAATGGTTTAAAGAATGCTCTTCAAAAGAGTTATGGGTATGAATTATTCTCTGGCCATAAAATTCTGAAGTCAGGTCTAACAGTTTCTATTTCCATGAACTTGTCTGTTGCCCTGTCTGGGCATGCTTTACCTGCTCTACAGGCTCTTTACATTATGTCCAGTTATGTCGTAGCTCACCTGCCCTGTAGTAACCATAGTATTTCTTAGTGAATTCTTGGCACATCCCCTACTAATGCAGATAAAGCAGACACCAATTGCAAAAATCAGCTCAAATGACGAAGTAGACAAGTCGTGCTCTATAGCTATGGTTGCCGATTTACAGGAAGTGCATTGTCTTAAAGGAATTGCTTTTCTACATGAGACAAAAGGAATGACCATATTTCAAATGTTTATTCTACAAAAACACTACAAAATAAAATACATTTCATTACGACACAAGAAAATGATGTCTTCAAGGTGGTGTCCATCATTAGTGACACACTCGTTGAGACGATTTCTGAACACCGAATGACTCCTTCGGCCATTTCAAGGGGATTTGCGTCCTTGAGGGCTTTAAGGTTTTGAGGTCAGTATGTGTATACCTTTGACTTGAGATAGCCCCACAAGAAAAAATTGCACAGAGCGAGATCAGGCGAATGTGAAGGCCACCCGACATCACTGTGCATGGATCTCCGCAATATATGAGCTGTTGCTCCATCCAGTTGGGGCTGCAAAACGTTCTCCAGCGTTTCAATGTAATGTTCTGAAGTGACAGTGACTGTTGCTCCCCCTGCTTTAAAAGTAAGGGCCTACAAAGCCAATACCTATACCTATACCTGGGGACTGTAACAACTTGCAAGTCCAAGATGAAAGAAGCCACTCGACCTCCAAGTGAGTTGGAGTCATGAGGAGGACAGACAATGCTCAACTGGAAGGTGTGGAGGAGAAGAAAAGAGAGAGAAGAAGACTTGTATTGTGTTTAAGTCACTTTTGATGTCTTTTAGAATGGTAGTTGTGAAAGTAAACCTTTTATTTAAACCGGGGGTTATGCCTGTGAGGTTTTGTTTGGGGTTTGGGGTGCTGCACCGCCCCCTAGTGCTCGCAATATACATACTGTTTTACACTGTGATTTAAAATGTCTGACTGTCTTTCTCTCTTCAGAGTCTTCAGTGTGTGATGCTTCCAAAATTTTCATTTTTTTGGACCAAAAGTTGAAGCTAGTACGTGAATCTTAAAAGTCTGTTAGCAGCGTTTTGTTTATTTTTTTATAATTTGAATCCTGAAACAAAGTGAATGAAAATGAGTTATAGTTGTTTCTTTGAACAATATCTTGTAGTGGAGTTGCTCTTTATAGTCAATTATCTCCTAACATTGAGTAAAAGCTAACATGGTGATTTTGTTATGCACATGTACTTTGTGCGCACACTGCGTGAATGATGACTTAAATTTAACAAGTTGTAGCGGGGCTACATAGTAATAATGTTGTTTAATGTTTGTACTGAGTGCATTTTGTTTCCATCACCCTGTTTGCTGTTTTTGTGCGTCAGTAAATGTCGTCCCCGTAAATACAAGGGGAACGGATGATGGAAAGAGACCGCAGCCCCAAATTGGAAAACACCTGTTAACTATCAATCAATTACATCCGGCAGTACTATATAAACAATCGTGAGAGAACAGGGGAGAGAGAGGAGAGAGACGAGGATCAGATTTCACCAAGACGCATCAACTTACCTTCTGTTTACCACATCGCACCATTCCAACCAGTTTGTTTTCATTCCGCCGGACTGACTTCAATTCCCTCATCACCACACGCTGAGGATTCACGGTGAGGTTGCTCCATTTATTCCGGGAAATACAAACGCTTCTCATATCAGTTGACCAGTCTTTCGCATTCAGGACAGTTGTACACTCGGACTCGTTCAATATCATTGCCATTTTCTGTGTTCATTTATTACTATCTGTGTTTTGTGTTCATTATATGTTACTGGGGCAAGGGAAGGTTTGTCATTGAGTATACAGTATGTATAGTGTTGTCATGTTATTGCTTTGGTGGTGGTTTATACATATATATATATTTTCTACGTTGGGAATGTGCAGTAGTGTTTTGTTTTTCATTTAATTTATTCAATTACTAGCAGAATACCCGCGCTTCGCAGCGGAGAAGTAGTGTGTTAAAGAAGTTATGAAAAAGAAAAGCAAACATTTTAAAAATAACGTAAGATGATTGTTAATGTAATTGTTTTGTCATTGATATGAGTGTTGCTGGCATATATGTATATATATATATATACACACACAGACACATATATAAACATATATATACATATAAACATATATATAAATATATATATATATACACATCTATACACATATATATATATATACAGTTATATATATATACATATACACACATACATATATACATATACATATATACACATACTGTATATATACACACACACATATACAGTATACATACTGTATATAAAACATATACATATATACTGTATATACACATATATATACAAATCTACATATATATATCTACATATATATATATTAGGGGTGGGACTCGATTAAAAAAATAATCCAATTAATTAGAGGCTGTGTAAGAATTAATCTTGATTAATCGTATGTAATCGCACGTAAATTTGCCCCAAATCGCAAATGTTTTTTTTTTTATTTAAAACGGTTTTAGTGGGCGACAGAATCAAATAATAGACATGGACATGAATATTGTAAACTGAAGCTGTTTTAATTTCTGAAAAAAAGCTTTAAACTGCATTTGAATTCAAAACAGAAACAAAAATATCATCCCTGGTTAAAATTGGGCAGACTTAAAAATAAAGTGGTAGTTTAAGTACTTTAAGTACATTTTCAGAATAGTATTGTCTTTAAATAATAATAACCAAAATTTCAACATAAAGTGCAGTTTTCTTCTTAAAAAATAAGTCAGAAACATAAAAGGTAATTTGACCAGCTTATCTTTAAACTCTGAGTAACATTAGCCAAAATTATTTTGTACATTAGGCTAAAACAGTGTGATCATTGAACATTTTGTAATTAGATGTATTTAGAATTACTAACGGTCACGGAAGTCCAATGATCCCCAGTAAGAGCCACAAAGTCCGCTTTCTGTAATGCATCTAATTTTGCTTGCTTTTCAGTGTGCACAAAACCATGCTTTTATCAAGGCTTTCGGGTAGTCGAAATGATCAGTCGTAGGACGCGCTTTATTCCGACTCTAACATTTTTGTAGCTGTGATGTGTGCATCAGTGTAATGGATGTACCAGGAAATCATGCATTGACAAAAGTTCCGTTTGCTTGGAATTGAAAGTGTGATTAAATGCGTTATTTTTTAACGCGTTATGGAGTACATGCATCGAAGCTTCTCAGCTGTGCTTGTGCTAAGAAAGGGAAAATTTTAAAAATAACGTAACATGATTCTGCGTTAACCTAATATTTTTCATACGTCCCAAACCAAGGAGATCTGAAGGTAAAATGAATCGGTAGCGCATACATAGTCAGTACATCCCTCTCGGGAATCGAACCGCGAATGTCGGCGTTAGAGGCTTAAGACTCTACAATTGCCACAGCGTGTGGCTTGTCTATGCTAAAGTATGTATTGTAGATCGGGTATATATATACATTTATATATATACCCGTGTACAGTGGAGAAGTAGAAGTTATGAAAAGAAAAGGGAACATTTTAAAAATAACGTAACATGATTGTCAATATACAGTAATTGTTTTGTGAGTGTTATTGAATGTTGCTGTCATCAAGGATTTGATTATCATTATTTCTTTCAATCAGGCTCGTATTTGTAGGATGTGTTCAAGTTACATTCCGTGTTTGTCAATCGTTGTAAAGATAAGAGGTTTCATTCATCGATTAGTTCCTTACTGCATCAATAAACAGCTTGTCTTCCTTTTATCTGTGATGTGACAAACTGCATGCACGGGTTTTTTTACACTGTCTTCCTTTAGCAGGACATTCACTTTTTCCACCGTGTGCTTTGTTTTTCGCAGTAGCTGCACTTATGAATATGATTCTATGTATAAGACGCTTCATATTTTTTTGCTGCCTTCTCAATTGTGTAATTCGGTTTTGTTCAGCACTCTTTGGAACTGTTGCTTTTTGTCTGTGCACTGCGCCAGTTCACGTGAGCCGCTTGGTGTTCTTGCATCGAAGGTTCCCAGCTGTACTGGTGCCATCTCGTGTAATGTCAGCTAAGACCCGGCACTTAAAACTTTCTCTCGCAGTTTCAATGAGTTTGTGTCAAACACCACCCTGACCATCTCATCTTCCTCTGCATAAGCACAGTCCTTCACACGTGAATATTTACCGGCAGTGTTTGTATTGGATTGCCGCTGATGGACGGCCTTATATGGGCAGGCACTAAATTACAAACGCTAGTGGCAGCCTGTCTATGAACTTAATTTAATATAAACTTACGGTTCACGCCGTGCTTTGTTTCCGCAGTAGCTGTACTTATGAATATGCTTGTATGCATCATTTGCTTCATAATGTTTTTCTGCCTTCTCAATTGTGAAATGGCGTTTTGTGCTGATCGCTGTTTGGAGTTCTTCCTTGTTCTCTACGTACTTACGTAGGAGGCGTGATGATGTCACACGAAACTCCGCCCCCGCGGCCATCTCCAACTCAAGACTCCATTACATTATATGGGGAAAAATAGCTTCCAGTTATGACCCTTATGCGTAGAATTTCGAAATGAAACCTGCCCAACTTTTGTAAGTAAGCTGTAAGGAATAAGCCTGCCAAATTTCAGCCTTCTACCTACACGGGAAGTTGGAGAATTAGTGATGAGTCAGTGAGTGAGTGAGTGAGTGAGTGAGGGCTTTGCCTTTTATTAGTATAGATTTGACATACCGGTTTTTGCGTGCTTGTGTAAACCGTTGATTGTGGGGAAATTTTCATTTGTTAGAGGTACGGCTTGATATTTAGATAGCCTCAGTAATTTATCCAGGCCACAGGTCTTGGAGGTGTAGCTGCCGGCTGGGTAAGGGGTCGGCCATTACATAAGTGGTGCCCTCTCTGAGGAATCTTTAAAAAAAAGTACTATCACTACTGTACTGTCTGCCTTTAAAAACTTTTTTTCCAGATTTCCATCATGTCTGTAGTGCGTGCCGAGCAGGAAGACACCATTGCTTCGTCACGGTGTGAGGAAGGAGTTGCCGGGGCGCGGCACGTCACGGTCAGAGCGTGTTCAGCGGTGCAGGAGGTGATAGATTCATTGCAGTCGCTGTACCTTGAAGATCACCATGGACCTGAGGAGGAATGTCTAGAGGATGTCTTGTCTTCGTGGGAAGATTTGGCACAACAACTCACCCGGCTGGATGAGAAAGTCCGCGAGGTCGCTGAAAGTGTGCATGGGTGCGAAGATGCCTTGCGGGCTCGGATCAGCAGCTTCCAGGAGGAAATAAAAGAATATATAAATGATCAAATTAAACTCCTGGGGCAGGAACTTGTGTTGTGCCTCCAGAGGCGAGATCAACGCTGGCAAGAATCTCTTCAGGGGGAGGTCCGAAGGAGTCTCCAGAATTTGAGTCAGTCACCCTGTCATTCTGCGCCGTACAGGTTCTGTGGCGGGGGGTGAATACATCAATCAGCCCTCCGTCCCTGGGGTGTGCACTTCTCCTTTCCCAAGTTGGGGGCTCAATATAACATTGATAACGTCCTCAACTTTGTGGAAGAAGGGGAGGCGTATCTGGCTGTTAACCCTTTAACCCCAGAAGAGCTTATGGGGGTCATAGGGGCCTCCCTCTCAGGGCTGGTTTGGAGCTGGTGTCTGACGGCCAAGAAGAATATTCAAGACTGGGGATCCTTTCTTCGGTCTTTCCTTGCGGCTTTTCTTTCGAAAGACTAAGAATCCGAACTGGAGGACAAGCTGCGATCCATGGTGCAACTGCCTTCGCAATCCATCCGCTGACTTCGCCTATGAATATTAGCTTTGTGTTTGAAGTGGCGGCCGGCTATGTCTGAAGAAGAGGTGGTCCTCCACGTCCTTAATGCCTGTAACCTTATCGGTGGAAGACCTGGTGAAGGTGGGCTCGCAAGTGGAACGGGACTGGGGAAACTCAAAAACGTACTGGAACAAGTTACAAGCCAGTACACGAGAGACCCAGCCCCTAAAATCCCAGCGAGCCAAACCTTGCCGGTTGGAAGCCAATCTTGCCATCATGCAAGCAAGTACATCCCTCCTGATCGTCCCAGTGAAGCTACAGGGGTGGCAGGTGGATGCGGTGGTGGATACAGGGAGCCATCACACCTTAATACGGTCTACTATGGAAGAGAATTAGCCAACAGTCAGACAACTTAACATCTGCCCCGTCTGTCCGATTTGTATTGGCAGATGGGAGTGAACACAGGGCCCTAGGCAAAGTCCCTTTGAGGTACAGTGTACTCTGCACCACCTGGAAAATAGATACATATGTCCTGGATGACCAGCACCTGTCCGTCCTATTACTCCTTTGGTTGGATTCCTTGACCACCATAAGGATGACCATCCATCTCAGTCCCAGGGGGTATACGGTGCCGGGGGAAGGGGTATGCAAATTCATTCATAAATTAAAAGAAGATCTGAGCTCAGAATTCATTGGTTTCTATGGGGCAGTGAGGAGCGACACAAGAACCTCGGCGGCAGCCCCTGTGGAGGAACAGCTCGAAGAGGTGAGGCTGGTGCTGAAGAAGTGGGCTGAGGTGTGGACTGAAAAATTAGGAGTCGCCCTTGGAGTTACCCACATGATCCACACCTCAGAAGAAATTCCAGTAAGGCACAGAGCCTACCACGTTTCTCCACTAAAGAAGGGCAAAATTAAAGAACATCTTGATCGAATGCTCGCCGTGGGAATAATCGAACCATCTTCCTCCTCCTGGGCGTCCCCCTGTAGTCCTCGTAAAGAAGACTGATGACACATATCGTTTCTGTGTGGACTAAAGGGGGTTAATGGACAGACGAGCCTGGACGCATATCCCATGCCCCTGGTTCATGAGATTCTGGAGTCACTGCATGGAGCTGCAGTTTTCAGCACACTGGACCTCCGCAGTGGCTATTGGCAGGTGCCAATGGACGAGGGGAGTAAGAGGAAGACAACAGTCATCACCCCTGAAGGCTTGTTCCAATTCAAAGTCATGCCTTTTGGGTTTAAAAATGCTGGGTCCAACTTCCAGCAGCTCATGGAACAAGTACTGAGGGGGTTGATAGGCAAGATCTTCTTTGTTTATATCGACGATGTCATTGTTTACTCCCCTTCTATTAAACAACATCTCCGGGACTTGGACACCATCTTCCAATGATTTCATCAAGCGCACCTCACGCTGAACACGAAGAAATGTACCTTCATTAAACCCCACATCCACTTCCTCGGGCACATTCTTTCATTACAGGGGGTCGCTGAAGACCCCGAGAAGACCTTAGGCATCTGGGACTTCCCCACGCCCACGGATTTGAAATCTTTACAACGTTTCCTTGAGTTAGTGGGGTGGTATCACAAGTTCATCCCCAGGATGGCTGATATAGCGGCTCCCTTGAACTACTTAAGAAAGATGTCCCGTGGGAGTGGACAATGGAGTGCAAGGATGTGGTCGAGCAACTAAAGAGTTATCTTCAAAAGCCACCCATTCTGGCCCAGTCAGATCCACAGCTCACCTTCCAGGTACAAACTGATGCCAGCAACCTGGGGCTTGGCGCCGTGCTTACTCAGAAAATCCACCAGGCATAACATAACATCGCGTACACGTCTCAAGTATTGCACGGCGCTGAGCTAAATTATTCGACGGCTGAAAAAGAAAGTTTGGCCGTTGTGTGGGCTGTGGAAAAATGGAGACACTATCTGGAAGGGGTTGAGTTTGAAGTGTACACAGACCATCACGCTCTGACCTGGGTATTTAATCATCCGAAGACCTCCTCCCGTCTAACCAGGTGGGTACTCCGCCTCCAGAACTTTACTTTCAAGGTGACCTATTGGAAAAGCTGTGGCAATATCGTGCTTGATGCTCTGTCCAGGGCATCAGAGCCACTGGGGATGGTGTGTTTGGCAGAGGCAAAGAAGATGGTCCTCCCTCTGCCAAGAAGCCTTGAAGACCTGGCTCAAACACAAGCCACCAGTCCATTCTGCCAGAACATCAGGGAGGGACAGGAGCAGCAGCGTACTGACCGGGTACACTTCGTGGACCTCCAGGGGGTTCTGTACAGGACCACTCCATCCTCCCTTGGGGGTCTACAGCACCAACTAGTGGTCCCGGAAGAGCTCATCCCTGACATCCTGAGTTATTATCACAACAGTCCTTTAGGTGGTCACCTTGGAAGGACAAAAACTTTATTGAAGATCCTGGGTGTTGCGTGGTGGCCGTCTGACCGGAAAGATGTTTGCCACCATGTGAAGAAGTGCCTAACTTGCCAGCAGCTCAAAAACCCACGTGGTAAATCGGCAGGATTTTTACAATCGACGATCGCTGATGGACTGGGGGAGACTTTGGCAGTCGACCTGATAGGGCCCTTTCCAGTTACCAGCTCGAGGAAAACTGTCATGATGGTGATGATTGATTATTTTTCGAAGTGGGTGGAGCTGTTTGCATTAACAGACGCTAAGACCAACAAAATATGCTTCACCCTGAAGGATGAAATTTTCACCCACTGAAGGGGAACTGAAGAACATCGTTTCAGACAGGGGTCCGTAGTTAATGAGCTCTGTATTGGATGAACTTTATACATCCTGGGGAGTGATGAAAAACCTGACAACAGCTTACCTTCCCCAGGCCAACATGACAGAGCTAGTGAGCCGGACCCTGAAGAACATGATCGCCTCCTATGTGGGTGAACACCATCAGGATTAGGATAAATGGCTCCTCGAGCTCCGGTTTGCCCTGAACACTGCTGTGCATGAAGCCACAGGTGAGACGCCTGCTTTGGTTGCGCTGGGCAGACAGCTGAAGGGCCCGCTTGACGACTCCTTCCTAGAGCCCCTAGTCCAGAAACCACCAGTTACAATAATTTATTGAAGCTTGATGAATTGCGGCAGAGAATCCAACAGAGGTTGGTGAGTTCGACATCCAGACACGCCAAGTTGTACAATGCCTGGTGTAAGAAAGCGCACTTTCGGCCAGGTGATTTGGTCTGGATTAGAGCTCACCATCTCTCGGATGGCAGCAAAAGGTTCTCCGCCAAGCTAGCACCTAAATGGTTAGGTCCAGCCAAAATTATTTCTCAAACAGGTCCAGTTAATTTCCAGGTTCAAAGGAGTCTCGGCACTAACTCCAAGCTAGACACTATCCATGTGGCCAATCTCAAGCCGTACTTCGGCCCTCCCTTGTCCAAGGTGGGGGAGGGGGGGAATGTAGCGGGGCTAGATAGTAATAGTGTTGTTTAATGTTTGTACTGAGTGTGTTTTGTTTCCATTGTCCCGTTTGCTGTTTATGTGTGCGTCAGTGAATATCGTCCCCATAAATACAGAGGGGACGGAAGATGGAAAGAGACCACAGCCCCAAGATGGAAAGCACCTGTTTTCAGCACATAATTTCTCACCATGCTTTACTCAAAGCAATGAGCGTGTAGTAGTTCTGTTCTTTTTATTCCTTGTATTGACGTTTCTTTAATGTTGGGTGAGGTGACCAGGAAGTCAATGCACCTGCTTTCATTCCACACTGGCAATGAACCACAAAAAATAACACAAACTCCAAAATTTTTTTTTTTGCAAAATGACACACGTAGGAAGGATAGCCACAAGGGGATTTCAAAATAAGAAAGAAAAATCAAAAACACACTAAATCCTGATGCTTTTTATTATTATTTTGAGTACCTTCATACACATCTTTTTTTCTGCCGAGCCTCATTATCACCATTATTCAAACAACATTTGGGGTACATGCTCCCCAAACAGGCAACATGGTTTCATGAACTGGCTGTCCCTTGCTCAGATACCATTAGAACTTTTATTTCAAGGACATTCTTTTTATTATAAGGGCATGATGACTGAATCTGCTACTTCCTAATAGGCCCTTTCTGTCGACACTGCCATGAAGAAGTGTTCTGTGACTGCCAACGCAGATCTCTTTCATTCTCTGTTGGGTCAGTCCCCTGCTCTGTGCCATCTTTGTTTTAAAGCTGTCTTGGCAGTCCCTAATCAAGTGGGCATCATCTCAAAAAATGCAAACCTAGGCTCTTTTCCAATAAGAATAAAGTATTGCATTTAGTTGATCCCTCCATATTAAATAATCAATTGCCATAAATGAGCATTGATGTTTGCCCAGTAGAGGACTGGGTTTAGAATTGAAGAATGAGAAGGCGCATAGGTAAAGCTCGTAGCAACATAGAAGATAACTACTGAAATAAATTCAAAGTATAACATCAGAATTGAAAAATAAACCAGTTAAAAACCTGAAAAAAGTAGTTTTGCTGAAATATTATCTTTGCATAACACTATGTGTACACCGTAGAGTGGTACCACAAAAATGCTGTGCCTGACGTTATAAGCAAAACAGAAGCTGCTAAAGGCAGAACACAAAAGAAGTATGTGACAGGTAGAGATCAGATTTGCCTAGTTCCCTCAGCATGAGCACCCACCTCAAATTCTGATGACCATGAGAGAGAGTGTGGATTTGCTGTGATAGGTTAGCGGCCAGTTCAGTGTTGGCATCTGTCTTTTGCAAAATACAGCAAGGATGTGCTCTCTCCAATAAGACTGTGAAGGGGATTAAACATGACTGGAAACATATGGGTGGGATGACAACTATTTCTTCCATATAATTTGACCTCTTTAATTAGCAGGTGTGTAACCTAACTGAGCATTTATAAAAGGCTTTGGTGTTCGGGACAGCATTCTCTGGATCCAACAAGGATAAATTATTTGACTCATACTCTGTTTATATGACTATTTATATGACTATTTCTGGTCTGTAATAATGTTTGGGTGATTTTAGGTGGCCCAACACTCTGACTACATATTGGAGTTGGCACATTTTTGTTTCTATCCTTTCAAAATCAGCTTTAGTAAAGCATATCAATCAAGCCATTTTGTTTAGTTTAGTATCACATGTTTTGGTAATTGTTTACCCTCACTTATAATTCCCCAAACTTTGTGTATTTACTTTTTTATAGGTTTGTGTGTTTTTTTGCTTTAATATTAAATACATAAATCAAACATTTGGGCAATATGTATTCTTTCTCACTGTGATTTAGCATTTAGGCTGGAAGGATCAAAAATCCATATCACAGTATAACTTAAAATTCTTCAGTTTCAGTAGATACCAATGTAATATATTTGTATAAACTTTTTTCCAGCAAAATATATTTTTTAACAATTGTATCACTGATTAATTCTTCACATACTAGTTTCTCTTATCCAATGAAATGCTTGTTAATGCTCTGCTTCTAAAATGCATTTAACAGCAGTATTCATTTCTTTCTTACTTCTTTCTTGCTTAGTCACTCACCCATGTGGCTGCCAAGCAAGCACAGCACAAGACACAACTTTTTCCTGCTTGCATTGACTTACTAAACATTTTGAAATGCACATCACTCTGCGTAATATTCTTATTGAAATAGGCTCATTTATTAGGCACAGTTAACAAAGACAATACCTTTAAGACACTAACACACAGACAGAAAATGACATTTCCTATTTCTTTTTGGAAAAGTTGGAATGATAAATATTTTTAAGCATAAAACATGGAATAACTAGCAGAGCCACCCTGTTATGCATGTTATTGAAATGCATAGTGTGGTCCACGTGACCTTCCAGTGTTCAGAAGAAAATGCTAAAATTCGCTGAAAACTAAATCTGCTAGTTTGAGCTGCTGCAAATTGGCATTAAGTTCTGAGTGTTTATACAAAATGTTTAACAAATTTCTTATATTTTTAATTCTTTAATATACACTCACTTATGCCTCCTTATCCATGCGATAATCTGACCAGCCACTCATGTGGCAGCAGTGCAATGCATAAAATCATGAAGATACAGATCAGGAGCTTCAGTTCATCTTCACATCAAACTCCAGCATAGGGAAACAACGTGATCTCAGTGATTTCGACTGTAGTAAGATTGCTGGTGCCAGACAGGCTGGTTTGAGTGTTTCTGTAACTGCTGATCTCATGGGATGTTCTGTGATGCCCAGGTTCCCAACAGATGGAATTACCTCTTCTTGTACCCAGGCAGAGATAGTCATGTACTGAGAAAGACTAGTGCAATGAGGATACTGTACACATTAGCAAGAGTTGATGCATTAACATTAATTTTATTTTTATTTTTTTTTAATTTTTTTCATTTTTTCATTTTTATTACTATTTAATTTAATATTGTTTCTTTGTATCAGTATACTGCTGCTGGATTATTATGTGAATTTCCCCTTGGGATTAATAAAGTATCTATCTATCTATCTATCTATCTATCTATCTATCTATCTATCTATCTATCTATCTATCTATCTATCTATCTATCTATCTATCTATCTATCTACCTGCATCAAAAAGTGCATTGTGTGTTTTTTCAGTCCAATCCAATCAGTGTTCATAAGTCCAATGCAGTCTGTTTAAATCCATAAACTCCAGTGCATTGTGCTGATGTTTAAAGTCAAATAAATAGCATTACCTATCCAATTAAACTCAAGGATAAAATCAAAAGTTAGAATCATCTTTACATTGCTTCCCAGCATTCTCTGTCTTTTCCACACTTGTTTTACACTGTTCACTCAACTCCCAGGCATGCTCAGAAACCCAAGCAAAAGCAATCCTCTATGACTCCAGTCCTGGTCACAATCCATTGGTGTCTACTGGGACACACTGAGCCCGAGCCTGACCCCAATGTCTCTATTCATAGGTGTCTACAGGGTCTCTAGGAGCCCCTTGATTACTCCTGCTCTCAACAGTGAAGCAAGAGGAATCCAGTCCACCCTAGGAACGCCTCTCATTCAGCTCACTTCACAGCGTTTCCCCAGCCACTTTTCCGCCTTCACTCTGCATTGGCTACATACCAGTTCTCTCCTCTCCTTTCATTGCGCTTAATTCCTCAAGATTTCTTTCTAATGCCCTCATTGTCGGTGCAGGTGCCTCCATTAGCAACCCACAGAGTGCCAATGAGGAATCTGGCTGAAATTACTAAAATGTATGTGAATGCGCAATCAGCTATTTTCCTCATCCAAAACCTTCAGTTTTGCTGCAGGATTCACATTCACCCACCAAACCAGAGCTGCACCATTTTGTAAATGTCAGACATTCACTGCCATGGAACCCTTACATGCTTCACTACATTTTTACATACAATAGTAGAGTTGACACAGAATGGCTGGAAAAGCAAAAAAAAACATCCAGTGAGAGGTATTTCTGCAGACAGAAAGGCCTCTTTGATGACAGAGGTCAGAGGAGAATGGGCAGACTGGTTCAAGCCACCAGGAAGGCTATGGTAACCCATATAACCATTCTGTACAACTGTGGTGAGCAGAAAGGCATTGCAGAAGGCACTAAATGTTAAACGCAGAGGTGGATGTGTTGCAATGTAAATCAAGAACAGAAAGCTGACACCACAGTGGGAGCTGCCTGGTTTGATGAATCTCAAATTCTACTAAAGCTCATAGATGGTAAGATCAGAATTTGGTGACAACAGCATGAATCCATACACCCAACTTGCCTTGTGTCTACAGTGTAGGCTGGCGGTGGTTGATAGTGTAATGATGTGGGAAATGTTTTCTTGACATACTTTGGGCCTATCAATACAAGTCAATCATTGCTTGAATACCACAACCTACTAACCAACCATGTGCATCCTGTGACAGAACCACTAGGGGGCATGCCAGCCACCCAACCCAGCACACTTATAAAATGCACAAATTTTATTTTTGTTTCTTTCTCACTCGCAGGAAACACCTTCCCCGTTCCTGCAAGTATAAAACACAGTCCCAAGCACAATATTCTTCCTTTTCTTTTTCTCCTTCACTCCTTCTTGGCAAGCTTTGCCCACCTTCCACCCAACTCTGGCTCATCGAGTGCTGTCCACCGACCCCTTATATAAGGCACCCTGAAGTGATTCAGGTGCTCATTGCCCCACTTCCACCGGCACTTCCGGGTGTGGTGGAAGAACCATTCACAAGGGCTCAAGAACGACTGCAGCGCACCCTGGCGACACACCTGGATCCCAACAGGGCTGTGTCCAACTCCACCTCCCATGAAGCCCTGTGGGAGTCTGAGGCACGGATGCCACCCAGAGATAGATGCATCCCGACCGAGCAAGGGCCCTGGGCATCCACGACAATCCCTTTATTGCCACAGTTTACTCATCTTCTAATGGCTACTTCCAACATTATAATGCATCATGTTAGAAAGCAAACATGAAGATGGCAATGAGTTCAATGTTCTCATTTGCCTTCCCAGTCTCTGGATCTGAATCAAATAGAACACCTTTGGGATGTGGTACACCAGGAGATTTGCAGCATGAATGACAAATTTCCAGAAATTACATAGACCAGAATCTTAAACCCTCAAAGGCATGTTTCCAACATTTTCTGAAATCCATGACACAAAGATCTGAGGCTGAGAACAAAAGAAGGCCATACCCAGTTTTAGTATAACATTGTTAACAATTTGCCCAGTGAGTGTATATTCAATTTACCACTTAGAAAAAAAATATGACCATAGCAGTCCTTACAATGAAGCCTTTAAAAATATTTATAACCATCCCTGAAAAATCAATTGACAGTCCCTTGTCTGTATTAACTGAACACATATTTTGTGCTATTTAGTTCCACAAATATTAAGTTATCCCCTTTTTTTCCAGGGTGAATGATAAAAATTTGTTCTAGTTCATTAATTAGTCTTTTTTTCAGAAGTGGAAGAGTTAAATTCAGTGTTCAACTCTAGCTTTAAATCTACTCCCTGAAAGGCACACAGTGTATGTGTCATAGTCACACATTACCATCACATAATAGAGATGCATTTCCACAAGAAAAAAGTGTGAAGTCAAAGCAGAGCTACAGAAAAGCATCATTGTAAATTGGTTATGACAACACAAATAAGTCAAGACTAGCTGATCTCTTTGCTCTTTGAAATTCATTAGCTTTGATTGAGTGCTAGATGATGTGTTAGGATGTTTATTCAAGTGGGGGTTTGAAATCAAATGCATGTTAAAAAACTTTTTATATATAAAGAATATAGTTGGCAAAAGAAAGTAAAAACTAACACATTTTTCAGAAAGAAAAAAGTAAAGTTAGAATATGCTACATTTATGGACTGATATTTTTATAAATTAGTACTGTAAGCTCCCAGTTGTATTTTACTCTTTATAGATATGCCATCAATTTATTGATTTTTTGAACACAGTATTTTTCTACTGTGGGATCACAAGAAACTGGAACCTATTGTAGTAGCACTGGACACAAAGCAAGGACAAATCCCGCACTCACAATCACCAGGGCAATTCAGAACTGCTAACCCACCATGAATATAGCTTTAAGATTTGGAAAGAGCATGGACTCTGTGGACACAGAAAACCCAAATCATTGTCATAGAGTTAAAAATCAACCCACAGAGACCTGTTGTGGCTGAAAAACACCAGAGTCCAACTCAAATGATGTAAAAACTACATCAGTTAATGTACTATTATAGTTCATATTTTTTAAACTTAGCATTTTTAAAAGAACTATCTGAAGGAGACATCAAATTTATGTTGATGTTGCTATCTGCTCAGCTACTCCTGTGTGACCGCTGGTGTTTCAATAACTTGTATCAAGGATTTATTTTTGTTGCCTGGAGCAGCAATTGGAATAGTAAAACAGGAACATATATACATGTTAAAAGAGTTTCTTTCAAGGTAAATTTGATATAGCAGAATGGTTTTCCTTTGAGGTAGACAATTTCAAAAACTCAAAAATGCTTTTTTAATAGGTGTTCTTGAAATTTAAAAAAATTCAATGCCCTCTATTCAACATATCTCAATGAAACTTGAACTTCTCTGACAAAGTTTCTTTAAAAATAAGTGCACCAAGTTTAAAGAAATTGTCGATCAGAAGCATTGTTGATTTAGATGGACATGACAACAACACACTGATCAGCAACATTAGAAATACTGAAAGATGAAGTAAAAAACAATGATTATCTCATTACAATGGCAACTGTCAGTGGGAGGAATGATTTAGGCAGCAAGGTGATGTGTTGGAAGCTAAAACAATAGGCAAGTGTAAGGATTTAAGTGACCTCGATAAGGGCCACATTGTGATAGATGGACGACTGGGTAAGAGCATCTCCAAAATGGCAGATCTTGTGGTGTATTTCTGGTATGCAGTGGTTAGCGCCTACCAAAAGTGGTCCAGGATTGGACAACTTCAGAACCAGCGATGGTGTCATAGGCTCCCAAGACTCACTAATGCATATTGGGAGCAAAGGCTAACCTGTCTGGTCCTTTCCCACAAATGAGTTACGGCAGCATAGATTGCTGAAAAACGTAATGTTGCCCGCGAAAGAAAGATGTCAGAGCACACAGTGCATCACAAAAAATAGCTGCAGACCAATCAGAGTGCTCATACTGACCCCTGTCCACCAAACCGCCTACAATGGGCACATGAGTGTTAGAACTGGACCATGAAACAATGGAAGAAGGTGGCTTGGTCTAATGAATCATGTTTTTTTTTAGATCACATGGACGACTGGGTATGTGTGTGTGTGTTGTTTACCTTTGAAAGAAAGGGCAACAGGATGCACTATGAGAAGAACGCATGCCAGCAGAGGCAGTGTGATGTTCTGGATGAGATTCTACTGGGAAACCTTGGGTTCTGGCATTTATGTGGCTGCTACTTTCACATGAACCACCTACATAAAGATTGTTGCAGGCCCTGTACACCCCTTAATGGCAGTGGTATTCCTCCTGGTGGCAGTGGCCTCTTTCAGCAGGATAAGGCACCCTGCAAACTGCAAAAAATGTTCAGGAACATGATACAGAGTTTGTGCTGTTGTCTTTCCCTCCAGATAAACCAGATCTCTATCCAAATGAGCATCTGTTGGATGTGCTGAAAAAATAAGTCAAATCCATGGAGACCCTTCCTCACAGCTTACAGGACTTAAAGGATCTTCTTCTAATGACTTATTGTCAGATACCACAGGACACCTTCAGAGGTCTTGTGGATTCCATGCCTTGACGGGTCCATGTTGGAAGGGGCCTAACACAATATTAGGCTGGTGGTTTTTAATGTTGTGGCTGATTGGCACATGCATTTTCATATTTTATGGAAATGTAGATAAAATAATAAGTAAATAAATAGCATTTCATCTATTAATCTAAAAAAGTTAGAGAATTAAATGTATCTCTGCAGGCTAACAGTTGAATGGCATTCCTAATGTACATGCCACAAAATAAAAAAATAAACAGAACATATATAAATAAATAATATTATAGAAATCCACCTACTCCACTATTGTGTGGAAAAGTAGAACCAATGCGTAAATAATGATTTATTATACTAATATATTTTTAAATGAATAAATGAAAGGAAGTCATCCAAAAAATCAAATATATTTATAATTACATAATTTGTTTTATCCTTTCTTGGTTGTTTTTTACATGCACTATAAACATTTGCTAAATTATAAACTGAGGCAGTTTGATAAATATAGAAATCTATTTGTATAATAATGAATTGGAGATTTTTTTCTCCTTGTTATGATATTTAATTGTTTAAATCACCAATAAGCTGTTCAATAAAGTATACCATTAGTTTAATTCACATCTTATAAACGAAAATCTCATTTTGTAATTTTGAAATCCTCAAAACAGGAAATAATCACACATGTTGACTAGCATTAAATAACCTCCCTACCCTGGTGGTGTTTTTTTTTTAGAAAATAAAATGACTTGTGGTGACTTGCCACAATGAAAAATTCAGCTGTCCTTTCAATGTATTCTTTGCTGCCACCTTTTCATCGCTCTGAAGTAAGTAATCATAGCTTTTAAAACTTGGAGTGGCTGTCCATTGAAGGCCTCCTGTTGGTAATAAACATGAACGTAAGCTTCCGCTCCGCTACTAGAATATAAGGACACAAAGAGCCTAGCTTTCAGCATGGCTGGGTGAATTCCAATCACACCATTCTGATAGGACAAAGAGGCTGTGTTGTGCCGTGGAATTCATTTTCTTGTTTACTTCCTCCAGTAACAAGAGGGCAATCAGCACTCGGGGCATCAGATCAGACCACGGAGTTGTTGACAGAAGCTTGGAGAGGCAGCCAGCTTTCTGCATGAAATGCTGGCTTTCTTCAGATACCCCTCCTACAGTCTGCACTCAGGCCAATTCAAGCACATCAAAAAGGCCATTGAGATAATGACTGTAAAGTCTCATGATACACTTTGATGGAGTGTAAAATATTTTAAGCCAGTTTTGTTTTTAACAGTGCCAAAATGATACTGAAGGCTGACTCAGGACTGCCTTATCAAAATATATTATAACAACAACAAACTGCCTTTTTCAACACAAAGAGGCAGTTATGAAAGGAATTGTCCAAGTCATAGTTTTCATTTAGAAAGTGAACTAATTAATTATTTTAAATAATATACGATTTTAGTAGCCCACTTACAGTAGCCATACTACAGTACAGTAAATATGTAGTACAGAACGTTTGCTTTACTGTATTAAGTTATACTAGTAAAGTTTGCAAATATCTCCTATATAATAAAAATGCTAAGGTCTGTGTGTCCAGTCTCACTGAGTAATCTGATTGGTCAGTTTGGCTTCCGTGTGATTGGTAAGTCTGGCTTAGGTGATGCGACAAAAGAGGAAGTGCGAGTGTGAGACACATTTGGAAAAGTACAGGCACACACTGAAGGAGACGCCTTCAAATACGTCAAGTATAAAACTAGACAGGAGGCAAAAAAAATAATGAAAGGGTATGACATGCTTTACAGGAATGCACTCAACAGTGGGAGTGTTGGTGAAGAAGCGTTCACACTCACACAAATACGGAGGAGAGGCGCTGAAAGTACACATTAGTCAAGAGATAGAATTATTAAAAAATGTTTGCTGTTATTTGTCTGAGACAAGTACTGTGGTTAGTCATATTAGACATCTATAAATGAACGTCCTGTGTGTATATTGAGTGGTTTACTCTGCTTACGCTCAACCACAGCCACTAGATGGCACATGCATGCACTTTTACATTTTTTTGGCGCTTCCATGCACTTCATTTCTCACCATGAAAGACCAGTGTGTAGCAAACAGCAGCGTGCAACAACAACAATATCGTGCTAACAACACAGATGAAGAGACACAACGTCGAAGCAAAGCAAATGCCACGGCTTAGTAAGGTGCAAGTGAACCACCTCAGCAACGGAGGGCAAATCTTGAAGTTTTCACTAAAAAGATTGTCCATCTGGAGGTATTTTCTCAATACAAAGATTAATAGGACTCATTTACCAGCGATACGGCTAAGATATGGTATCACCAGTGTCTTCTTACGAAAGCCAGTGAGGCAGCAAACACAGGTGGGTTCACATCCTTTGCACAGCGTAATTCTTAAGAGTCTCTCCAAGTTCACAAATATAGTAAAACTGCTAGAGGGTCTGTGGGTTCTTTTTTGTCCTAAAACCCACATGTAGCTAGTTATATATATTTACTAGCTGATATACCCAGCGTTGCCCAGAATGAAAATAAAGTTTTTTTAAATTGTTTGAGAAAAAACATAATAAAAAAAAACACAACCTTAAAAATAAAAAATAAATTAACAAACAATAAACCTGGGTTCGCTTCCCAGTCCTCCTTGCGTGGAGTTTGCATGTTGTCCCCGTGTCTGCCTGGGGTTTGCTTCCTGCCTTTTGCCCTGTGTTGGCTGGGATTGGCTCCAGCAGACCTCCGTGACGCTGTAGTTAGGATATAGTGGGTTGGATAATGGATGGATGGATAAAGATTCACTAATGTGCTTGTCTTGCGGTGTTGTATGTATGTTATCATCCAGTTGACGCTTGGAACCGGCCAACTGTATTTAATTTGTAAAGCAACAGGGGTGCGGTGGTGCTCAAACATAAAGAATGCTGGCAGTCACCTCCAGTTCGCCTTCATGTTTTTTTTAATTGTTTGAGAAAAATATAATTAAAAAAACACAACATTAAAAATAAAAATAAATTAAGAAACAAAGACTCACTAATGTTCTTGTCTTGCAGTCTTGTATGTATGTTATCATCTAGTTGACGCTCGGAACTGGCCAACTCTATTTAATTTAAAAAACAACAGGGTTGCGGTGCTGCTCAAAAATAAAGAATGCTGGCACTCGCCTGGTATATACTAACTGTGTAAGCCCATGCTGTTAAAAGTACGGGATCTTAGAAAGTATTTAAATTGTCAGAACTACTTTGGGCATCTCTCTGCTAGAAGGATTTATGTTGCTGAAGTGCTCGCATCGTTTGTGCATTAGCAGTTAATCGACTGTCTTTCTCAGGAGGTTTTCTTTTGCCGGTGTACTGGCCTCGCTTGCGGATCCTCGGAGCTGGAGCCCTCACCCCGACTCTACGTCTCACTTCCGGGCCGGACAGGCACACATACTTCCACGTGTAGAACTCTGTTTAATTTCAAAAGCAACAGGGGCGCAGTGGCACTCAAACATAAAGAATGCTGGCAGTCGCATAGAAGTTTGCCATCTGGTGGTCGTTCCAAGTGTCAACTGGATGGTAACATGCATACAAGACCGCAGGATCACACTCCACCCTACCCAGAAGGAGGTGGGTTATGGCTGATTTCACCCTACAGTATTTTTAGTTGACCAATGAGGAACACGTGTACCAAGTTTCATGAAAATCGCTCCAGCCGTTCGGACGTGATGCTGCATACATGCAACTCATTGACTTTTATATATATAGATAACATGCCAGCAATGTCTGTATGTCTGTCTGGGTGTTTTTGGCATAGTGCAGAACTCATGCCCCCCCCCCACAATAATGAAGGTGGGTGTTCCTCCAAAAAAATGTATTTACAATAGAACCCCAATGTAATCCTTGCATAGTTAACATTTTCACACATTTTAATGTTTTAAAATGCTCAATTTTTGTCTTATATCTGTTTTTATTTGACTGCTCAGATAAATTTTATGTCTGATCCAAATCTGTCTATCTTGAATGTGTTCTGCATGCACAAAATGGATAATACAGTTTTGTCCAACAGATGCAAACTGAAAGATACTGGACTCTATTAGACCACAGTTAGTTTGAACACATTTATCCCTGCCAGTATTCTATACACGGAAACAAGTGTACAGGACTGGTGACTGGTGGATGGTTTGGGTGCAAAACAGTTGTTATGAGATCAGTGCAAATATTTTATGAAAAGTTTTGATTTCATGATCTGTTTTCCAACCATATGTCTCTAAAAAAAGAGATTTGGCATATATGATTGAAAAAATGGGAATTGAGCTGCAGTGTGGATGTCGCCTTTTTTGATTTCAAACATCATGTAAATTACTCTTAATATGAAACAACAAACCAGTAACAATTCAGTAGATTAAATAGACTAAATGAGTACACTTCAGACGGATGATAACTATTAATTCTAGAAATAACTGTAAAAAAAAAATATATATATACAATGGAACCTCGGTTTGCGAGCATAATTTGTTCCGGAAACGTTTCGCAATCCAAAGCACTCGTATATCAAAGCGAATTTCCCCATAAGAAATAATGGAAACTCAGATGATTCGTTCCACAACCCAAAACTATTCATATAAAAATGATTAATACAAAATATAAAGTAAAATACATAATACAAATTAACCTGCACTTTACCTTTAAAAAGAATCATGGCTGGTGTGAGTTTCTAAACTCATGTGGGATTCCACCCAACGGGACAATACGCTGAAGAGCGTCCCAAAGCAATCGCAGTCTCCCAGCGCTGTAGTAGTTCGCTGTATAAGCGCATCCAAAAAGATTGCAGACATGCTATAAGCGCCTGTCGTCAATGGGTCATACAAGGAACATTATAAAGATCCCGGTACAATAAATAACAGTGCTGTTGCTGTTTCAAGCTGAATAAAGCTGGTGTTAAAGTACTGAGACTCAGCTTCGTGTTTTGGGGAGCAAGATGGACTCGCACTTCACAGCGCACACACACACAGTCACAATGCTGTAGTAAACAGATGTTGACTATATGAGTGAGGCACACAGACTCAGACGGAGAATAGGAGACGATTGCCAGAGAGAGAGAGAGAGAGAGAGAGACGCGCTGGGCGAGCGATCAAGCGAGATAAGGAGAGAAAGAGAGAGCTGGGCGCGGCGAGTGAGATAAGGAGAGAGAGAGAGAGAGAGAGAGACGTGCTGGGCGAGCGAGGTAAGGAGAGAGAGAGAGAGAGAGAGAGAGACGGACGCGCTGGCGGCGAGATAAGGAGAGAGAGAGAAGAACCATCAGCTCAGTTGTGATCACATGACGCTCAGCAGACAAAGTGTATCCATACTACTCGTATTGCAAGACATCGCTTGTTTATCAAGTCAAAATTTATTCAAAATTTTTGCTCGTCTTGCAAAACACTCATAAACCAAGTTACTCGTAAACTGAGGTTCCACTGTATATATATATATATATATATATATATAAGAAACCCTGAACAACGGGATCTGAAGAAATCCTTTCTGATTTCCTGCACTTGACAATTTTATTTCAGTCTTTGCTGAAAAAATGCTAAATGGCCATTCTTTATTTAGAACTTACTTGGCACATCATTATAAATAAATTTGCTGTCGTTTGCAATGGGAAGAAATCGGCAAGGACAACAAGCAGAAAAGGCCTTTTCTGTCATACTTGCAGCGATGCTCGATTCACCTGACATTATCTGACACGTGCAGCATTTTGTCAATTTCCTCTTCCACTGATGCGTCAAGCACAGATGTTATCTTTGGTAGTTTGGTAATGGCCTGTTGTGCCAATTGTTTGATTTGGGCAGTGCTTAGTTGTTTTCTTTTTCCTATCATGATGGATAGATTTTGTTTCGTTTGATGAGAAAGCCCTTTAGATTAGGTTAGATAAACTTTATTAATATCATGGGGAAATTCAAATGCTTACAGCTGCAGAAACATAAAAAACAGGAATACAGACTCATAAGACAGAAAATACATTCAACCAATCAATCAATTATCAAATGAAAATAAATGTAATAAATATTGAATTGAATTGCCTGATAGCAGTGGACAGAAAAGACCCCCACGTCATGGCGGAATGAGCCTGTGACTAAAAGTATTCCAAGAGTGCACCTCCTGGAAGAGATTCTTCATGATGACACTCAAATTTGTCATTATACTCTTTTCCACAACAGGTTCCAGTGTGTCCAGGGTTTGTCCTGTGATGGAGCAGACTTTCTTGATAATTTTGTTCAGACATTGTGCTTCTTTTGTGCACGGGTTACTTCCCTAGGTAGGAAATGAAAGGGTAGACAACCACACTGGTCACTATGGACTGGAAGAACATTTCCAGTAGCTTATGTTTTTGGAAAACACTTTCCTCCGTCTTCTAAGAATGTAGTCACTGAACCCAGATAAGAATTCAGAGCATATGTTTATTTGCACAGAGTTATGCACAAATGTCTCAGTTCATGGAGTGAACAATCAATAAATACAATACAATATAATACAATTTATTTCTGTATAGCCCAAAATCACACAAGAAGTGCACAATGGGCTTTAACAGGCCCTGCCTTTTGACAGCTCCTAGCCTTGACTGTCTAAGACAAGGAAAAACTCCCAAAAAAACCCTTGTAGGGAAAAAAATTGAAGACACCTTGGGAAAGGCAGTTCAAAGAGTGACCCCTTTCCAGGTAGGTTGGGTGGGCAGTGGGTGTCAAAAAATGGGGTAAACAATTCATCTGCTTGTATACTTACTTTTCCAGTACTACTACTATTACATTACATCATTTGACTCTTAATAGGCAGAACTTTATTACCCCGTCCAATCAACTACAGCCACAACTAATTTTGGACTCATGTCAACTCTACCATTATTCTGAATGCTGCTTCCTTAGGAGGTGTGTTTGTGGATCACTTTATTAAGTTATCACCACTTCAAAGGAAGGATGTTTTCAACTTTCCCATTAGTTTATCTATCCATTCAAAAGGGTTGTTCATCAGTCATTTACCTCATTCTAATCTTGGAAATTCAAGTTGGTGGTTTCTCTAAGATGAGACAGACCTCATGTGTTTAAGCTACATTTGATTAACCCTTGAGTTACCTTCAGTCCTTTTCCTTATGTTTAATAATTCATTCTGTTATACTGTAGCTTTATGTAAGTATATACTTTAGATTAGACTGTAAGAATTATTATATATTGACTAAAAATTCTATACTTGCTCCACACGTCAAAAGATGTGAGTCTTCTTAGCAAATACTGTCTGCTCTTGCCCTTCTTGTACAGTGTCACTGTGTTGTTACATCAGTCCAGTTTGTTGTTTATGTGAACCCCCAGGTACTTGTAGCCCTGCACCACTTCCACATCCTTCCCCTGAATGGCGACTAGTCTCAGGGGCTTCTTGGCACGTCGGAAATCCACAACCAGTTCTTTTGTCTTGCTAATGCTGAGGTGCAGGTTGCTATCCACCACAACTTTCCTGTGCTCTGATTCATCTCCATTATTAATGTAGCCTATGATAGACAAGTCATTTCTGTAGTTTGCATGTGCTGGTGTTGTGCTGGATGTCTGTTGTGCAGAGAGTAAACAGGAAGGGAGACAGGACAGTTACCTAAGGTGCTCCAGTATTACACATCCCCATTTCTGACACATGGTCCGTTAGCTTCATAAACTGCTGTCTGTCGGTCAAGTAGTCCATGATCGAGGAGAATGTGGGACCATCAATATACAAAGCCTTGAGCTTTTTTCCCAGTAGATGAGGCAGTATGGTATTAAAAGCATTGGAAAAGTCAAAAAATGTGATCCTGACTGTGGTGTCTGCTTTGTCTAAATGGGAGTAGCTTCTTTGGAGCAGGTGGGTGGGAGCATCCTCCACACCTATATGTGCACACCTATATATTATCCATAGCTATGGAACCTTCTTCAATTTCAGGGAAAGGGAAAACAGGTGCTGAAGGACTCCATAGAGCTGACTGGAACATGTTTACAGCACCCTGGGGCTGATTCCATCTGTGCCTGAAGCCTTATTTATACAGAGTTTTCCCATCTCTCTCCTCAGTTGATCAGCAAAGATGCACAATCCAGGGAGTGGAGGGGAGCTGGAGAGCACAGGTGTGATGTCATTGTAGGTTATGCAGGTTTTCGGAACTTCCTCAGCTTGCACACAGAAGCTAGCAATGCTGGAGGGGAGCTGGACTGACAAGAGTCAAAATTGTTGAAGAACTGGTTCAGTTCATTAGCTCTGTTCTTGTTCCCCTTCCTCTACATGTTAAACAGCCTGCTTGTAGCCAGTGATGGTCTTCATCACATTCAACACTTCCTTCATATTGTTTTGTTGCAACTTGTGCTGAAGTTTGTCTCTGTAGTGGGTTTTTCTCCTCATGGAGCTACTTCTTCAGTTCTGACTGCACCCTCTTGAATTCTTCCTTATCTCCAGACCTGAAGGCTCTCGTCTTCATATTCAGTTGGATTTCAGTTCATTTGTGATCCATGGCTACTTGTTGGGAAAACAGCACTCTGTCTTTGTTAGGACTGTGTTATCCATGCAAAACTTAATGCAGTCTGTGATACAGTGGCATCCTTCAGAGCCTCTTCAGCCTCTGTTGTCCAATCCTGCATGGTCCTGGCAACCTCCTGACAATGGTTTTATATACTGTGTCACACACAAGCGTATCAGGAGCAGTTAACAGACCCGATGCACATCGCCGAACAGCCGGCCGGGGGACGAAGGCAGCGTACTAACCTTTCTCTATCTTGTCTCATAGAAAGACGAAGCGACGCCACCATAAACCAGCCCGGAGTGAAAGCAGAACGGCACTTCCGGGTTCCCTTCTTCCCTCTGCTCTGATGATGTCAATCTCCCATACACCACCACACCTACCCAGCAGCCATCACGCCTGATTTCCGGTCCATCCCTTTAAAAATGTCCCTCCAACCCTCCAATTTGTCTTGTATTTTTTTGTTCATGCTTTTGTCTGGAAAATACAAAAAGACCTATTTACTTTACAGTATACGGGGCTCACAACTCCAAACCTTTATGCAATCTGTTTTGTCGTTATTTACAAGTGGTATGAGATGTACCAAATTATGGTCCAATCAGGCTGAAGGTGGCAAAGCAACAGAGTTATAGCATATAACAAGTCCACAGTCTTGTTTTTTCTTGTTGTGCAGCCCACAAACTGGTAAAAATTGGCAAGGGTGGTGGAAAGTGAAACATGGTTAAAAGTCTTCAGAAATATGTAAAGAAAGCACTGGAATTGGCAGTATAAAGTTTGCTTATTACAGAGTGTACTGTGTCTGTTGCGACTTCAGCGTCTGCCGAGGGAGAATGTAAACTACCAGCACAATCATGTGTGAAAACTCTCTCATCATATACAGTATTAAAGTTGTAAGCCCACAGTGAGCAACTTAACATTCCGGTTGCATGCCTGTGCTTTAATTGTAATGAATCCAGGGTGCCACCATTTTCCATTCACAAAAATGGAAAGTCTGGCTCCTTTCTTCTTGCCGCTTGCACTTCTGCTTCTGTACACACACACAATTTTAAATCCATCCAGTGCAACCACAGAGTCCGGAGTTTCAGCTCTAAGCCACGTCTCAGTGAAGCACATTAGACTGCTGAGTTTGTGTTCCCTTTGGCTCCTTATCAGTGTTGAGAGTGCATCCATTTTATTCACTAGCAATCTTACATTTTCCCATGATAACTGAAGGCAGATAAGGTCTGTACCTTCTTCTCTTATTGCAAAATTAGGCACCTGTTCTTTTTCCCCCAAAGTTTACACTGTGGCTCTGCTGAAAGCCTGGTGATTAGATCTGATGCTCTAGCAGTCCTTCATCACATTCTAGGTTATCCATGTTATCCATATACTACTGCAGAGGCATCAACTATGACATTGCTTAGGGGTAAACATGCTTTGGGCTGTCCAACATGGAAACTGGACAAACTGTGTATTTATTTCAAGCAAAACATAAACATCATTTATTGTTAATCAGTTACCTCACCACATACACTATTACACAAACATGAAAGTGAAGATGTCATGGTTACACTGTTTCTCGTTTAGTTCTACACTGCCCAGGTAACCAAGAGAAAAGACATGGTCAAAGTAAAAATGGATAGAATACCACAAAAATACACCAACTAAAACAAGACATGAGATAAGAATTGAAAATATTAAAAATAAAGGTATTTAACCAGCAGATGATTATACAAAGAAAATAGCAAAACCTCAGACATGGATATGACCTGATACGTCATGATAGTTCACAACCTAAGAGGACAACCCCCAATAACAGGGGTTTGAAAATGGCAGTGGATATGATCCAATACTAACCTCTAAAGTGAAAAAATAATGTCATCACCAAAATCTCTGGGATACAAACCCCACAAAATCAATTGCAATTTTGCACAAAAAAGGCTAGGAAAGTTGGTAAATATTAACTAAGACAAAATATCTAACATACTTATTGTCTAGGAATGACATACATACTGGCAACAGAACTGCCTTGTTGGTTGACCACACAGGGCCAGTGTTTTGGAGGGCCCAGTGCCCACCAAACCTTCCTCACCACTTTCAATATCCCTCTTCACACACCCAGAAAAACATAAATACGTACAAGCATAAGCACACAAAACTAATATCTTTACTCAATATAAAACTTACTACGACAGCAGATGCATTATTCAAACCTGGGAACATATCCGTCCCATACTAACTATATCACGCAATGAGATGATCCTGACTGGAATAATGCTGCTAAGCGATTGCAGATGGTGTTTCTTGTCTTGTTTTGCTCGTTGTATCACTTCAATTTATAATCCAGAAAAAAATTCTTCTCCTCACCAATCCATCCCACAAGTCCTTTATGGGATATGAGAGTGAAGTTTCCATCCATCTACTCACTTTAGTTTCATGTTCTTCATCTTCTCTCACTCTCCATGTCACTCCTCTGCCACATCTAGGTTGAAAATAGCAGAGGGATGAAGTTATTTCAAGATACTGTTTCTGCAGTACTTCTTATGAAGCAGAGTGTCATCATTGTGTGGGACAACCCTATCTTAAAGCTGCCAGCTTCTTTATTCTTCAACAGCATATATACATTTACATCCACTTTGTAGAGCACATGTATTCAGGCCACAGATGTATGTGGCTCTGCTATAGCAATGTTACAGTTCACAGTTTCTATCATCCTAAAAGTGGTAGCAGGCCAATTACCATTGTTCAATAAGAGACATAAAACTACTATAGAGTGTACAGAGGTTAGGCATTATAAGAGCAACAAGAACAATTTGGAAATATAGGGCACTTAGAGCATTGACCTTTAAACATCTATAGTCTCTAAATATACATCTAGTTCTATTTGTGCTTGTCTTGATCGTTGATGATGCAGGATGCTGGGAAGTGCCTCTGTCTGAACATTAGCTATTTACAAAGAGCATATGCAAAATCTGAAATGCGGCATACAAATTATGGGCTTGTATACAAATAGTGGTGTGGAAATAAGCTCTTTTACCTTCAAATGGAGTATTACTTTAGGCAAATTACTGCTCTGCACTCACAAATGAGTCCTAAGTAAAACATTTGATATCTTTTGAAAATACCTTAGCCCTTTCACACTCTGGAAAAAGATGATACACATATAAGTTTGCATTAATCAAAGCACCTCACAAAAGAAGTTGCTAAATACTGCAAAAAACCGTAAAAACAAATGTTTGAGGCAGATGTAACTCTTTAATTGACATACATTTTTTCACGTTTTAATTCATCACTGCCATATGATTGTCTATAAAACAATTGTACTGTGAAACATTAACCACTCATTTCTCTTGATATCTATCAGTTTAATGCAGAACAAAATAAAACATGTACCTTTATGGAATTTATTTCTGCAAATTATAAGATTATTTTGACCAAGCACTTTCTGCAATGTGGACCAATATTTTTTCACTTTTCCAATTTTGAGTTCATGAATGTAACTTGCATCATGTTGATTCTCTGTTTCTTCTTCACACACTGCTTCCTGCATTATGCTATTTTCAGGTAGTCATATATTGCTCAATATTTACAAAGAGAGTTATCTGTGCACTTTATGTTTCAATCACAATTAAAAAAAAAATGTTAGAACACATTTTAATGAATATCATTACTTTATAATCTTTCTTATGTACTGAGCTTTAAGAAAGCTAATAAAAACATAGATATACAGAATATTTTGCTTATCAACTTCTTTTTAAATATTGTACATTTAATGGCCAGTTTATTAGGTATTCCAACTTAATTTGAGACCCAATTTGCCCACCGGACAGCCTGAATGTATTGAGCATTTCCTCAAAAATTTAAAACTGAAAAGTAGTGTAAGGGGTACACTATATGGGATTGAGTCATGATTAAAGCAAGTGCAACATGAAGTAAAGTAGGAATAGACAATACGAAGACCAATGTCAAATTGAGAAAAAGAGTCATTATGGAGTAATGATTGATGTGCCGAGGAGGAACAGAGTAAGGTTGTTCGAGAGTGTGGCAGAGAATGATTGGGTGAAGAAGTGCAATGTGATGGTCATAGATTGGATTAGGCTGATAGGGGGGCTAAAAAAAATGTAGTCGGAGGTGGTGAGGGCTGATACAAGGCCATGGAGTATGGAGGAAGAAGATTTTGGGGCAACAGGCCACCTTAGATCAGTGTAGAAGACAGAGACTCAGCAGGTCATGAAGATGATGATGTTCTTAAAAGGGATACTACTCAATGCCTACTTCAATGACTGCTATATGTGTTAGGGTGCAATTAGCTGTTGTGGTACTCTACTCTGAACAGCTCCTTCTGTCTCATCACAAAGATGATTAATTGGCTTAACATCTAGTGACTTCAGAGACCACAGCTTTAAGATATACTTGCCAAAAATGGCAAACCAAACAGTGAAGAAAGCTAAGAATGACAACACCGGAATCAGGACAGTACCTTTAACGATAGTGTAGATACAGGATTGTCAAAACCAGGAATCCAAAATCAGAAGCACAAATCACGAAAACAAGAATCAAAAACAAGGACACAATGTCGACGCTGATAATCCCTCTTCAGCTCCGACTTAAGTACTGCTGGGGCAAGTACTTCAGCGGCCTAATTAGGAGGCCTCGCCTTCTTAGTTACCACATATAAGAGACAAGGCAGATAACAAAAAGCACTACAAATATACTTAACATGAAAATTAATAAACAACATGGTATCAATAAAAATCATAATATTGCATAATTGCAAAGACAAAAAAACAAAACAAAAAATAATTAAATAATATGAAAAATGATATTTAAATAATAAGATTAAATAAAAAAATAACCTTTGTTCAGGACAACAGCCCTGGCTCTATCATAACACACATAAGTATTTTGTAAGAGTATGGGGGTGCTGTAAAGTCAACCTAAAATTCAGAACCAATGTAGACGAGTTTATATTTATAAAAATATATATTTAAATATTTTTTAGTTTAAAAAAAAAACTAAAAAAGTTTATTTGTTCCGTTTTCTCCTCCATGTTTTTTTGTTATGGATGCCACCAATGTTAGTAATGTCATTCGGATGCGTCCCATGGTTGGGTCCCTCCAGATCCTTGGAGGTCATGATCCTGAATATTATGATGCAACAGGTTAAAAGGTTTGAAATCTTTCCCTATATGAGTTTGAAGATAAAAGACACCTTTTGGTTTTGTGGTTTCCAAATCCTTACTATATACTTTTATATTTTTGTCTTGTTTTTTTTTTTGCTGGTTCTTTTGGTCTTTTTGGTATTGACCTTGCCAGTTTCGTGGCTACACTTCTTCCACGGATGTCATGCTATAAAAATATAATATGAACAACAAAGCTGTGCTTTTCAAGGCATTTACCTGTTACCTCACTGTTGGAAATTCCACACTAGGTTCCCCTTTCTACCTAATTGTGTGGCACTTTGAAAATTACATTGGCCTCCTTCCCCACTGCCCCCTTTTGCTCCTGGCTCCAAGATCACTAGAATGTGGAGTTGGAGGTCAGTTCTGGGAGTACTTCTTTTGCCACTCCAGCTTACCAGAAAGTGTTTCTGGGCTACTTATGTTCCCAGAGAGACTCAAATAAATACTACATTTCCCAGAAGTCTGTGCAGGATGCTTATGCATGGCAGCAAAAAAGGTTGAAGCTCACTAACTGTCTGGGATCATATAGCAGTTTAAGTTTTGGCTCCCAGCTAAACACCTAAAGTACAGGATTCCTGCCAGGATTTGTGTAGTGCGGCGCACTTCTCCTGTCACAACATATAAAACTGGAGTATGGAGATAATGTCTATTGATTTGCACTTGACAAGTTACAATGTAAGGGCATGTAGTTCAGCAGTGAAAGAATGTTTGCACTGTGTGATTTAGCAGATGGTTGTGATACTGTATGTATGTTAATTGTTGACTTCTGAAAAATTAAAGATGTCAGAACCAGCTGAGTCAAATAAAGTTTTCAAGAAGAGAGCATCCAAGATCACATGTGGAAAAAGCTGCAGGTAGTCAAGGAAGAAGAATTACTGTGTCAGTGTGTATAAAATACAGGTTAGTCCCAATATAGTATAAAGTTCAAGGAGATGCATGTTTGCTTATCAGGCAAATGTAAATAAAAGCAGGTAGTATCAGTATTTCTTTATTTCATCATCCTGTTTAATGGAATAATTTATTGATCATGTCTTATAATAATAATTACTTGTGATTTCCTTTGTTTTAGAAACATTAGGTGTGTTGTACTGCTCTTCTAAGGCATTACTACTTTTCCTGCCTGTCTTTAGACTGTGGCAGGCATAACTCAGGTAAGCTTCTTCTTTTCTGTGCTTTAGTCATGTAAAACTCCAGGGCCAGAGTGTGCTGAAACATGGCCCAACTTGCTTTTTCAATTCCATGTCCTAATCCCCAAAAAAACAAAAAACAAACAAACAACAAAAAAAAAAAAACGAGGGACACAAAACGCTGAAATATTCAGGATGTTTTACAGATCAGCAGCAAATAGAAAGCTAACTAATGAACTTGTGACCTTTGTAACACTTCTTAACATTTCTCCATAACAAAACACCACCCATATCTCCAACTCTATCAGAATGATCCATGCATTAAACTCCTCACAATTCCCATTGAAACAGTATCTATGATATATACTTTTAATAGTTGGTTTATTGTGGTAATAATAAAGAAAAAAAAAGAGTACTGGGGAATAGAACAGCAAATGTTTTCTTGTCTTTTTTCTGTTTGGATACTAATGTGTCACACTATTAATCTAACAACTCCCACACTAGGTCATTTAATAAGGTTAGAATATAAAAAAACTGCACCGAGAGTGCTTTAAAACTGTCAAAAGTATAAGGCTATTGAGTGGAAAAGGAAAAGACAAAAATGAAGGGTAAGTCCCCAAAGGGAGAGTGTATGCCATGCATAGGGGCATGTATGAGAATGTCACAATATTATACTAATTTAGGTGTATGACACACACAATGTAACAAATAGTCAGAATTTCTGATAAATGTCTCTAGTCAAATTATGCAAGAGTACCAGACACCTGCCCTTCAAACACCCTATTAGATATTGTGAATTGTAATGTTAAATGTAGAATTTAATGGTGCAAGAAATGTTTAGCAATCTGACTAACAGTCTCATGAAAAAAGGAAAACTGAGAAGAAGTGATATGAACATCTAAGTACCGTTCTTGAATTCCAATTAAGAGAAAACCAAAGCTTAGTGGTACAACTGCATGTGAGACGCAAGGGCAGCATATTAATTGGGAATGTTTAGATGCAGAGATATCAAAGTGTGCAGCCATTTATTTATTTGCTGTAGAGTAAAACTGTTTGCTTCATGAAGGCATTTACTTTATATATCTATGAGTTGGGGTGGCACAGTGGCGCAGTGGGTAGCACTGCTGCCTCGCATTTAGGAGACCCGGGTTCGCTTCTCGGGTCCTCCCTGCATGGAGTTTGCATGTTCTCCCCGTGTCTGTGTGGGTTTCCTCCAGGTGCTCCGGTTTCCTCAATCCAGAGACATGCAGATTAGGTGCATTGGTGATTCTAAATTGTCCCTAGTGTGTGCTTGGTGTATGTGCGCGCCATGTGGTTGTCTGGTGCCCTGCCCGGGGTTTTTTTTCCTGCCTTGCGCCCTGTGTTGGCTAGAACTGGCTCCAGCAGACCCCCGTGACCCTGTAGTTAGGATATAGCAGGTTGAATAATGGATGGATGGGATCTATGAGTTGGTTAGAGACAGCTATTTTTTAAGAAACATTACAAAATTTTGGCTGGAACAGGGTCATGGCAAATATCTGGTTCTTCATGCTATTTCATCATTCATTAGCAAAACAGTAATTGAATAATAGCTGAAACTTAATTTATTAACTTAATGGGAATTTATGATGCTTGCAGCAGGCAATGCCAAGTTTATAATTTGTTGAAAACTGGAAGACCATAAGTGGGTTATACAGTTGGTGAAATGTCAGTGGAAATCAAAGCAGAAAGATAACAAAGTAAAAAGATTAGGGCATTATTAAATATTTAAAACCTTTTAAAGGAATGGCTTGTATGAGATTTAAGACATCTGCTATGAAACAGAACTTTTCTTGTTATGGTGCTATTAAGTTGAATTTGCTTTCATCACAACATTGAGATTTAAGATGACATCATCTGACAAGCACATGCTTATTAATTATGTAGCACATATTTGGAATGGTGTGCCAATCCATTTTGTAAGCTCTTTTAATGTAATTTAAACTGGCATGGGGACAAAGACTACATAACTTTTTAAATGTGAAAGAAAGACTTTTTTTATTAATGAAGGGACATCCAAATGATACCTTTAAATTGAAGAACGGAGTGAAGAGGAGCAGATTTGTGTTTTTTGTGGACTATAAGTTGGGATAATGCCAAACAGCTGAACAGAAGGGACAGAATATGGACGTTTCACAAGCATGCCATGCCAACATCCCTCCATACCTGGAAGATACATGTAGTCCAGTGTCTTTCATTTACAGTATGTATATAACATACAAGTACAGATCAATTATCATGTAGTTTTCTGCTTGGCTCTTGTCACATCAAACATGAACATCAATAACATTCTCTGCTTGATCCAGTTCAGGATTATGAAGTCTGTTACAGCTGCACTTGGTTTAAGGCAGGAATCAACTTTGGAGAGGGCAACACTTCATCAAAGGACACAGTTACACACAGGCTCAAATTCAGATATGCTAAACAACCTAAGCCAAGCAGACATTTTTAGTGCATTCAAACTCTACACTGATAGTGACTGAGGCATGAGATACCAACTCAGGGTCGATGATGGACCAGCTTTCAGGTTCCTCTGTTTCCATTCTCTACATTTTTCCTTTCAGAAATAAAACATTGCATGCTAAAATATTGTACTTAAACTTGGCTTTTTCTTAAAATTCCACATGAAACTTCTATGGATATTCTAGTTTCTTTATGATTCAGCTGACTGTAAAAAAAAAAACTTTTTAATGTTTAGGAAACCTGCCTGTTATATAAAAACTTACAGCATTAAAACAAAACTGGGTTGAAATCTGTAAATGCAAAAATTCACCAAGTGACCAAAATGGGAAAAATATTTATTATTAATATAAAGTCAGTAACACACAAAGTTTTAAATCCTGAAGCCAACAACCAAGTCATCTGTAATGGAAGCCCTTCTTAATGATATACAAAAAAAAAGAAAAATAAATATTGCCAAAAACAACCAGTATCTTCAGACCTTCATTTATTCTCCTCTCCACAGCATATCTCCACCTCACCATCATCTCCTCAACCAGTTCCCTACTCTTGCTACAGATCACAATGTCATCAGCAAACATCACAGTCCAAGGGGACTCCTGTCTAACCTCATCTGTCAACCTGTCCATCACCATTGCAAATAAGAAAGGACTCAGAGCTGATCCCTGATGTAAGCCCACCTCCACCTTGAATGCATCCGTCACTCCAACCACAGACCTCACCACTGTCACACTTCCCTTGTACATATCCTGTACAACTCTTACACATTTCTTTGCCATTCCCAACTTCCTCATACAATACCACAGCTCCTCTCGAGGCACCCTGTCATATGCTTTTTCCAGGTCCACAAAGACGCAATGCAACTTCTTCTGGCCTTCTCTAAACTTCTCCATCAACAACCTTAGAGCAAACATTGCATCTGTTGTGCTCTTTCTTGGTATGAAACCATACTGCTGCTCACTAATCATGATCTTAACCTAGCTTCCACTACTCTTTCCCATAACTTCATGCTGTGGCTCATCAATTTTTTCCCCCTGTAGTTACTATAGCTCTGTACATCCCCCTTATTCATAAAAATCAGTACTAGTACACTTCTCCACTCCTCAGGCATCCTCTCACTTTCCAAGATTCTATTAAACAATCTGGTTAAAAACTCCACTGCCATCTCCCCTTAACACCTCCATGCTTCCATAGGTATGTCATCTGAACCAACAGCCTTTCCATTCTTCATCTTCTTCATAGCTGTCCTTACTTCCCCCTTGCTAATCGGTTTCACTTCCTGATTCACTATCTTCACATCATCCAAACTTCTCTCTCTCATTCTTTTCATTCAGCAGACTTCCTGTGTTTGATCGACACAGGCATGCTGACAAACTTATATGTGTAATGCCACTACTTATTCAGGAAAAGATCTCAGTCGTCCTATGTGAGAAAGACTTTCTGAGACTAAGATCATAAAGCTTATGAAACTTCCACCTGCAGCTAAAGTGATTAATGCACTGAAGTAGTAATTTGTCAGCATTCCCATGTCACGCAAACATAGAAAGCTCTGCAGCCTACTTGTGACTTTATGCTGTAGGGAGATAAGCAAATAAATCAAGATAAACAGGAAAATAACATTTAATGTGGCTTTTCTATAAGTAACATATAAATGTTTTTCATATAAAGACCATCACAAAACATAATCACAAACAGAACTTTGCACGCTACCTTGGCGAGCATGCCCTGCTGTTTCGTTAAAGGACATGCATGGCAGATTGACCAATAATATCTTTATTTGAAAACAGCAGTGTCAGATCAGAGGGAGCGTGAACGTGACTGAGAGAATAAAACCGGAAAAAAAAAGTGTCATACCCTACCCTGATTTCTTTTTCTTTGATTATATTTTTGAATAAAAGCGCACTTGTTTTGTTATACATGTACCTTTTGTGAAAGTGTTTATTTGATATTTGGACTTCAGTCTTCACATGTTATATACTTCATGTCGAAATTTTGTTGTTAGTACTGTAACATGAAAAAGTTTGTTTTAGGTATGTGTTCAACATTTCTTGAATTTCTCGCATTTCCTGTCATCCTACTATTAAATAGATTGTTTATGACAAGGAACACACATGAAATGTATGTGTTCCAAATAACAATATATTATTTTCCCTATACAACTCCAGGCACCTCACACCCAGATAAACAAGACTTGAGCTGGGAGAACTTTTTGTCTGAGTTGACTGCAGCGATGGGGACAGCAGGCTGCTGATCAACACATTTACAAAACAAACAATGCTAATGGAGGGGTGTGAAGGAATTTAAGGTGGCCCGGGATTACGAGTTTTTTCATAGGCTTCGGGGATTCTATTGTTAAAAATGTGAACAAAAAGCCCAAATTGCTCCTTAGGGCGCCATTATTGAATACGTATTAAATCCAAGAATTCTTTTAAATGGCTGTAAATTGTGACAGAAATCCTGGGCTGCATTTATAGGCAATGATAAATATTAACAGTAGATGGCTATTTAAAGGTGTATAATAGAGCTCCGACAGATATCTGCTTAAGAGGTCAGCACTAACTCGGACACCTTATTGGATTGCATGGGGTGGTTTAATCTGGGGTGCTAGTTAAAGGATTTGTAGCAGAACACGTTTCAGGTCTATTTAAAGGGCTGTAATGAAGAAGTTGGATTAACAGTGCTATTTGAAGGAATGTAGCACTGGATAAAAATACTTTTTAAGGACCGTGTAATGTAGTTTGCTTAGTAAGACCTACTGTATGTAATCCTACAAACTCTATTTATTAAAGAGGTTGTAAAACTAACAACTCTAAAGAAAGCACTTAAATTCAGCATTAGCAAAGTGGAGACAATTATTCTCTTTCAGAAAATACATTTCAGAGATGAGAATTATGTTTGATTAGTTCACTGATTGAGTGAATTCTTTCTACAGCCTGTTTTTTTCTTTAAATGTGTCAAATATGTGCTATGCATTTTAAAAACAAGCTGTACAAAATTTGCTGACCACTATATATTATTACTTTGAGGTCATTGTAGCTTTTTCCAAATTAAAAATATGCATTCTTTTCCCAACAGATGCAGAAGGTGTGCAATGCAAGGTATTTGGAAGGAAACATTATTATTACTTTAAAAATAAATCAGCATGCCACTGTACAATATTATTACAGAGATCCCTAAAAGCTCTGAAAAGAGTAAGAAGAAAATAAATTGACCACTGTTCTCTGCTTTCTATATAAAGATACTCTGTGCAGCATAGCTGGCTGACGCCTTTTTTCAAGGTGACTTACAAGATCTGGAAAGAGTACAATTTATTTTTTTACATCATAGCACAGGAAAGTTAAGCCACTTGCTCAGGGTCACATAGCGTGTCAGAGGCAGGAATTGAAGCAACAAGCTTTTTGGTTTAAGGTCCCATTTCTTAAACACTACATCACCACTGTATTGTATTTCACATAATGTCAAAGCCATTAAAGAAAATGGTAAATGTAGCCAACTAACCAGATTACTGGTGTCTGCCTATTAAGACAACTAAAAGCTGAGCAATGAAATTACATCTGGGGGCTACAATTCAAGTTTGTAGACAACTCTATTTAGTTTTATACATATGCACTTCTTTGCATAAAAAATTATGAGTGTGTGGGATAAATAACTTTGTTATGCATCTAAATTTGTCTCCCCTGGGATCTTTGAAGAAACAGCTTAAAAAAGCTTTTTCATTTTTCACCATCTACCAAGCAAGCAAACATTCTAAACTAAAATTTCCCCCTTTAATTTTTAAATGCTCTCATGTGTTGGTGCATTTTAACTCTGTTCTTTTACATTTTTTCTGCTTTGCATGACAAAACCTTTTCACATGTTTTAGATGAACAGCTTGGTCTAATTCTGACATGTCTAAATGGCATTATTACAGACTCTAAAAAGATTATTTGGGATTTATCTATTTGTCTCACCGTACTTTGAATTGATTGTGAGCGTTTTAAATTCCTTTAATTCTTAAGTAATTTGTCATGTCTACACATTTACATACATGGCATTTTGATGGGCTTTCTCTATACAGCATAAACACAAGGGGCAAAGCAAATCTCAGAATGGTGCCGGGGGGCAAGTATTAAAATTTTACACTATTTATTAAAAGAATAATTCAAGATGTGTAAACAACAAGGAGGACACCAACTACTTAGTAAAACAGAATGGAAATAAAAAAATGGGACCTTAATCTACCTCAGTGGGTTTTGAATCCCCAAGTACAGTCCCAAACACTTTTTAAGAGATAGGTCTGACTGATACTTCCAGTGGCAGACCCCTCGGACACAGTAATGTTATTCAGCTGGAGGTGTGAGTCTTGGCACAGGGCTGTCTTGAAATCATGCAATTCAGTGGGTGCACTAGGTTAAAACATTGTTTTAGTGGATAAACATATATGGAAAAAACAGATATTGAGGCTGAGCATACATAAAAAATTGTAGTTGCATTTCACTAACAAAGCCGAGTATCATAAATTAATGGGTGTCTAACTACAATAACAAAAGAAAGTTTACTATTTGTACAGTAGTGAAAATCTCCTCAAAATTTGTTATATTGTATGTTTGTTTAACTAGCTAATATCTAAAAATACTCCGTAATATACCGTAATCAGTACAGAAATAAAAAGACTGAGGCACACAACGAATAGCAGTTAAGACCAATAATGGACACATTTATTTAATAATGACATATCATCAGTCTATATCTCAGAATACTTAACATCCCTAGTTACACTTTCCCACTGTTAAAGCACAAGGGAAGGAGCTCATTAAATAGCAAATGCGCAGTAGCCACTTGTTATAGTTACTTTTGCACAATCTCCTGTGTTGTAGCACAGTTGGGATTTTTTATCATCTTTCCTGCTGCCATGATCTTTTCCTCTGATCCACCAAAAACCATCTTCATTGTCTACATGGAGCTGCTAAGTTTTCTCCTCTGAAAGTTCGCATCTGAATTCTTGAATTTTCTCAGGCTCATAGAAAGAAACATGTACCTTCCAAAATGCAGCAATAACTTATGCATCTGTGACAGGCCGCCATCAATCAGAAATCCACCCCACCCATCCTCAGGACAGTCAGGTGGCTGCAACCATACTATAATATTTATATAAAGCAAAGCCACAGTTTAATATATGAAATACTCTTTTGTTAAATATTCTGATTATTTCCATGAAATAATAGCAGGGTCCTCTGGCTGCTGGGGTTTCTCTTTGTAGGTCTGCAGCAAGAGTCTATCGATTTTCTGTTATTGTTACTAATTTTCACATTAGCATTTCTCAATCTTTTCTTGAGAATGTGTCATGAAAAGCTTAACAAAGTAATAAACTCTAATGTTATGAGACAGTCTCTCTTAAACAATCTATTGCCCCTACTTCCACCTTTGTTACATTCACTTTATTAAAATGGCCTCATTTTTGTCCATCACTTGAATATTCATCCTCCCTACACTTCTTGGGCTGCTGACAGCAAGAAACATCTATGTTTGCTTTAATCACAATTCCCAAAATTACTTTCAGGATCAGGAACACCATTTGGAAGTTTTTTGACACTCTTCCCAGAGCTCCCTCTGCAGCCAAACGAAACGGTGCATTCACAGTTCATGCAGTACCTGCCTAAATGCTCTCATTAATGGAGACACAAGGACCCCAACAGGGTTCCCCTTCCACACTACGAATCCCAGGCAACCCCGCAGGTGTTCAAACCGTGACCCAGTCAGCAGTGCACTGCCACCTCTTGTTCTGGAGGATGAATTGCCCATACATTAATTGTTCCTCGCGAACAAGATAAAATTGAAAGAGAGAGACGTTTCCTTGATGCCACCCACTTTAAGGATCAGGAACACATTCTGGAAATTCTGTGACACTCTTTCCAAAGCTCTCTCTGCAGCCCTAGGAAACTCTGCATTTCCCAGTGCATGTAGTACCTGCCTATATGCTCTCAATAATGGACAACAGGGGTCCCTTTATTCCTTCCGGTAATCACAAGCAATGTATGAGTTTGTGGAACAACCAATGCAGGAACAGTGAGAAATGGGGTCATAAGGTCTTAAGCAGGTGCTTTGATACTCATTTATTTTATTAGATCTTAGCAATCTGTTCAATGAAGTGCATTATAAAGCTCTAACAATAGTCCAAAATGGCTTGCACTTTTATCTGACCAAACTCCTTCAGGTATGCAAACTCTCTGGTACCAAGAAGCTAGAAATTATATTTTTAGGGAGTTCATGTCTGTCAACATTCCACTTCTTTTAATGCATTTAATACAGCTTCTGGATAGTATTTGTGCTTTTCAACGGAAAGAAAAATTACAAAAATGAAGAGAATTCAGAGGAGAATATGAATGTTATCCATTATTTCTGATGCTACTAATACTCATTTCTATCTGACTGTTGAAGCATGCTGTCATTCAAAGTATGGTAAACAGATATAAAAATATACTTTAAGTATTTTTTTAAAAGTCACATAACTTAAAATAGCCATTTTACATTTTTGACCTTGTACTGAGTGTTTGAGAGTTCAAATTATGTCATCTGACCATTCGAGCACCCTCTCATTCTGTGTGTGAAAAACAGATAATAAAATAAATGCTTTAACAATTTTTATAAATGTCACATAATCTATAATAACCACATTACAGCTGTGAACTGTGATTTTTTTAGGAGTCCTAATTATTTCGGTGGTGATTTATCAGAGAGGTAGGGCCACTAAAGATTCTTATTGGCTCTTTGAAATGTGGCAAAGTTGCCATCTGCAACAGCAGGAATTCAACCTTCAAATGGACCCCATGCCATTATAGCTCAATTTTATTCTCCAGTTTATTTATGCTTTCAAATAGCCACTCATTAAAGTGCACATAAATTAGTTTTAGCTGCTATCTGTGTTCTGGGAAACTGCTTGTGCCTTGTTCCATAATATTTTACTACACAAAACAGTTTACCATTTTTACAATAAAGTATAATAACTGTTAAAGTGCACTCAGCCCTCAGAGATCTTGGGCAGATCGTTTTTATTGCATTTGGTGTACGTACCATTTAACTGTAATTCAGATGTCCTCATTTCACCAAGAGAAGACATGCATGTCTGCTTACAAACATGCCGAGGTTTCCAAAGAAGACACATTTTTTTTTTTACTATTAACACTCTACAATGAAAGGAGCAACCTTTACAGAAACACTTCCCAGACATGCATGAGTGGCATGTCAGGCGTCATTATCATCCTGTCCTGCCACAGACAAAAATCAGTTTTAAGACCCACAATTTTACTAACTTCATTATGGCCTTGTCTCAACCTAGAACAATGGCATGTGTCAGAGCAGGGATGTCAAATACATGTACACATCCTGTTGAGAAAGACATCTGCAGTGTTTTACGTATTAGTAACATTGTACTCACTGATATTGAAACTGACAACTCTCTAACCCCAGTACTCTCAAAGTACCCTTGGACTCCCAACAAAGAGTACTCCACCAGTTTCTCATTCTTGGGACAAAAAAAACATTTACACTATTTACCTTATTTGATGTTTGTTTACATAGTTTTCTGAACTTGTGTACCTGAGTTGAGTGCTATGGTTAATGTAACTTAATTTAAAAATTTTATCTTTGAAATGTGTGCTAACTGTACAGGAGAGAAATACTATTTAGTTAGAAAAGGGATCAGAGGATGAATAAAAGTAACAAATAAAGAGCCATAACTAGGAAGTCAAAAAACAAATAACAGAGGCACAACAAAAGTAATAGTGAAACAAAGAGGGCACAACTTCAAAAAACAAAAAAACACACTTTATCAGAAACAAACTGTAATCTTAAATCATAGTCAAAAGGCACAGGTAGAACTTGTGAACTAGAAACAACTAAACAAAACAACGGAATAACATTTTTCAGGGTTTGAGTTTAATTCTATCAAGGACAACTAGAAGTGCAATAATGTGAACTTTATACCCTTGACCTGGATATGATAAAGGCCACAAATTCCCAGATGACATTGCCTAGCAACAACATTGCAACTGTCAACTAAACGCCCTTAAAATGGCAGCACCCATAAGGAAAGCAAAATGCGTTGTGGGAGATCATTATATATTTTTAACATTATTATCAAGTATCATTGCAGAAAAATAGATGTAACCCCAAGATTTCTTGACATCTGAAATCCGGAGAAAATAAGGTCTAAGTAATTTTTGATTTTGAGGAGAATTTGTAAAAACTTGCAAACAAAAGCTTGATCATAACAAAATGATTTACTGTATTATTGACTAAACAGTTTTTTATTATCATTATTTGAACTATAAGCTCAACAGAAATAAAAAATAAATAAATAAACTCCATTTAGCACCATTGCTAAAGAAAATTAACGTCTGGTACTTCGCAGTCAGTTATAACTAGCGATGAGTGAAACAGGTAACTTTTGATTCACATAAAGTTTCATAACAAATGAATAATTTTGGGGAGGTTTGAAAAGATTTATTGGGGTGAAGGACAAGGAATTGTGCTCCCTAAAGCTTTGTTCACACTTTCATTTTTACCTGTGTTCTCTTCTAGAGCTGTGTAATGTATGTAACCTGTCACACACCAGTAAAACCAGTCTGTTTTTGCCTCTCATTCACAACACTATGCTTCTTTGAAAATGTGAAATACTGCTTATTTTCCACATTAAAACACACCAAGACACACCATTATGCACATTACTGTGTTTTCTCTTCAGGAAAATGTCACTACACAGGAAACTGCCCTGCCCATAGCCGTTACCTATAAGTTGCACTTCTCTGTTTCTTGGTTCTTGTAGAAGAGGTTGAGGATACACACTCTTCATGTGTCATGGAACTTCAAGTTTCTTTCCTGTCTGAGAAGCATTTTTAGGATCATAATTGGCAAAGTGGGGCTCGGACTACCAATACATGACTGTAACTCAACGCTATCTACAACATCACAAGAAATTAGTCTGGTGATTTTTTTTTCATTAGAGACTTTTATTTAATACTAAAAGATAGGCTGTTATATGTGGAAAGATTCATATAAATACTTCCAGACAGTTTCTAAACACCTTTCGTAATGTGTAAATGGCATAAAATTCACTGGAAGTGAAATGCATTTTGTTAATTTGAGTTTCACTACAAATTCAGTCTTGCATGAATCATTACACTCATCATCTACTTTTAACAATTGTCAAACTGTAATTTCTTTGCCCTGATTTTAGGGCATCCCACAATATTAAACCTACATTCCAGGCAGTGGAAAAAGACAATTAAATCATTTGGCCAATGAATCCTATGACTCCCGGTATCTATAATGTCAATTCATTTGGTGTACCAGCATTACCAATTTATCAGTGACAGCAAGTGTCCCAGCAGGTTACTGAGGATACTGAGTTGAATTTAAAGGCACAGATTTCTTTCTTACACAAGTATACTGATTATTCCTTGAAACTTTTACTTGGCCAGTATCTCTAAATCATAATTTATGCTTCATGCATGCATGGATAAGTTATGTTAGGTAAACATGACAAAAGCCGTTTTAAGCTTTACAAGTACCAAGAAGAAGTTTTAAATCAGCCCAATTAAAGAAGTTCTCTGGTTATACACAATACTTTTAGTACTTTTAGTAATGATCTGTGCAGCGTCTTTTTAATCAACTGAAGGCCACAAATAGAATCAGTTGGTGAATTATGCATTACAGTAGTCAATTATATTAGAAATGAATTATCCTTTCTCAATACTAAGAAAACCAGTTTATTTTACTATTTTTATCCAGAAAAAAACATGTTTAAGATATAGTTTTAATGTGTGTTTAAAAAGATACATAAGTGTCAAAATAAAGCCTAAGTTGCGTAATAATTTGGGAAAACTAAATTTTAGACCTTCTAATTTAAAACTTGAGCGGACAAAATACCCAATTCAGAATGTAATGTGCTCGAATCAAACTGCTCTTCATGCTAAAATCTATTTAATGATTCTGAACTAAACTATGCATAAACTACAAACCCAACTGTATTTTCACTTTTGTATAACAGAATAAAATATTAAGTGAAGTCAAATGCTGCACTTAAATCTAACCACATAATAGCTGCTGCTTTTCCTTCATCAGAAGACATTACAATGTTTTTTGCAAGAAGAGTTACTGTTGTTTATGGACAATGAGAAGTGCAAATGCAGGACTGATATTTTTTCAACAAAGTTAAAATAACAAAGGTGATAATGGAACCAAGAAGCAACCACCTTTTAAAATAAATCAGAAAGAAGATGTAAATTTGAAATTGGTTTTGTTGTAGAATCTGTGCCAGTCAGTTATTAAAAGTCTTAGCAATGAGTGAATTAGAACAGAAATAGGGCTCTTCATTAATTTTATTGTGACTAGGACTTGAAGGAAGATAGTAGGTTTCATTGTATAAACTAAGTTATGCTTTTCTGCAATATTAAGTTAAACTTGCTAAGGTAGAACGCACATGGAGATATAAGCTATGACACTGCTTTATTAAATTGGAAGTGAGTCCAGATTTATTTATGAGTGAGTGTGTTCAGAGACAGAGTGGCTTCCTGGGGTTGGATCTGGCCTTGTGTTTCTAGGTAAGACTTCAACTGTCTATTGCCCTAAATTTATTTAATCACATTCAATAATTGATGAATTAGTAATGTTTTCTTATACATTCATAACTCTGATATGACTCTGCTTGTGTGCATCCCACAGTTGATTGTCCTCACTCTCAGGATTGGTTAATTCATTAGAACAATTTAATTGAATTAAATATTTATGGCTGTGTGCTCCAAAACGTCTATCATCCTGAACAGCATAATTTAATAAAATAACAGACTGATTAGTACTCTTTTTTCATTTTTATATTCATAAATATTCCTCACATTGATGTTCTAACCACATTACCCCTTTCTATTGTTAGAAATATAGAGAAAAATGAAGGAAAGCAGTAGATCAAAAGCTTTAACTACAAAAAAAAAAATCATGTTCTTCAAGTCTGAAGACTATTTATTACAGAATTTATATCAAGTACCACATCATTGCCAACTTTGTTCTTCTGTACTTAGTCGGGCATCTTGAATCCCCACAGCAAGAAGAAAGTGACCTGTTCTTAAGACCAACATTAACGTATTTTATAAGCACTTAAAGTAGATCAGAATGTAGCAGAAACACTCCCACTGTAGGTCTCTAAATTGCTATTGATTTATTTAATAACAGGCTTCAATATCAGCACATGGCTGGAGACAAATCTGCATGCTTTTAAAGTGATCCTTTGTACTTGTGAGGCAAAATCATATCTCAAGAAAATGCACAGTGCATAGCCAATGAGATGATACCACAGTTCTGCAAGCTAAAATTTTAGAATTCTCACCATGTCCAGTACTATCTAGTTTCCTTCCTTCCCTATTGATTTTTTTTTTCAGTTTTTATCTTGTGAGTAGATGGTTCTCTTACCAAAACCCTTTCAGTAACAGCTGCTTTACATACATACATAAACATCCACCTGCACCCTCTGTAGGCAAAACCAGACTGAATTACTGATATCACATTTCTCTAATAATAAAAAAGGGCAAAAATCCTTCTACAGTCTTGCAACATACTGAATTAAACAGGGGAATAATATTACAATGAAAAAACGTAATTTAAAACAAAACTAAAAATGTAGATTTTTAGACCATATTACAATGAATAAAACACAGATTAATCAGGGTACAATCAATACTACTTCATACACATCTATATGTTGTATCAAATCAAACTTAAAACCCATGGTTGTTAAATAGAGCACATAACTCTTTACTAGTTGGCCAAAAATTATTTGGAAAATAACAATTTTATTATGGCGTGTGATTGTATAATCTCAGAAAATCTCCTTTTGGGTTTCCAATTGGGTTGTTAACAGCTCTTCCCTAAAGAACATAATCCCTAGCAACATATAACTTTCTAGATCTGAATGAGCTCCTTCACAGGCTAATACCACCATTCTAGTAAGTAATAATCAATTTTTAAAGAGTGTGCATTTCGTTTCCACTTAAAAAAACTTATTTTACAAAAACATTAGTTACAATTTATTGGTTCCCCAAAACATTATTTATGATAGAGGGCAGAACTTTGGTCCTATGATTTTAAATCAACGAAATCCTATTTCTCATTTATTGAATCTAATTAACAGACTAAATGGTCAACCAAGATTTGATACGATCCTTGTGTTATACTGTAGACTCTTTTCAATCTAACTGAAGGGAATTAGAGACTATATCTTATGGCAGAATTTTCTTTAAACATTGTTTACAATTCTTTAATTAAGATTTCACAATGTGAACATTTACATGGTTTCAAACCATCTCTTTTAAAAATTGAAATGATAGATTCTGATATACTTATTTTGCCAAAATATCTACTTAATCTTTGCATGAAAGCAAGTGAAGAAGCACCTGTTGACGACAGGAAACGCTGTCAAAAGGTTTTGTGATAGGAGGAAAAAGGTTCCTCTCAGCTACGAGGCTGGATAAAAAGTGCAGCTAATGTTGCAAGACTTTTATCTGAAGTTGCCATCCCATAAGCTAGGTCCCAGTTATACTGAGCCATGCAGTATTGTTCGAAAACTTGCTCCAGTAACTTATACCTGTTCCTAGCTACTTGTCTAGATCCTTTTCAGCTCCTCCCTCAGTTGATGGTGAACAAAGTCAGAAAAGTTTGGATTCTTATAGGTGAAGATTAGCAATATGATACTGGCTTATGTAATATTCATGCTTGTAAGTTACTTTGACAATTACATATGTCATCCATATAAGTCTGATGAATAGATTTGGAGCCTTTACTTTAGGGTTAGGTTAGGTAGAAATGTGTTTGCAACTAGAAAGTACAAAACATAAGGCACCGTTACACTGGTATAAAAAAGTAAGACACAATACTTAACAACCAGTGTTATCATAAGTACATACACTTAAGATTAGTGTAAACAAGAATATATACCTTAACAGAAGACAAAAAAATAATGCAGAATTAAACAGCATCTGTACAAGTAATAGGTATCAAAATGTTTATACCTCTAGGAGTGAAAAAGTCCTTAAATCTGTTGCTCGTTATATTTAGCAATTTAAATCTGCAGCCTGGTGGCAACTGAATCAGACCTAACTGAAATACAAAGTTTAGCCTTTTATCAATGATTGTCCCCAGATATTTGTAGTGCTCCACCATGTTCATACTCTTCCCTTTAATTAATTTTGAGGTAATGTGAAGAAAACAGCATCTAAGATCTGCAACCTGTGATGGACGTCCAGCAAGACTGACGGGTGTGCAAACAGCAAAGGGGCTCTCTTTTCCCAATAGAGAGACTCAAGCTGTGCACCGGCCCCAGAGTAAGCAGGAGATCCCCAAAATACACCATGGGTCTCCTGAAAAGGTGGAAAAAAGGGCGGAATATACAGAGACGGCCAGTAAACTTCCTTTGGTGGAGGAAAGGGTGGAGCTGATGGAGTTCCCGCAGTGTTTTCAGTCTCGTGGAGGAAGACTACCAGGAGGGCAACGTCGGTGCTACAACTGTCGTCGGCCGGGTCATGTGTGGCGATGCTGACCTCAGAGGACAGGAGATCGGTGGGACAGAAGATTCACCGTTCCCCCAAGGTTCTCTGGGGGGCCTAGACAACGTAGCCAAGGTCCGACTGACGTGTCCTCCTGTATGTATTATAGCCTGAAAAATGTATAAGCGGACATATTCAAATGATGGTGCACCTACTCCAACATCCATCGGTATAACAACAATGTAGTAAATAGATCTGGCTGCTGCTAACCAAATATCAGTGACGTGCTCACAGATGATGGAAGTTGGTGTAGCAACACTCCAAGAAGAAGTACGTTAGAAAGAAAATCTACTGCCTAATGGTGTAACTGATAAAATGAAATAATATAATAACAATATAATAATGAAACTAATTGTATATAAGTAATAATACACATATATTTATATATAAGTAATTATGTTCACTGGATGAGACCCAATGGCCAGTCAAAGAAATGAGTAGAAGTGAATTGGTTTATTATATTTACTGAATCATCGAGATTAACCTCTTATTGCATTAGCTAGGGATGTTAATTGTTTTTCTCATGACAGGGAAGGCAGAATGACTCTTTTTACGTTAGGCTTTTTCCGGCATTCATTTTTCACTGTATGCAAGTGCCTGTAAATTAAGTGGAAAATGCTGTTGTGTTCTGATAGTGTCTCATAGCTAAAAGTGATAACAGCAACTTCCACCATAACACCTTTTAGTGTTTTGTGAGCATTGCTATTTTCATTGCTATCATTTTTTTTGCTTTTGCATTTTTTATTATAAAACACTGTAAAGTCCTCACTCGTAAATCATTTGTACATAATATAATAGTCATGGGCCAGAGACTGCTAAAAAAAAAAATCACAAACTGGGCATCGCAAAGCAGAGCAAGCATTGATAGACCACTGTTCAGTAATACTTTAAGATAATAACAAAATTGAAGCTCACAAACTATGCAATTTAAGGATTCAGACAGATATTTGGAGAGAAAGAGTTGGGCTAATGAGACAGTTTTTTTAATGGACAATCAGCAAGTATAAAAAAGCCAGCTAAGATCTTTTGAGGTCACTGCATTTGGTATGATTTAGGTCTCTAGCAGTCTGTCAACACTTACTGCACAAATGCCATTGCTGTAATCTGACCGAGAGGTAATTGCAAAATGGAAAACAAAATCTGCTACTAAGGCTTGTGAGGGAAGGTGAAACTTTGAAAATCTTTAGTTCAATTATGTTTTGGTCACACCGGAAATAAACATAAAGAGATATATTATTCTGTGAATAGGAACATGGGGTTTCAATATATTTAATTTTATTTTTTAATTAACAAAAAAGGAAATCCCAGCTCAAGTGTGAAACTTGAAGTTGAGTTAATATACAGTTTACATCAAAAATACCCGCAGGCCGAGATTAGATTAGATTAGATTAGACAAATGTAATTAATCCCATGGGTAAATCTAGAGGCACAATAGTTAATTACCTAAATTAACTAAGTAAGTAAAATTCATACTCAGTGTCTTTACATTTGACCTGCTATTTTCTGCTACATTTTTCTAGATTTATTCCATGAGGGAAAACAAAACACTGGTTAAATCTTTTTCCTTACACATGGCAGGAGCAGTATATTGTCCGAAAAGATCTTTCCTCAGAGTTATAGTAGCATTGACAAAAGTAGATTGAGAGATGCAATAACTTTGCAACAACTCATAAAAGCAAATTAAAGGATAAACAATTTAAAGGTCAGTATTTAGGAAACTCTTGTCTGAAGTTGGTAATATATTGTGAAAGTGGTTAGCACTGCCAACTGCACTTACACTCACTGCAGGTGGGTTGGCGCCCTGCCCGGGATTGGTTCCTGCCTTGCGCCCTGTGTTGGCTGGGATTGGCTCCAGCAGACCCCTGTGACCCTGTGTTCGGATTCAACGGGTTGGAAAATGGATGGATGAATGGGTTAGCACTGCTGGTTCACTGATTTAGCAACCTAGTATAAAATACTATGCCTGGTGGTTGTTGCTGTCATGGAGTTAGCATATTCTCCTCATATCTACGTGGGCTTATATCTGGATATCAGGTTCTCCACCCACATGCCAAACGACCTGCAGTTTAGTGTAACTGGTGTATCTTAATCAACCCTGTGTTTGTGTGTGAGGGAATGGGCTGTGTCATGGACTTGCACCCTCTCCAGCGGCCTCAATTATAAAGCTTATTATATATATTATTATATATATCATTATACTCCTCCTTGAACTGTCACCTTATCGTGGTGGAGGGGTTTGCGTGTCCCAATGATCCTAGGAGCTATGTTGTCCAGGGCTTTATGCCTGGTAGGCCACCCAAGGCAAACTGGTCCTAGGTGAGGGATGAGACAAAGAGCGGTTCAACAAACCTCCGATGAAGAGCAAAACTTTGGACGACGTTTTCCCTTGCCCGGATGCGGGTCACCGTGGCCCCCCTCTGGAGCCAGGCCTGGAGGTGGGGCTCGATGGCGGCGCCTGGTGGCGGGCCTGCACCCAGGGGGCTCGGCCGGGCACAGCCCGAAGAGGTAACGTGGGTCCTCCTCCCCATGGGCTCACCACCTATGGGAGGGGCCAAGGAGGTTAGGTGCAGTGTGAGTTGGGTGGTGGCCGAAGGCGGGGACCTTGGCGGTCTGATCCTCGGATACAGAAACTGGCTCTTGGGGCGTGGAATGTCACCTCTGAAGGGGAAGGAGCCTGAGCTGATGCAGCGAGGTCGAGAGGTTCCGGCTAGATATAGTCGGACTCACCTCGACTCACAGCTTGGACTCTGGAACCAATCTCCTTGAGAGGGGCTGGACTCTCTACCACTCTGGAGTTGCCCCGGTGAGAGGCGCCGAGCAGGTGTGGGCATACTTATTGCCCCCCGACTTGGAGCCTGTGCATTGGGGTTTACCCGGTGGACGAGAGGGTGGCCTCCATCCGCGCCGGGGGGGGAAGGGTCCTGACTGTTGGTTGTGCGTATGCGCCGAACAGCAGTTTGGAGTATCCATCCTTTTTGGAGTCTCTGGAGGGGTTGCTAGAGGGCATACCTTCTGGGGATTCCCTCGTTTTGCTGGGAGACTTTAATGCTCACGTGGGCAATGACAGTGAGACCTGGAAGGGCGTGATTGGGAGGAATGGCCCCCCCGATCTGAACCCGAGCGGTGTTTTGTTATTGGACTTCTGTGCTCGTCATGGATTGTCCATAACGAACATCATGTTCAAGCATAAGGGTGTTCATATGTGCACTTGGCACCAGGACACCCTAGGCCTCAGGTCGATGATCGACTTTGTGGTCGTGTTGTCAGACTTGCGGCCATATGTCTTGGACACTCGGGTGAAGAGAGGGGCGGGCTGTCAACTGATCACCACCTGGTGGTGAGTTGGCTTCGATGGTGGGGGAAAATGCCGGTCAGACCTGGTAGGCCCATTGTGAGGGTCTGCTGGGAATGGATGGCAGAGTCCCCTGTCAGAAGTAGCTTCAACTCCCACCTCCGGCAGAACTTCAACCACGTCCCGAGGGAGGTAGGGGACATTGAGTCCGAATGGGCCATGTTCCGTGCCTCTATTGTTGAGGCGGCTGACCGGAGCTGTGGCCGCAAGGTGGTCGGTGCCTGTCATGGCGGCAATCCCCGAACCCGTTGGTGGACACCAGCAGTGAGGGATGCCGTCAAGCTGAAGAAGGAGTCCTATAGGACTTTTTTGTCCTGTGGGTCTCTGGAGGCAGCTGATAGGTACCGGCAGGCCAAGCGGAACGCGGCATTCGGTTGTTGCTGAGGCAAAACTTCGGGCATGGGAGGAGTTTTGAGAGGCCATGTAGAATGACTTTCGGACGGCTTTGAGGAGATTCTGGTCCACCGTCCAGCGTTTCAGGAGGGGGAAGCAGTGCAGTGTCAACACCATATATGGTGGGGATGGTGCGCTGCTGACCTCGACTCGGGACGCTATGGGTCGGTGGGAGGAGTACTTCGAAGACCTCCTCAATCCCACTAACATGCCTTCCAATGAGGAAGCAGAGCCTGGGGACTCTGAGGTGGGCTGTCCCATCTCTGGGACTGAAGTCACCGAGGTGGTCAAAAAACTCCTTGGTGGCAGGGCCCCGGGGGTGGATGAGATACGCCCGAGTTCCTGAAGGCTCTGGATGTTGTAGGACTGTCTTGGTTGACACATCTCTGCAACATCGCATGGACATCGGGGACAGTGCCTCTGGATTGGCAGACCGGGGTGGTGGTCCCCCTCTTTAAAAGGGGGGCCGGAGGGTGTGTTCCAACTATAGAGGGATCACACTCCTCAGCCTCCCTGGAAAAGTCTATTCGGGGGTTCTGGAGAGGAGGGTCCGTCGGATAGTCGAACCTCGGATTCAGGAGCAACAGTGTGGTTTCCGTCCTGGTCGCGGAACAGTGGACCAGCTCTTCACCCTTAGCAGAGTCCTGGAGGGTGCATGGGAGTTTGCCCGACCAGTCTACATGTGTTTTGTGGACTTGGAAAAGGCATTCGACCGTGTCCCTCGGGGAATCCTGTGGGGGGTGCTCCGGGAGTATGGGGTGTGTTTTTATTATATTAATAATAATGATAGCAGCTCACTACTCAAAACGTGGAGCGCCGGGATTCAAACCAGCAACCTTTAGATTATAAGGCAGCAGTTCTTACCTCTGCACCATCCAGGAATACATATTAACTTTCTGTCGATTGACATTTGAGCTTGGTTTTGTAACTCATTGACAGCAACATGTAAATTGAATGGTTTTTTTTTTACTTTAGTTATATTCTAGAATAAAAGCGCACATATTTATTTGATATTTGGACTACAGTCTTCACACATTATACACTTCACGTCATTATTAGTATAACACGGAAAAAGCTTCTGCTTTAGGTATGTGTTCAGCATTTCTTGCCTTGCATTTATTTCCTTTCATCCTACACTTTCCCAGATCTTTGTAGACTCTGAACACATATGAAATGCATGTGTTCCAAATAACAATATACTGCATTATTTACCCTGTACAACTTCAGGCACCTCACACGCACATAAGGATCCTTGGCTTGAGTTGGGAGAACTTTATGCCCGAGTTGAGCTCTGTCTAAATGGGGGGGATGGGATAGCAGGCTGCTTGTGCTGATCGACACATTTACAAAACAAAAGACGCTGATGGAGAGGTGAGAATGATTTTAAGGTGGGCCAGGATTGCAAGTTTTTTCATAAGCTTCAGGGATTCTAGTGATATGCATGAACCTGATTAGCATGCCCTATATATGGATATTTCATGGTGGCATTCGTGCAGGCAAATTTACAAGGTGATAGTGATTTTTAAATGGTAAATTAAGTAGAAATGTGTTTATGCCACATGATATTTTTTCATAATTAAAGCCACACAAACTTTTATAAGTGAGGCCTCAGGGCTGGTTCCTGCCTTCAGTGTTGTCATATAGACTTTGACCTACCCATAACTGCGAGATGGATTTAGCTGGTATAAGAATGTTATAGTATTTCTGCATTTCATTGGCAAATACTGTATATAAATGTAATGTAAAGACAAGAAGCACATCCAAAAACAACAGATCAACTCATGTCTAAAAGTAGGAGAAAAATAAGCTGCTGAAAACGAGCAGAATAACTGGAAATTCGCTCCAAGAATTTCTTTAAATTAAAAAGAATAATCTGAATTTGTTTAAAGCTGAGAAATTCATAATATAGAGCAATAGTGCCCACACTTTTTCGGCTTGTGAGCTACTTTTAAAATGACCAGGTCGAAATGATTTACCTACATTAAAAATGCTGTATATATATATATATATATATATATATATATATATATATATATATATATATATATATATATATATATACAGTACAGGCCAAAAGTTTGGACACAACTCCTCATTCAATGTGTTTTCTTTACTTTCATGACTATTTACATTGGTAGAATCTCACTGAAGGCATCAAAACTATGAATGAACACATGTGGAGTTACTGTATGTATAAAACCATTTCAGGTGACTACCTGTTGAAGCTCATCGAGAGAATGCCAAGAGTGTGCAAAGCAGTAATCAGAGCAAAGGGTGGCTATTCTGAAGAAACTAGAATATAAAACATGTTTTCAGTTATTTCACCTTTTTTGTTAAGTACATAACTCCACATGTGTTCATTCATAGTTTTGATGCCTTCAGTGAGAATCTACCAATGTAAATGGTCATGAAAATAAAGAAAACACATTGAATGAGGAGGTGTGTCCAAACTTTTGGCCTGTACTATATATATAAGTATACTGCGTATACTTTATACATAAAATATATGTTGTCGCACCTTGCATAACTGAAAAACCTTTATGGCACAATAACACTACAGTAGTCACTACAGTATTTGGATTTAATAATCTTCATGTGGGAAAAGCCTGACTCGCATAAATAAGTAGAGCTGAATAATGCAGTCAAGGAGGTAGCTCTTGGAAGAACTTCTTATGCTTAATGATCGAGTGCCTCACCCAGAACGATGCTTTGGTGTGTCTGTCTTTGCTTTTGAATTCAGCCGAGTGAAAAAAGACAGCTGTCCGTTTAACTGCGATTTTAGTCCCCTCTCCTTTCTCTTTCTCAGATCACTTTTCAGAAGGAAGTCAGTTTCGTAGTTTTTATGAACAGTTTGAAAGTGCCTCTCCACATTTTCCTTCTTTGGAATAGCAATGATAGATTGACAGATCGGACAAATGCACTTCGATTGTGACATTGTGAGAAAAAAAATCCTCTTCCAATTCCACATCCAGCCCATACCCTCCCCAAACAATTTTTTTTAAATCCCTTCTTTAGTCGATATAAATTGGAAGGCTAACTAGATCACAGCCGGAGTTTTTCAGTAGCTTGCTCGTTTGATCGTGCGTGTGGGAGGACCAGTGTGTTAGAAGAAAAGAGATCTCAGATTGGCCACCGTGTATGTCAATCAAGTAGCAAATGCCATAGTGAGGATATATGATAAACTAACGTTAAACATTTTTTTTTTGAATGGAATGCGAGCTACCTGCACTACCTTTCCAATCTAATAAGCGATCGCGATCAATGTCTTGGGCACCCCTGATGTGGAGTATTAACACAAATATAAATAAGCCATAGAATCAGCACCCTGAGAGGATGAGAAGGACACATTTTATGAAAGGTAAACAGAAGAGGAAAAAAAAACATGGATGGTAAGCACTGTTGTATTTCAATACATTTCTTCCTCACATGAAGCATACATTTAGTGTTGAAACAAACAGCAAGTCTTCAGACAGCTTATTAACCTCAAGTCAGCTGAATGGAAAAATGCTGAAAGCTTATAGTGTGATGAAAAATAATTGGATGGGAAAACAACACATCAGATGTTCATCCTTTATCAGGTAAAATTATCTTGTTTCAAAAATATTGTTTCTTTTTCTAGATGTAAGCTGGCTCTGTATAATATTCACATTTGCTGTAAAAATAAATTGCCACATTATTTTTAAAACTCACCATTGCTTTTATATGCATAAAATACACACTACATTATGTAAATTTACTAGCAGATTGGATAATGCTTAAGGTAAATTCTAAAGTACTACCAGACAGACTTACATCATGAAGGCATACTAATAAAATTATCAATAAAAAGGTTTTCAGCTTGTCCCTGTGGAAAGCAAGACTCACTGCTGTTGAAACAGAAAATGTTCATGCATCTTTTTTGTGAAATAGAAAACAGATTAAACATATTCATTTATTCAACTTTGGCAACTAAACAAAAACTGAAATGGAAGATGGAAAAATCAATTGGAAAGACCAGAGATTCCCAAGAAATGAGGGAATCCTCCTGAATTGTGTTTTTACCATAAGTAAATTTCCTTGTACTTGGCTTTTGGAAATTTGCACATATTGGCGTCTCTGAGGCAGTCATATACAGTGGATTCAGAAAGTATTCAGACCACTTCATTTTTTTCAATATTTTGTTGCAGCCTTGTGCTAAAAGTATTCAAATTAATTGTCACCCCCACCCCCCCATCAATAAACACTCAATACCTCAGAATGACAAAGTGAAAGTGGGATTTTAGAAAATTTCATATTTAATAAAACTAAATACTGAAATATCACATTGTCACAAATATTCAGACCCTTTATTCAGTACTTATTTTTAGCACCTTTCCCAGCAATTATGGCCTAGACCTTTCTAGGGTAAGATGCTTCACCTGGATTTGCGGAGTTTCTGCAATTCTTCACTGCAGATCCTCTTAAACTTTGTCAGGTCAGATAGAGGCCATCAGTGGACATCAGATGATGATCAGATGTTCAATTGGTTTAGGTTCTGGCTCGGGTTGGGCAACTCAAAGACTATCCCAGAGTAGACACTAAGCCACTTCTGTCTTTGGTTTGTGCTTAGGGTCATTGTCCTGTTGGAAGGTGAACTTTTGACCATTCTGAGGTCCAGAGCGTGCATCCAAAGCTGGTTTTCATAAAGGGTATTTTTGTACTTTGCTTTTCTCAACCTTGTCTAGTCTTTCAGCCCTGGGGCCTCATGCATAACGACATGCGTAGAATTCACACTAAAACATGGAATACGGACAAAAGCAGAAATGTTTGTATGCACAAAAAAATCTAGATCCATAAATCTGTGCATTCGCCAACTTCCACGTTCTTCTGCTCCATGAATTCCGGTCAGCGTGAAAAGTAACACACGTGCAAACGCCTGCTGCCACTCCCCAGACTCCTCCCAGAATTACTCCTCCTTGAATATGCAAATCAATATAACTAGCCCTTAAGCTCAGCATTCTGTGAAAAGGCAATGGCAAAATCACGGTGGGAAATAGAAGTATTTCAACGAATACCAAGTGGAGGCAAGGAAAAACGTACTATTTGTTGGTTTAAATAGTGCTATAAACAACAAAAGGAAGCTGATCGAGTGACATAGAGTGTTGGAGAAACTCGAAAGCTCAAATTCACAAAGTTGCACAGTGCCCGAAATGAAAAAGAAGTTGTCAGATATTAAAGTCACCGTGAAAAGGTGAGTCATAGCCTTGTGGCTATGAGTGTCATCTGAAAGCTTATTAGGTTACAGAGAAAAAAAAATAATAGGGACACAGTGGGGAAAAAAGCTTGAAATGTCAACTTTAATCTGCAAGTTTCCACTTTAATCACATAGTTTATTTTGTAATAAAAGTAGAACATCATAAACTTAATCTTAAAATTGTTTAATTTACCAGTTTCTCAAATCCCATCATAACTAAAGTAGCACATTAAATGCTTTGTTTTGTATGTGTTCTTTTATGTGCTCTGTGTGTGTGAATCACTACGTGCTTCTTAAACAGGCTTTCTCTTCCTCTGACAGGACACTGAATCCATTACATTCATGATATTACAGCTCTCTGAACAATTTAAATACTGAGATGTATACTTGATATCATTTTCATGATGATAGGAATTAAAGTATGGATTAAACGTGGGAACACGGTGGCGCACTGATAGTGACGAGCTGGCACCTCGTCCAGAGATTGTTCATGACTCATGCAAGATGCTTGCTGCGCCGTGTGCGACCTTCGATGAAATAATTTATTGCAGCAGTACTGTCTCTTTCAAACGTAATAAACCCCAATTCCTGTCCTTCCTTTTCTTTCTCCAAATACCCAATTGCCACACAATCAGCTCTGTAATAGACGTTAAGCCATCTATAAGCTTAGAACAATGATTCTTCAAAACTTTTAAGGAACATTGAAATATCTTTGTAGCGCATGTTTAATTATTCTATCCATCTATCCTTCCAGTGTTGCGCCAGCCCCAGCAAGAATACAGCATGAGGCAAGAACAATCCGTGAACGGGGCACCAGCTCCTTGCTAGAACTGCGGCACCATGTCCTCACATTTTTAATTATTAACAACTCAGATTATTTAAATGAAAGTTTTATCTGTATAATATTATAAACATATTTTGATGCATTTCATCTTAAAAATGATATCATCATCATATGTAAATACGTGCTAAAGTGGCTCAGGTTGTGCAATATTATAACTGTATCGCAAGTTTACAGTGAGGCAATTGTACTTTTAAGTACAAACAGTTCTACAAGGAGCACTTGATGGACTGATTGAGTGCGTTTATAGTTCTTGGGATGAAACTGTTTCTGAAACGCGAGGTCAGTACATTAAAGGCTCTGAAGTATGTGCTGGATGAGAGCGTTCAAATATCTGCTGTTGAGCTGTGATTCCACACTGAGACACAGTGATATAAATACTCTGGGTGGTGCAGTGAGATTAATATGGAAAAACCCTTTGCAGTTACACATGAGTGATGAAACCCAGAGATAAATGACAAACTCTTAGTATTGACGCACATGTCTTCTATCAATTAAGTCATGTTCTTAAACTGTGCAGACTGTTACAGAAGCAGGGGAATGCTTGACATATTAAGAGTTAGGTATTCCTTGTTGCAAATTGCACGTATCGAGATTTGTATGGATATTAGAAATGCCCACAATCATTTTGGGATGAAAACTTAGATTTTATTTTGAAACCAAGTCATGCCTCTGTTAAAGGAAAAATTAAAGAAATTTGGCTGTTTCATTGTGCCAGCAGGACTAGATGATTTAGGTGTACGTGTCTATGGGGTCGTTTCACATTCTGTCCTTTTAACAATTAATGTTCACGTTTACACACAAGTGATGAAACACAGAGCTAGATTAACGATTGCCTAGTGTTGACCAATGTTTCTTCTCTCAATTAAGTCATAGTTTTCAACTGTGTAGACGATTTCAGAAGCAAAGTGATGCTAGACATGTTAAGAGATAGCTGATACCTGATGTGAAACATGCGTCTCAGGTTTTTTTATGGATATTAAAAACGGCTATGATCATGTCTGGATGACAAGTTTGATTTTATTTTGAAGCTAATCATGCCTCAGTTAAATTGAAACTAAAGAATTTTGTCTACCTGTTTCATTGTGGTGGCAGGAGAAGATGATTTAGGGCTACATGTTAGGGTCACTCAGCATTCTGTCCTTGTAATGGCTAATGTTCACATTTACACACAAGTGATGAAACCCAAAGCTAAATTAAGACTTTCCTCTTGTTGATCTATGTGTATTCTCCCAATTAAGTCATGTTTTTTAACTGTGCAGACGATAACAGAAGCAGAGCAATGCTTGACATGTTAAGATATAGATACAGTAATCCCTCCTCGATCGCGGGGGTTGTGTTCCAGAACCCCCCACGATAGATGAAAATCCGCGAAGTAGAAACCATATGTTTGTATGGTTATTTTTATATATTTTAAGCCCTTATAAACTCTCCCACACTGTTAGAGCCCCCTAGACATGAAATAACACCCATTAGTCAAAAGTTTAAACTGTGCTCCATGACAAGACAGAGATGACATTTCTTTCTCACAATTAAAAGAATGCAAACATATCTTCCTCTTCAAAGAAGTAAACGTCAGGGGCAGAGAATGTCAGAGAGACAGAGTGAGAGAGAGAGCGAGAGTAAAGCAAACAATCAAAAAATCAATACGTGCTTTCGTGCTTTTAAGTATGCCGAAGTACCTCGATAAAGCGGCATTTTGTAGAGGAGAGTCCGTATCCTCTAGGCCAGTGGTGGCGAACCTATGGCACGCGTGCCAAAGGGGGCACTCAGAGCCCTCTCAGTGGGCACGCGCGCCGTCGCCCGATCACAGAGTTCGTTACTATAAAGCCAGAGGAATGCGGGGCCGGGCTGCTCCCCTCACCGCTCCCCCTCTTCACGCGCGCCGGAGGACTTTTCTCACATCACCCGCCCCTCTGCCCAGCAGCCCAATGGGAGTGCTTCCTCCCTCTCCTGTCTGGGGTAAGGCGGGCGGCACACATGCTGCTTGAGGGTGCGGCACGGACTGCAGCCTTTTGAGTCTGTGATTCCCGTGGTGGGGTTGGAGGGGATGTGGTATAGCGGGTCCACAGCTCAAAATTGAAAAGGCCAGTTTTAACAGATAATTGCCGCACTCGCGGCTTAAAGGGGGTTATGGTAGAGTGGCCTTCCGGGAGCTTTGTGATGCGGGCAGTCCTCGCTTAAGCACACAGGTGAGGAGTCATCCGGATCTGTAATTATTGCCGGGAGTTGCTAATCGCCACACCTGATCCACGACCCCGTAATATATAATGGAAGCTTTGGGGAGCTTAATAGGGAAGACCTGCGTGAAACACTTGAGAGGATCGAAGGGATGACAAAGGACAGCACAGTTAGTTATGAAAATGAAATCCTTAAAGTGTGGAATTCTCTGCCAAATAATCTTAAGTCAATGAAGGCACTTGAGATTGCTTTCCTTACTTTGTTTGGAACATCTTATGCTTGTGCGCAGCTGTTTTCAGCTTTGAATTAAATCAAATCTGACACCAGAAACAGACTAACAGATGACCTGAGTGCCAAGGTTAGACAAATTATCAGCATGCATACAACAGCAAAAAGCACATTAATTGTTCAAAAGCATACCGAATGCAAAATTTAACCTTTCAACAAAAAGTTATTTGTATCATTGAAAGCTCTGTTATCATGTTTTTCTTTTAAGACAAAAGATGTTAATGTATGAGTTGCTTTTCTAAACTAAAAGCTCAGTAGATAGATAGACAGACAGAGCATCAGTATTGGCGGTTCAGTCCAATTTATCATCCAGCTGCACTCCCAGGTATTTCTAGGTCTGTACCCTCTGCACAGTCACCTCTGATGATCACGGGGTCCATGAGGGGCCTGGGCCTTCTAAAATCCACCACCAGCTCCTTGGTTATGCTGGTGTTCAGTTTTAGGTGGTATTCAGGTTAAATTGCCATGTTGGCACTTTGCGATAAATAAGTGGGTTTTGGATTGCAGTTTGGGCACTTGGTTTCTAAATGGTTCGCCATCACTGCTCTAGGCAAACAGCCTCTGTGCAAACAGCCCCTCTGCTCACACCCCCTTCGTCAGGCAGAGAGAGTGAGAGAGACAAAGACAAGCAAACAATCAAGCACCGCACGGGAAGCACATCGTATATCATTGAGGAGTTTTATTTAATATGTTATACATGCTCTGATTGGGTAGCTTCTAAGTCATCTGCCAATAGCGTCCCTTGTATGAAATCAACTGGGCAAACAAACTGAGGAAGCATGTACCATAAATTAAAAGACACATTGTCCGCAGAAATCCGCGAACCAGTGAAAAATCCGTGATATACATTTAGTGTCAGGGATGCCAGGGGCCATGACCCGGCCGGGAAGTCATGAGGGACCGGATGTGGGTCTGTGCCCACCCTGGATCACGTGGGGGTTGCCTTCCGGGTTGATCTGGGGCCAAGGGTACAGGGCATGGAAGCTCCACCCTGTAGGGGCCCGTGGTCACCGCCAGGAGGCACCCCAATGCCTTGGGGACCTGTTACCCCAGCACTCCCACCACAACAAGGAAGTGCTGGGGGGAAGATTTAGGACGGCACCTGGAGAGCAGCCGGGAGGACAGCCGGCACTTCCGCCACGCTGGGGTGTGGCCAGAGGAGGAATGCCGGGAACACCTGGTGCTTATCCGGGAACCATATAAAAGGGGCCGTCTCCATTTATTCGAGGCTAGAGTCGGGTGGAAGAAGGACGAGGCAAGAGAGAGCTGTGGAGGCGGCCCGAAGAAAAGGCATTGTGTGGCCAGGACTAAGTGTTTTGGGGTTTGTGCACAACTGGGTCTTAGTGACCATTATTTGGGTCTGAGTGACCAATGAACTGGGGTCTTTGTGAACAATTGTTGTAAATATATTGTAAATAAACGTGTTTGTGGGTGACATGAACGTGTCTGCCTGTCTGTGTCCGGGTCAACTTCCACATTAGATATGCTTACATTTAAAATCCGCGATGGAGTGAAGCCGCGAAAGTCGAAGCGCGACATAGCGAAGGATCACTGTATTCCCAAATTGTGCGTCTCAGTGTTATAGCAAAGGATGTAAATGTTTTTTTCATGTAATATTTGAATTTTTTATTTTTAATAAATTTGCAATAATTTCTAAACTCTTGTTTTGTCTTTGTTATTCTAAGGTATTCAGTGCTGCTTCTTGGGGGAAAAATACTGTAATTTAAACATATTTAGCACTAGCAAAATACCCGCGCTTTGCAGCGGAGAAGTAGTGTGTTAAAAACGTTATGAAAAAGAAAAGGAAACATTTTAAAAATAACGTAACATGATTGTCAATGTAATTGTTTTGTGACTGCTATGAGTGTTGCCGTTCATCAAGGATTTGATTATCATTATTTCTTTCAATCAGGTTCGTATTTGGAGGATGTGTTGTGTTCAAGTTACATTCTGTGTTTGTCAACCATTGTAAAGATAACAGGTTTCATTCATCAAAGTGTTCACTACCCAAATCGGTACTCATGAATTTAAGATGTTTAACAGGAATTCCCGGTATTAAGTTGTGGATTTGCCTGTGAATATTTAGCGGCAGCATGTCTACAACTTGTTTACACCTTGCTTTCCTATTGATATGTCTACAAAGGCTTGTTCAGCTTCAGAGGGTTGTTCCTTTCTTACTGCATCAATAAACAGCTCGTCTTCCTCTTTATCTGAGACATCACACACTGCATGCACGGGTTTACCTTTCCCAGTCCTGCAAACTTTAGCGAAGTGGTTCAATTTACCACATTTTTTATACTGTCTTCCTTTAGCTGGACATTGACTTTTTCCACCATGTGCTTTGTTTCCGCAGTAGCTACACTTATGAATATGCTTGTATGCGCCACTTGCTTTATATTCTTTTGCTGCCTTCTCAATTGTGTAATGCGTTTTTTGTTCAGGGCTCTTTGGAGCTCTTGCTTGCTGTCTGCATACTGCGTTCACAGTTCATGTGAGCCGCTTGGAGTATATGCATCGAAGGTTCTCAGCTGTGCTTGTGCTATCTCGTGCGATCTTGCGATGTCCACGGGTTTATTTAATGTTAGCTCAGACCCGGCACTTAAAAGTTTCTCTTGCACTTTCACTGAGTTTGTGCCATTACAAAGTGATCAAAAGTCTTGTTTATACCCTGTGTCTTCTCATTAAACTTGTATCTTACTAATATCGTATTCGCCTTAGGCATGACAATCGCCTCAAAATGGTCATAATAAATTTTCAGTACCTTGGCTTCCTCCTGGGTGAGAGTCCATGTGTTAAAAATGTCTTTTTCTTTTTCCCCAGTCCACTGGAACAGGTAGCTGCATTTCTCACTCTCGTCTTTGCCTTTTAGCGGGCCAGAAAACATGAGCTCCACGTGCTGTCGGAACTTTTTCCATTCTCCAAGCAGGTTAAGAGAATCCCAGTCAATTCGTGGCGAGGGAACTCCAACAAAATCCATGACTGTCCTCTATTCTGACACCATGTCTTGTTTTCACAAATTGTGAAAAATGAAATGATGGCGAGACTTTCTTTTAAAGTATGCAGGGGAACTTTATTTATTACAGCTCTTACATTCACGGCATCCGTGCTCTAAATTAACTTCCATAATAGTAACCTTGAGGTCCCTTTTTCTGGTGCCTTCCTGATGACATAGGTGCCTAAACCATGCCTGATAATAATACATTTCAATGACATATAAATATTACAGTGATCACGATAGACATCTCACCACCCAAATCGCTACTCGTGAATCTAAGATGTTTAACAGGCATTCCCGGTATTAACTTTTTGATTTGCCTGCGAATATTTAGCGGCAGCGTGTCTATGAACTTGTGGAATTGCTCGCGAGTATTTAGTGACAGCGTCTCTAAAAAACTTGTGGATTAGCCCGCGAGTATTTATATTCAGTGTTGTTTACCAGCGTGTCTGCTCTGCTCTTTTAAGCATTTAAATCTATATAAGGCAGGCTGCCAACTACGTGGGAGACGTGAGGATGCGGGACGCAATATAGGCAGACAGCCAACTACGTGGGAGGCCGGGGGACGTAGGACGCAGGACACAACACACATCCCCCAACCCTGCTTCACACGGGGACCGAGCTGCAGGCTATGGACGTATGTATGTACATAAGTAGGATTCAGTTATGATCGTTACGCGTAGAATTTCAAAATGATACCTGCTTAACTTTTGTAAGTAACCTGTAAGGAATGAGCTTGCCAAATTTCAGCCTTCTACCTACTAGAATTAGTGATGAGTGAGTCAATCAGTGAGGGCTTTGCCTTTTATTAGTATAGATAAGGGTATAATAAAGCAAGATGTGAAAAAAGTGAAGGGTTCTGAATACTTTCTGAATCCACTGTATTTTGAGGATTTAGTCAAGGAATGACGGTAACCACTATACATCCAGAATATAAGGTCGCTTTGACAAACTTTTTATTGTAATGTGTACATGTTGTCATGCATGCACATCAGCGGATGAACGCCTGGGCTTATCTGAGGCATGTAATACTCCACTAGGGTAAAAGGGGGCACTGTTACTAACAATATCATCTCTTATCTCATCCACAGTAATGAGAAGACTCCCAATGAGGGCAACTGATTCAACCCCTTCCAGTCAGAGCCCAATAAAACCTGAATGTCTCCTGGAGAGAGTCTCATTTGGACCCGAGAATGGAGCTCCAAAGTCAAGACCCACTCTACCAAGATTTTATTCAATGTTGTTTTCTGTTTTGCGCCTTCAAGTGCTTCTTCTGTTCAGTCCAGGCAAACGTCGAAAGGGGTGATATGGCTGGCACCCCACTTTTTTGTCTTTGTTTGCCCACAATGTGAATACAGGGGGCAACTTTGAGTGAGACTATAGAACACAAAATGAAAATAGTTTTACTATTTTAATATAAAATAAGGTTTATAAACCATTGCCAAAAAAAGCAAACCAGGGTCCAAGTTCAAAAACAGTCTGCACGCTGTAATTCTCCAATAGTGAAATACTTTTTTATTGTATAATGGAGCCTTTCACCGTATTAAAATCTGGATATTTTCTTCCTTTTCTAAAGGAAAATGCAAACTTTAGCAAAAAGTTAACTTCAGGACAGCCATCAGTTTTAAATAAAATGCGTAAAATGTAGTGTACCAATGATTATCGGTATTACTTTGCCATACTGCATTTGCCATCTTGAAATCATCCAGAGGAAGTTTTAAAGATGCAGAAAAGATGTAGGAAACATTTAAAGATGATAAATCTAATTAACAGCTTGAATACTAGAAGCTTAGCAGGATTCCAGCATTTGTTTGCAATAAAACATGAAATAAAAAGATAAAAAGACTATTAAAACTAATGATGCAACTGTCACACAAGCTTTAAAGATTTAAATTAGCTTTTTTCATATTGGATATAATTGCGTGCACACCACTTGCTTTAATAAACCTCAAGGATATTGTTTTTGAGACTTGAAAGCTACAAGAGGATGTTTTTGAATTAGCAGCCTGCTTCGGTTTGAGTGTGTTTTTTTATTCATTGGAGGTCACATTAAAATTGAAAGTGTCTGTGTTATGTTCAAGCTTGCGTTTATTGCGACCAGTAACTAAAGCCGCAATGTGCAATCCAAACCATAAGAGTTGGACGTAACTACTTTCTGCTGCCAAGAAATCTGTTTGTTGTTGGTTTAACTTCATGCACACACCCATTATGTGACAGCAAAATATGAATGTATGGTATGGAAAAAGTTAGGCTTAATTTGATATTTAGGTTATACATGCCAATTGCCTATAATAGTACAGGTTTAAAAGCTAAATACCTTTTAATTGCATTTTCATCTTCACACACAATTGTATATACTGTATTTTATGTGAGCAGTCATGGCTAAATAAAATCAATGCTGCCCAAGCCTCTTTAAATAAAACCATTTCCGAACTCCACCCTTACAAAAGGCACATGTTTGCAGTGTATATATGATTACTTAAAAAATGAAAATGAAATTTAAAATATAATGCAGTACAACAAAAATCAGTGCCAATTTTAATTTCTTTCAGACATACAAAGTGCTATACACACTTTATACCGACTAATATACAAAACATCTATCCATATTGCAGAGCCTGTTTTTTTCCAAATCAAGTTCACAAGGCAATGGAGCCACATCAAACACAAGCTGGTCAAGCTGAGAGTGTGCCACAGGGAACAGTCATGCAGACAACCACACCAGATAAATTTAGAGTTAATAAATAACATGCAATTTGGTGGAAATTAGAAGGATAAACAGGAGAACTATGAGAGTAAGGCATGGAGACACTTAACTCAGACCAGGCCCAAGACTGAATCCAATCAACAAGAGCATGATGTAGCAGCACTGTGCTACCCTTGCTACCCAAATTTGTGTATTAATATATTCTATTGATGTTTATTTAAAAATATTCCTGGGTGCCATTTCCGTAGAGAGTATCATTTTCAGATTTATGGTCTATTTTTGTTTTCATTTCTTTTAATTAAGTTTTCCTCTATTTTGGTGATGTAATGCATCAACATTTTGTGTGGAAATATTTCATGGGCACTGCCATTTTGTGCGTTTGCTTTCCTGGCCACTTCCATCTTCAGCTTGGGACAGTGCACTGCTAAATGTTATAAAAGATGGCCATGTGCATTTGACTGCACCTGAACTTGTATATAAAGAAAAATGTTTCATTAAAATATTGCTTTTAGCTCTTTTCTTGTTAGGACAATTCTGTTTTTTGACTGGAGTTTTGTTTTTTGAATTTAGCAAAGTCTATTGAATGAGTCGATCAATTTCTTGTCTTTGTTTGTTTTGACCTTGGATCTCTTTGAATCTGTTTGTAACCATCCATCCATCCATCCATTATCCAACCCACTATATCCTAACTACAGCGTCACAAGGGTCTACTGGAGTCAATCCCAGCCAACACAGGGCACAAGGCAGGAAACAAACCCCAGGCAGGGCCAATCAGTTAAATAAAAATTACATTGCATATGTTTACACTGGTGATTTCAAGATCCAGAGGCTGAATTCTTAAATTGCAGCTCTACAGAATATGCTAGCATAGGTTATACAACTGATTGCACCTGTCCAACAATTAAGTACTCTTCCACACTGGGCTCAGTTATAAAAGAGCTTCAGATCCCATACTTGGAGCATTACTCTGGGGAGCCTAGTAGTTGCAGAATTACATTAGCCAATGGAAACTAATAGTTCAGCTCTATTTCAGATTGTTTGCTGAGGGGAAATCAAGGCTTTTATTACTTCACTTCTGTCTTTGACTGTAATCACAGTTGCAAGAATTTAGAGAGTTTTCTTAAAGAGTTTTGTTCTAGAAACAAGGCAGTTGCTACTTGCAGGGTGTTGAACAAGGGAGCTGATCAATAAGTGAATAAATAATTAATTTAAAAACACTTTTAGCAGTCTTAGCCTGAGATGACATTACCTTAGACTTTAGTAATAGACTCTAAGAGGAGTTTTAAGAAGAAACAGCCTTCCATGATTTGGGGAAGACTGTACAGGATGTTTTTGGTTTCATTTTAACATTAGGTACAAAAATCTCTGAGAAGAGAAATGGGCCACTAGTATTTGTATTCCTAAACCCAAAGCCAGGAGTAAAGATTGTAAAGCTCAAATGGAATTGGGCAAAGCTGTTATCAGTCTACATGAGTACAGGCATGGACAGTATTATTTTTCCCTATACATTGCTCTCCATAAAATGTGGGATAAAAACACATTGTTCCTTGATTTAACCCTTTGCTCGACAGTTAAAATTACATATCGGCTTCAGTTACGCAATCACGCGGGACTGGAGCAGCGGGGACACCGGCTTCAGCAGAGTCTGCTGCTTCATCTACGGTACAAGAAGGCACATTTGAGCTATCTGAACTGAAAGTGTTGCTCGCTGACCTCAGGCAAGATATAAAGAAAAGCGAGAAGGCTAATGAGAAAGCAACGGCAAAGGCACATGAGAGACTGAAACATGAATGGAAACAGGAGATGAAACAGGCCAATGAATGTCTGCGACAGGAAATCCAACAGGCAAATGAAAGGCTTCGTCAAGAGGTACAGCTTGAACTTCGACAGGTGCTGGGTAAAATTGAAGAGCGCATTGAGAAAAACTCGGCTAAACTGAGCACGCTTGCTGATCGATTGGAGCATCTTAGTGAGACATTCACGAATCGGATCGAAATAGCCGAACATCTAGCTGCCAGTGCCGAGGAAAAAGCAGTAAATGTCAGTTCGGAATGTAAAAAACTCGGAGAAAAACTTGGAGACAGACTGGCTGCTTTAGAAGATGGGAATAGAAGGTATAATGTCAGAATTGAAGGCTTGCGGAGAATCGAAAGTTTAAACCCGTGAAATTCGCAACTGAACTTTTTCTAAAATAATCGGGGCGACTTTAAAGCAGAATCTGAGATAGCAGCGGCTTACGCGTCACGCTGATCAAACACCGTCAGACCCCGACCAAGATCTTTTATAGTCCGTTTTGAACGATTATCATTTAAGTTAGAGGTGATGGAACTCCTCAGGAAAAAAAGGAAGATATTATATATGAAGATTGCCAAATTCGCGTCTTCCCTGACTTCTCTCCAGCAACAGCTATCAAACGCCGCCTTCTATAATATTAAACAGCGCTACGGCAAGCCAATGTCAAATACGGCCTCCTGTATCCGCAAAACTGAAAGTGGAATGGCAGGGTCATTTCTATGTTTTCGCTAGCAAGGAGGAGGCAGAAAATGAGTTAAGAAAGCTGATCCGGGACTATTCTGATACATAATTGTGAGTCATGGCGGTAAATGATAAAGCTAGGATTAATAATCTACTGTCTGATCTATTTGTTTTAAAATACGGGTTTTTATCAGCATATATTCTCATATTCTTATATTATTATTACTTACTTATTACTTATCATTACTTAGTATTACTAGGGCTAAATGTTTGTGTTTTATTGTGCTTAATTACGTTTTCCTCCTCTTTTTTTTTTCTTTTCTAATTATTTCATGTGTACCCTAAATGAGACTGTTCAATATCATACCCTTGGTTTGCTGTTATTGCTATTACTGCATTAAGACTTGTTATGCTTGTTTTGGACACATCTTTAACACCATCACCTGGGTTTATTATCTGGGGATATCATCTTAATGCACTAAAATTGATGAAGATTATATGTATGTATGTATGTATATATATATATATGTATATGTGTATATGTATATATATATATATATATATTAAGTGCAAAATTCTTTTCTTTCTTTTTCCTCTTTTAAAGACTATATTGGTAACAGATATCTCTATCTTTTAACCTTAAAGCGCCACTGCATGGGGGCTTGATGTGCTTTGGGCGTGCTCTGTCTCTGGGTATGTCAGAGGACTGGGACTGCATGAAGTGGGTTTTAGCCTCACCTGGGGAGGCAAAAAGGGAGGGTGGGGGTTAAGGGGAAGAGAAAGAGAGCAGGCTTGATCTATATCTAATCTATCATCTCAATCTTTATAATTATAACTATCAACGTAATAATAAGCTGCATGGCAACAACTCTTGGGGAATAGGAAATTAAGACCTAAACTATTTCACTTCCAGTTAAGACTATAATATGACACCAAAACTCAGAATCAGTGTCTCCATGATGGGACAGTTAACCGTAAGCTGGAATGTTAAAGGCCTGAATCACGAATTAAAGAGAAAGAAAGTACTTTCTCACCTAACAGGTCTAAATGCTAAAATAGTATTTTTACAGGAAACCCACTTACTAAGTAAGGATCAGTTCGGCTGCAAAAGACTGGACTGGCCAAATGTTCCATTCTAGTTTTACAAAGAAAACTAGAGGGGTGGGAATTCTCATACATAGAACAGTACCATTTGTAGCATCAGATGTAGTATTGGATCCTGAAGGGAGATATGTGATGGTCATGGGAGACTTATCTAACTGTAAAATGATTTTGATAAATGTTTATGCACCTAATGTTGATGATAAGGAATTTATACAAAATTTATTTGCATCCATTCCCAATCTGAACACTCATAAACTTATAATGGCTGGGGACTTTAATTGTGTTCTAAATCCACTTTTAGATAAGACTTCCTCCACAGGGGGAACGGCAACTAACACCGCAAAGATAATTACAAAGTTTATAACTGATCACAACTTATCAGATCCCTGGAGGTTTTTAAACCCAAATTCAAGAACATATTCTTTCTACTCACCAGTACATCATTGCTACTCAAGGATTGATTACTTCTTTATAGATAATAACTTCTTGCCTAAGATTAAATCTTGTAAATACGATGCTATTGTTATTTCAGACCATGCTCCGATGATCTTGGAGCTGAAATTACTAAGCCCCATACACTCACCCGCAGATGGCGTCTCAATCCGCTTCTATTAGCTGACGAGAATTGTACTGAATTTATATCCAAACAAATTGAATTCTTTCTAGAGACAAATACATCCCCTGAGATCTCTGCAGGAACACTCTGGGAAACTCTTAAGGCCTTCTTAAGAGGACAGATTATCTCATATCTTTCCCACAGAAATAAATCCGAGCGAAGAAAGTAGCAGAGATAAAAAGCGAAATTACTAAAATAGATGAAGAACATGCCAGACTACCAAGCGAGACTCTACATAAGAGGAGGCAGGCTCTACATTCAGAATTAAACCTCTTGACAACTAAAGAAACCGAACAACTAATTTACAAATCCAGACATCATTATTATGAACATGGAGAGAAAGCTAATAAGCTTTTAGCAACAAATTCACAAGCAAGAAGTGCAACGCAATCTCGGTAATTACTAACACGAATGGAGATAAAATCATCGAACACAAAAATATAATGTACACTTTTAGAGACTACTATAAATCCCTATATACTACTGAGTTTAAAGAAGACAATATACAATCTAATGCATTTCTGGATAAATTACAGATACCACAAATTGACGCTATTAGTGTGGAGGAGCTCGATAAACCTCTGTCATTATCAGAATTACTGGATGCTATAAAGTCACTCCAAGGTGGAAAAGCAGCAGGCCCTGATGGCTACCCTGCAGAGTTTTACAAGAAATTCTCGCTCAGCTAGCTCCCTCCTATTAGCAACATTTACAGAAGCCAGAGATAACCAATCTCTTCCACAAACCTTTCGCCAAGCACTAATCACTGTCTTTCCAAAACAAAATAAGGACTTATTACAATGTGCATCATACAGACCAATTTCACTTCTGAATAACGACGTTAAAATACTCTCTAAAATCATAGCTAGAAGGATGGAGAAAGTGCTCCCTCAATAATATCACAAGACCAAACTGGATTTATTAGGGGCCGACACTTATCTTCAAATCTTCGACGCCTGTTTAATGTAATATACTCACCAACTAAATCAAACACCCCAGAAATATTATTATCATTGGATGCAGAAAAAGCATTCGACATGATTGAATGGAAATACCTTTTACTATTTTGGAGAAGTTTGGGTTTGGCCGAACATTTGTGCATGGATTAAATTACTGTATACTAACCCAGAAGCTTCAGTTTGCATCAATAACATTTGCTCAGACTACTTTAAACTAGAGCGTGGCACAAGACAAGGATGCCCTTTGTCACCACTGCTGTTTGCAATTGCCATTGAACCACTGGCAATACATTGTCGAAATACTGATCAGATAAAGGGGATTAGCAGAGAAGGACTGGAACAGAAAATCTCATTATATGCAGATGACATGGTACTGTATATATCGGACCCAGAAAATTCTGTGCCTGCAGTCTTAGCAGCACTCACAGAATTTCAAAAGCTCTCTGGTCTCAGAATTAATCTGAATAAAAGTGTACTCTTTCCGTGAATTCGCAAGCATATAATATTAGATTAGACACCCTTCCTTTTATCATTGCAGAACAGTTTAAATACCTCGGGTAAACATCACAAGTAAACATAAAGCTCTTTATCAACAAAATTTCGTCGTCTGTATGGAAAAAATTAAACAAGACTTGCATAGATGGTCAACCCTTCATCTCACACTAGCTGGAAGAATTAACACTGTTAAGATGAATATTCTTCCTAAGCTCCTTTTTATTTCAAAACATACCAATATACATTAATAAATCGTTCTTTAAGCAATTAGATTCAACAATAACCTCATTTATTTGGAATTCTAAACATCCACGCATCAAAAGAGCGACCCTACAAAGACAAAAGGCAGAAGGCGGCATGGCTCTACCTAACTTCCAGTTTTATTACTGGGGCAAATATACAGTCGATAAGAACCTGGACACAAATAGAAGAACATACACAGGCATGGACCGCAATAGAAGTAAAATCCTGCAGTACTTCTTTGTATTCCTTGCTTTGTGCTCCAATAAACACACGTTATCGGCAATACACTAATAACCCAATTGTGCTCCACTCACTTAGAATCTGGAACCAATGTAGAAAGCATTTTAAGACGGAGAAGCTTCTTTCTGTGGCACCCTGCAAAAGAACCACCTCTTTCAACCCTCACAAACATATGCAGTTTTAATATCTGGAAAAATTTGGAATTAACTTGCTTAGAGATCTTTATATAGACAACGTCTTTGCATCCTATGAACAATTACGTTCCAAATTTAACATTCCAGCTACAAATTTCTTTCACTATCTTCAAATCAGGAACTTTGTTAAACAGAACCTTCCAGATTTTCCTCATCTTGCACCCTCATCCACGCTGGAAAAATTATTGCTCAATTTCAAGGAGTTAGACTCCATCTCTACAATATATAAAATCCTTTTACAATCCCTTCCTTTCAAAGATCCAAGAGGACACTGGGAAAATGACCTCTCAATTAATATATCAGAAAAGGAGTGGAAAGTAGCAATGCAGAGAATTCACTCAAGCTCCATATGCAAAGCATACAATTATACAACTCAAAATTATATATCGAGCACATCTGTCTCGACTAAAACTCTCAAAATGTTTCCAGGGCATGATCCAACCTGCGAGCGTTGCAACCAAGCCCCAGCCTCACTAGGTCACATGTTCTGGGCCTGCTCCAAATTAACATTATTCTGGACAAAAATTTTTAATTACCTCTCAGACAGTCTTGGACTCACAATCCCTCCTAACCCATTAACAGCTGTGTTTGGGGTTCTTCCAGAGGGTCTTAAAGTGGAGAAAGACAAACAAACTGTGATTGCATTCACTACACTGTTGGCACGCAGACTTATTCTGATAAACTGGAAGAACCCAAACTCTCCTCTTTTAAGTCAGTGGGAAACTGATGTGTTATATTATTTAAAATTGGAAAAAATCAAATACTCAGTTAGAGGATCTGTGCAGACTTTTTCAAAACATGGCAGGATCTAATCAGTAATATTTTGAAATGATTTTATAAAGCACAGAGAATTTGTTGATTTAGGTATTTTTAAAAGCCTTAAATTTTACACCGTTTGGCTTGCTCTCTCTCTCAAGGGTGGGGATCGATCTGTTCTTAGCATAATTCTTTTTTTTTTGTAAAACTTGATTGCTATGTATTGATTGTAATAAAATTAATAAAAAAAAAAAAAAATTACATATCAAACAATACAGATGTGATTTAAGTGCCATTGCAGGCATTAATTTAAGTGTATTTCCATACATTTCAGTCACACCATATAGAAATTAAATTGTGATTACTCATGTGTGTTTCATGGCTTCATTAGTTCAGGCGTAAAATACCTAGGCTTGCTTCTACTCTTTGGAGTCTTTAGTTGCCATTGTTCAACATGAGAATGTGCCAGTGAAAGAAGCCATTGTGAGGATGAAAAACAAGAATAAAACCATTACATTCATTGGTAAAACCTCAGGATTACCTAAATCATTAAGAAAGAAGGAATACATTGGTGAGTTCAGTAATCACATAATAATGGCATGCATGAACACAAAGTCCAATAAACATTTAGCAAACCCAGCATTATGAATTTCACATTTACACCCAAACATTGAAACTAGGCAACAGAATGTTGCTTAGTTGATCGGAGTACATTTAAAAGAAGTTGTCATAATCAGCATCTACATTGTCAGTTTTGATCCAGGTTAGTTGGTAGCCATCCAAATCTTTTTCCTGCACTTTCTATTGACCTAGGCATTCCTAGAGGTGAATCTTAGGTCAAAAACCATAAAATACACAAATACACACATAAATAGTGCCTAATACTATACACTCCTACTAATCCTGTAACTTTTAGTCCGCATTCCCAAACCACCTTATTCTGATTCTCCTCAACACAACATCAATCACCTTCACATCAAGTGTTTATCTTAACTCAACATCTTCTCCTCATTCCATGACAATTCACAAATCTACTTGACATCTCTGTTCTTTGCTTCATCTCCACTTTCATTAGCTGATTTATGTTCTACTTTCATTGGCCATGTCACACTCTTATAGGACATACTACTTGTCACACAGCTTTCATATTTAACCTTCAGCGTCAGAGGAACTCATTCAGTTGGCAAAATGGGTAATAGTTCACAGAATTTGTTCCATACCTGTATTGTTCTGGCTATCACTGCAGGTGCTCTCGGCACTGTGTGCACATTGACTCACCTTATCTCACTTTACCTATGCATGCCACCTAAGTAAGAGAACATCTGTGCCTTTTCCTAAACATCTCCATTGCCAGTATCTAAATTTAAACTTATTACGTCAGTGTTCTGCACCTCATTCTACACTATCTGTAAATAAAAGTGACACTCACCACCTGCAGAATACAATTTATTCACACCATTACAGTATATCTATTATGCAATCGCTTTCAACAAACCATGTATAAGGTTGAGTTTCTCCCAAGAACTTTAAAACAACTTCCAAACAACCAAGTACTCATCTCTGCCATACCTCCTACTCCTTGGCCTCCAGGCAAGATGATGGTTTGGAAAAAACCTGTAGCCCCACTGGGTCACTAGAACTTATCTTGATAACAATTCTTTTATGCAGAATGCGGACACCTAATATTGAATAAAATTCTTAACATAGTAACCAAGTTTAAGTTCATTGGGATTGTTTTGCCCTTCATACATTTACTCATTTTGTGATGGGTTTGGTAGTACAGGGAAAACTCACTTTGAGACAGCTAGTAATTTAACCAAGCAGATTCAACTGCAGGTAGCTGTGGACCAGTGTGTAAAGTTGGTGTATGTTGGGTTCACTGCCCAGGTGAGTTTTTTATTCTGTAGATTTTTCACAGACTTTGATAGCGCTGATGGAGACACGTCTGCTGCGATAGGCCATATCACAGGAATTTGGAATTCAATGTGATAACTAACTATGGCAGTTTTACTTTGTTGTAGTTCAGTTATGAAAAGTGCACTTACCGGCAGGGTAGGTTGGAAGGCTTCAGGAGAAAATTAATGCTTTGGAAATATGGTGACATGTCACATGTGCAAATGTTGTAGGCAGGTAACATGAGTGAGAGACCTGTCACTCACTTGAACTCTCGAGTGCTGGCACATTGATATTGCAAAGCTACTTCATGTCATACCAGTGAAGGATGTCCATTTCCAACACTGATCTGAATGGTTATGTTACAGACACCCAGAGACTGGTGGCAACAGTGGGATAAATCAGTGGCGAGAGGCTGATTCATTTTTTTTTTGAACCACTGACAAAGGCAGATTTTGATTTTTTGAATGTACAGTATGGTTCTGTCAAAACCTTCTGTGAAAGTTGCCTATGACTAAGAGAGGAATGGTTTTGGAAGAGAAAACTACCAGCACTGGGGATGCATCTACTTTGGAAGTGTTGCTCAGGATGTGCATGGCTAGTCATGAGGACAGGAACCAACATATAGAGCAGCAGATGGAGTGTCTCCAGTACAAGTGCACTAAGGTGAGAAGAAAGTGAACAGAATGAAACAGTCCCCAAACCTGAATGAGACTACAGATGGGAAAAGAGGATCCGCCTGTGCATCTGCAGACTGTCCAGACTACACATGAGGTGAACAGCGAGAAGTGCAAGCAGATGTTTTGGTCTTTACAGTGGTTATAGAAACAGCCTCTCAAACAACTAGTTGCACATTTGGAAGACCTTGGTAACAAGTGGCTACAATCAGACAAGAACACTGCAAAGCAAATAATTGACTTTGTTGTTTTAGAACATCTATTACAGGAGTTTCCAAGAGAGCAGCAGTGGAATAGATCCATGTTGAAAGACTGATTCATTTTTTTTTGGAGCATAGACAAAGGCAGATTTTGTGCATACCCAAGCCTGCACACTCCAGGACTCGAATATTTATTTAAAACCGCACTTCACCATGGACCTTTTATCACACACCCCATAATCCCCCCACCTCCCCCCACCACCGTCAAGCTGACAGTTGCAAGGAAAGGTTCCAGACCCCTCCCAATCCAGTGCAAATGGTAACACTGCACTGAAATCAAAAAGCACTAAAAACAAACTTCTCACTAAAAGAAATTCTAAGTCCCCTCCTAAAAACAAGACATTAAAAGAATAAAAATTTTAAAATGATAGTAAAATCAGTGATAAATAAACAATCCATTAAAAATTCAAATTTCTAAAGAATCTGTCAGGGTTAGGTATGAACCAAACCCACTTCCTGATTCTTTTCAGCTCTTTATTCCTCACAGGCTCATCCCACCACTGACACCATTTGTGATGTCCCAGGTTGGCTACATGCTCCCTGATAGCACCTGGGAGCCTCTTAAACCGTAACCGTCAATAGACATTCAGCAAGGTTGCTGCAAAAGTGTCAAATGCTTTAATTTAAAGATCCAAATGAAAGTGGAAACAGTGCAGTGCATAAAAATCTTCCTTAATGCATAAATAATACAATAAAATCAGTGCAGCTCTCTGAGTTAAAACCAAATAGTCCAAGAATAAAACCAGAATAAAACACAGTCATCAGGTCCTTAATGTTCTTACTCTATTCCCTGCCAAGCCCAGCACCACTCCCTCTCTGTGGTCCTCTACACTGACCCTCATCTTGGCTGCCTCTATCGGCATCTACCAGACCACTTGGGGTCGGTTGTACTCCTGCCTTCCTTCTTGCCCTGGCATCCCTCAACTCTCTGAGGATGACTATACCAGCGTTACACCCTAGAGTACGGAATCCTTGATCATCCACGGGGCTAAAAACCGCACTTGTCACATACCTCTTATCATGTGTGCATTCTTTTAATTTCATGACTGGAGACAAACAAGTGAAGTGCTCCTTTAAAAGACTCTGGTATTGTTTTTATATTCAAGAATAAAGTGTGTTTAAAAGAACCTTTCTAAAAGGTGCAACTCTTGACCCAGAACACTACAGTGTGTACATTTATTTAATTCAGTCATGATGAAAAATATTCCTTTTGTATTGATAGTATGCATTTCTCCAGCTTTTGTTTCTAATAATTGAATATACAAGGTGAGTTCAGAAAGTTCTGAGTCATCAGTCTTCCTTGAGCTTTTTTCTGGTGTTCACATCGATTTTCCTGGAAAGCACCATTATTTCTGACTTAAAAATTTTTTTCATCCTCATAGGAAGTCACGGAGCTAAATTTTTCCAAGCTTTCTGCCTGCTGGATGCCATATCTGTTGACAGAGGAAATGAAATAGCATCACTTTCTGTTGTCCTTCTTGGAAACTTTGTAGGTGGTCAATCCCCTGAATTTGATTAATAGAGGTGACGCCTGATTTCATTTTTTTCGAGTCAGAAAACAAAATGCGCTCCAAGACCCCAGTCAAGGTCAGGCAATGCTTGCCATTTTTTTCTCCTGGAAATGTGTCACATAAGCACAGGGGCCACAGTGACAGCCAAGTGGTACTCAGAAGTCTGCTTGCTCAAAATTTTCCACAGAAGGGTGTGTATGCCCCCCGGTTGCCCTTTTCCATTTCTTTCCTCCACCACGACAACACGCCAGCTCACACTGCCAAGCTTACCATGGCCACCATTCATCAGGCTGGTGTTGAGTTGCTGGAGTCCCCTCCCTATTCCATTGACAAGGCACTCTGAGATTTTTGGCTATTTTCAAAAATAAAAGAACTTCTGCAATGGAAAGGTTTTGAAACTTGCAATCAGCTCATTGAAGCTGTAAATGGGGACTGAAGTGACTGAAAAAATACATTGATCTTGATAGTGATTACTATGAAAAGTCGTGAACAAATTAGCTTTCTGGTGGTTGAAATAATTCTGTTCTCAGGATTGTTTTTACTTAAAATGCTCAGTACTTTCTAACTCCTCATATTATTTCCAAATACACTGAAATGTTGAACATACAAACACACATACATACATATACATTGGTTTCATTTTAAGTCTGACATCACCCACCTCTGTACATGAGCTTGATGTAGAGCCTAATTTCATTAAATAAAGAAATGCTTCACCTACTTGTGTCTATATATACAGAATTTATAATTAAAAATTGAATCAAAGGTAGACATTTTGTGGTAATGGTAAGAGCAGATTAAACAGCAGAGAAAACTGAAGCAAAGACATTTCCAGAAAATACAGAAGTTTACTAGTGGGTTGCAGTCTTTCTGATATGTTGGAAGGGACAGAGATTATACAAAATGGCAGGCCACCTTTCTGCTTAGTAACAATAGAAAGAATAAGTGCTTCTTTATCCGTATTATTATTTATCAGTATTGTCTGTATTAGTTTTCTTTATTTTCTGCTTTGTCCCCTTAATGTGAAGTGTAAGGGGTACTGTCAGCTAGCACTGCAGCTGGGGAACTGCTTGAGTCCTTCGGCATTGAGGTTTTTCTTGCATTTGGTTTTTGCTTTACTATTTGTGGATTTCCTGGTTTTCAGTCCTTGCTCATGATTTAAGGTACTGTTTCTGTTTTTTTAAACTTTGGAATTGTTTACTTTGATGATCTGCCAATTAGATCATGTTTTGCTTTATTTCAATCCCGGTTTAATCTTCTTTTATATTTAAATATTAAATGAACTTTATTTTGTTAACTTCCTTTGAGCATATGGTTTTCTTCAAATTTTTGGGAACATTTAGCATTTTTGACCTTAACAAGGTTTTGCCCATATTTAAGTCTGTGCAGGCTGCAAGTCTACCTTTTGCATTTGGGGTTAGACTGCCTAAGGTGAGGCCTATCCAGTCATTTCACGCCTGTAGAGCAGGCAGGTCTGGATTAATTTTTTTTTTGCCTTTATTTGAAAGGATCACAGCAGATGACTGTCTTGTTACAGCATTGTGCTGTTCCATTGGATTTTTTCAACAATTTTTGTTTGGAACTGTATATCAGCATTTAAAAAATCAGCTAACTATCCCTTCTCTAGTGTTTGACATTTCTTTGTTTCATACATACTATTGAGGACACTAAGAAGGAATGGAGATTTTTTTGATTTCAATAAAACTACAGTTTTCAAAGAGCAAAGACATTCCTAGGAAGTGTGTGCTCCTATTTGAGATGTTCCTGTAATGTTAATGGAATATTTGGGGATGGTGGGAAGGTTTTAAAGCTTAGTTCAGAACCACCTTTTTCCACCCTCTCAAACATACACAGTTTTTAATGTCTGGAAAACATTTGGGATTAAATCACTTAGAGATCTGTACATAGACGATGTCTTTGCACCCTACGAAGAATTACACTTCAAATTTAACTTTCCAGAAACACATTTCTTTCACTACCTTCAAATTAGAAACTTTGTTAAACAAAACCTGCCAAATTTTCCTCACCTCCCACCTACCTCTATGCTGGAAATAAATACCGATCAGTCTTGAGGACTCTAAGCATTTCTGTAATATATAAAATCATTTTACAGTCCCTCCCTTTCAAAGATCCAAGATTACAGTGGGAAAAGGATCTCTTACTCAAGATTTCAGAAAAGGAGTGGAACACAGCAATGCACAGAATTCACTCATGCTCCATATAATAATAATAATAATAATACATTTTATTTATATACTGCCATTTCCATGTTCAAGGCGCTTCACAGAGTCTTTAGAAAAACAGCAGGGTATGTGTAACATTGGGTACATATATTTTCCTCAATAGAACAATGAAACAGATAACAAAGCAATAAACAGAATAAAAGAAATACCTAAAAAATAACCTAATTTGTGATGTAACAGACACACAAATTATCCTGAGCACCTGGAAAGAGGGGTAATCTGAAAGAAAGGGCAGAATGTTAAATTAAGTTAAAAACCTTCCTAAATAGATGAGTTTAAGTTGTTTTTAAAAAGAATGAGTGGAGTCAGCTGATCTAATTAATTTCAGGATGTCATTCCAAAGTCTGGGTGCTACGGAGCTGAAGGCCCTGTCGCCCATAGAGTGCAGGTTAGTGTGAGGCACAACAAGATTACCAGAATCAGAGGACCTTAGTAGGTGAACAGGAGCATAGTGATTTAGAAGGTCACTAATGTAGTCCGGTGCAAGGCCATTTAAAGCTTTGTAGATTAAGGTAAGACACAGGGAGCCAGTGAAGGCAAAGCAGGATGGCTGTGATGTGCTTGCTGTTGCTGGTTCGAGTAAGAACTCTTACAGCAGAGTTTTGAAACAACTGGAGCTGCGTTATAAGATTAGAAGGGACACCTGCCAGCAGCGAGTTACAATAATCGATGCAAGATGTGATAAAAGCACGGACAAGTTTCTCAGCATTAGAAAAGGAGAGGAATGAACGAACATGGGATATGTTACAGAGGTGAAAGGAAGAAAGTTTCCTAATGTGGTTTATGTGGGCAGAATAAGAAAGGGAGGAATCAAAAATGACACCAAAATTCCTTGCATCAGAAGAAGGTCTGATGAGATCACCATCAAGAGTGACTAAAAAGGAGATAGTTTTCTTAAGTAGCTCTTTAGTGCCCATTTGCAGGAGTTCAGTTTTGTTGCAATTTAATCTTAAAGAGTTCTGCTCCATCCAGGTTTTAATTTTACTGAGGCAAGTTGTAAGCTGAGAAAATTCTGATGAAGTTGCATTTTGACATTGAAATAGAGTTGAGTATTGTCTGCAAAAAAATGATAACCCAATCCATAGCTACGAATAATATGGCCAAGGGGAAGCATATAAATACACAAGAGAAGAGGACCAAGGACAGAGCCCTGAGCCTTGTGTGACTGGCGGTGAGATGGATCTGCTGTTGCCAAGACTAACAAACTTGACTTGAACCACTGGAGGGCAGTGCCAGAGATACTCCGCATGTTCTTCATTCTGAACAGTAGAATGTCATGTCTAACAGTGTCAAATGCTGCACTGAGGTCTAACAGAATTAATATGCTGGTTTGTCCAGAGTTTGCTGCCATAAGCAAATCATTTTTACCGAAAAGAGTAGTTTCACAGCTGTGTTTGCGCCTGAAACCAGACTGAAAGAATTCCATCAAATTATTAGAGGTTAAGTAATTTGTGAGCTGGGAGGCTACAACACACTCAAGAACTTTTTACAGAAAAGGTAAGTGGGAAATAGGCTGAAAATTGTTAAGATCGTCACCATCAAGAC